>NC_044904.1:11609601-11928648 GCF_001633185.2 Quercus lobata | reverse complement strand
CTTCGCATCACCACCAAACAAGAGGAAACATTCTCTAATCATAAAATTCTTATTCAAATTGTACTCTCAAACTATTCCTGGAGCCTCCTTTTGGCTTCATGGATTAAATTTAGCTGCAATTACATTTCATAAATTCCTAAATCACATAAAAGCCAAATTCAAAATTCAAAAATAAAATTTGGTATCTCAAAGAAAATCTGAAATATTTTTGGTTTTGCTCCCTGCATCATTATATTGCCAAGGGTATTGGACTGTATGTCATAAACTTAATAAGTTATTTACTGGCTCTTTCTAATTAACTCATGCCTGAGGTTCTACATGACACAAAATGATATATTTTGTGTAAGAACCACCTGATTAATTGTTTAGTCTACTGTCATCTAGAAGAGGTTTTCTGATTCTGTTTAATCATGAGTTTCATCTTTTTCGATTGGTAAGTTAAACACGCACATCGTAGGTCTTGAATCTAAAACCTCACTCGCCACTTCTTTCCTTATGGGGGGATAAAATGCCATTTGAGCTAGATCTCTTTGGCCAGCCTTTATTATCTGCATAATTATTTATCACATAAGGGTTGCTTTACAGAATGAAGAATTTGATTATATACTATTAATTATTAGTGTTATGCAGTATCCTGACAATACAATTGGTAATGATTGGAAGTGTACAAACATGTTAAAAGTTTCTATCTGCTAATAGACTTTGGGCATTTTAATTCTCATGCAACTGAACTTTTTTTTTTTAATTAATGACAGGGCACTGTTGACAGGCTTGATTGTTGTGTTGCTGTACATAATAATTGCTATTTGTTGTGGAGGCATCACCCTACCTTCCTGCAGATCTTGATTTCTACCAGATATTAGCTCTACTGAGGTATGCAACAGATGGCTTTTTAAATGATGTCAGTCTGATTCTGTTAGAGAAGCTCTGAAGGTTTCATGGTTCAGATTTTTGACAGTTGTATGGAAATATGATATCTTTATCTCTGCAAGGTTCCAGTAATTATCCCAATGCTTCTCTTGCCGTTGTTGCACTTGATGTGAGTAACCAATGTTTATCTTTGGAACCCTGATGAGTGCTGTTGCAGTGCTATGCTTCATCTCTGTATTTTGTATATGTATGAATTTATAGTATATTCATTATTTGGTAAAAAGGTTTTTTTTGGTGTAATTTCAACACTCAATATGCTATTACATACAAGTTTTCCGTCAATTTACTCTTTCTATTTCCTCATATGGACAGTGTTGTTTCCTCATTTTATTTAGTTCTTTTTAATTATGACATGACTTAATAATGCAGTCACAAGAGCAAGCTCATTCAGGTCCTTATTCATATATGGTCAACGCTGCTTTGCTGTTGCTTTCCTACTTCTTAATGTTGCAGACTGAAGTCACTGAACAAATTTGTGGATGTTGAGTGAAATACATGTTGTTAGGTAGTGTTTCTGAAAAATTACATAAGAGAATGTGGTGATCTGAAGTCACATTCTTCCTAAACTGTGCGTTAGTTTGAAAAACTGTAGGCATAGTTTTTTCATCTGTTTTTCAAATTGGTAGTGCGTGTGCTCACAAATGCATTTTCAGCCTTATTAATATGTAGGGTTGCAATTGAGCCGAGTATTCGAGTTTGATGCACTTCAAACTTTTGAGTCAGCCTTTCAACAAGTCAATCTTAAGCTGAAATTGAGCAGCCTAAAAATCATTTAAGAGTACAAAATCAAGTTGAGCCCAGTAAACTCATACCAAGTCAATGTGAATTGAGCTTGACTTGTTAAGCTTGTTTTAGCCTAAATTATGGAAACTTATGCCTGAAGCTTAGAAGTCGCATGCTATGACATGCAGATGAGACTGGAAGAAGGGAAAGGTTATAAAATATTGAGCATATTACAGGGAAATATGTTGACAAATCTGCTGTTATATGATGCAATCATGCAAGTTACATTATTATCTGAAATCTGAATGCGGTTTTCCCGCTCGGAAATAATTCGCTTAAGGACAAATAAAGTCAATCATTTTGGAGTTGCTTTGAGGTTGCCTACACTTTCACATACTTATTACATGAACAGAGAATCTATTTTTTGACAGACTTGTAGCTTAGCTTTTGGTACGCTTTTCCCACTCTTTCGTCTTTCCTTCGGTGGCCTATGGTTGTACAGAGGGGTCGCATAATTGAATACGACTCGCAAATTTGACACGACACGACACAAAATTAGTAGGTTACAGGTTGAGGTTTAATTGGTTAGTGTTATATTCGGGTTAACATGACTGGTCCGTTTAATGAATAAGTTAGGTTAGGGTCCAATCCAAGGAACCCGTTTGACTCATTTAATTAAATGACAATTTACTAATATACCCTTCAAATCCTAGATATATAAACTTATTAGTTGTTGTGGTTTATTTTATTTTACATATTTTAATTGATTATTTGTGATATTGAGATATACTTTAATTTTGAATGATTATTTGTGATTAAGTTACTTGTTAGTTTTGAATTTTATATTAAAAATATTTATTTTTTTGGTTTTTCATAATTCAATTTGGTTAATACGCAATTTTTTTTTTTTTTTTCATTTTGATAAAATATGATAAATAGGTCAACACGATTGACCTGTTTAATAAATGAGTCATATTAGGGTTGAAGAATCTTGACTTGTTAAATTATCATGTCAGGTTAGTATTGACCCATATAGTCGAATTCTCATGAATCAATACAACACATTCTCGACACATGAACACGAATTGCCACCCTTAGTTGTTCTAGTCTAAATCTTCTATCTCACTTTTTTTATCCCACTATATGCTCCACAAATAAAAAATTGCCAAGTGTATAACTACTTAATTAAATACTAATTTTCTCCTTTTATTTCAGTTTGCTAAAATAAATAAAATAAAAACCAACACATCCACACCAGCCACCATCACTAGTCCACCACCACCAACTGCCACTTCACCAACGATAATCCACCCCTAGTTATGTTTATGTTCCGATATACTAGCGCCGCTGCCACTTCACCAACGATAATCCACCCCTAGTTATGTTTATGTTCCGATATACCGTGCAATTTTTCGAATATGTTGGATGTTTGTTCAACCAAAGTATTCTTAAGGGGTCAATGTTTGTTTTATTATGAAATTCCTCTTAAAATCAAACCAAATGGACCTGTGCATACTCTCATATCATGAAACAATCCCCTTCTACTTCAAAAGCAAATGCAGGATCCTAAATTCCAAAGACAATAATATCAAAGTATATACCCAAGGCAGTTTATGTTAAATACCAAAAGAAAATCACAGACACAGAGCCACTTGATATTAATTTTTGTTTTCTAATATACTTTATCAATCTACCAAAATAGACCATTGGTTGGTGGATTCGATGAATAGATGCTAGTTTGATGAAAGGACAATGCAATTTCTCTATACTTGCACCTAGTCATGGTTTTGAAAACAATGAGGCATTGATAGATGGCCGTTGTAAACTTGTAGTGGCATCGGTGTTGGTTAGTGGTGGTGGACCATTGACAGTGATTAGTAGGGATGTTTTGATTTTTATTTTAGGAAACTGAAATAAGAGAAGACAAAACATTAGCATTTAATTAAATAGGTAGACACTTGGCAATTTTTTTATTTGTGGAGCATAGAGTGGGATAGGAAAAATGAGACAGAAGATTTGGACTCCTAGTTGTACTACTGACTACATGCCTAGCATGGAAAATACTTACATAGTGAAGCCCACTTGTCAAATTCATGTGAACTAGGATAAATTATTAGGTCCACCAAGAGGATTACTAATGTGGTCCTCTCAATCAATGAGACGATGCCATTTATGCAAATGTGTGAGTGAGTTTCCTAATCAGCACAAGGAATAAAAAAAAAAAAAAATTACCAGGTAATGTCATATTTGTATAAATAATAGTATTTTATTAGTTGAAAGGTCAAGGAAGACCACATCAGTAATCCTCCTAGTAGACCTAACAATTTCCCGTGAACCAGGTCATTCAAGGCAACAGTATTTTCCTTATAGTATTTTCCTTTTCTTTTACTTGCTATTAACTCCCATATGTTTACTACCATATATGTTTTGGCTTATGGTAATAAACATTAATCATATAGAAATAACCTATAAATTTAAACTTTATCATATCTATAAAAAAAATATATTGACAAGTTTGGTAAATGAATTATTTAATGTACTACTAATTTTGACAATTAGATAATAAAAAAATTGTTGACTTTGTGGTCCATCGTCCATGGTATAGCCTGATAGGACTAAATAGAGGATGGTTTACATAATGCTAAGCTATTTATGTATTTAACAGTGGTATTAAGTACTTTGTACTTTTCCTCTCTACCTAGCCTATAGTGATTTGTGAAACAACTTGCAAATTAGATCCCTCAACCCAGCCAGGGGAGGAGGGTGCCGATGAGTCATGTGTTTTATGTTTTGGCGGCTTCTGAGCCGAATGTAGATGATATGACAAAGCAAAGGAGTGTTTTTGCCGCTACAAGAATGCTCTCAGTGCTTTCTCAAAAAAAGAATGCTCTTAGTGGGTGTGTGTCATGTGTGTCATGTGTTTTATGTTTTGGCGGTTTCTGAGCTGAACGTAGATGATATGACAAAGCAAAGGAGTGTTTTTGCCGCTACCAAGAATGCTCTCAGTGCTTTCTCAAAAAAAGAATGCTCTCAGTGGGTGTGTGACACCCAGTAAACGTACAAGATGGAATCTGTGGGGTCCTACGTGCCTAACTCTCCATTAAAATTTGCCCCCCAACTCTGGTGGGTGGTACACCACCAAGTAGGCTTCTACCCAATTTGGCAAACTCACAATACCTGTAAACCATTGACCCCATCAACCACTCTAAGATATCTTAAGTACCCAACAAATTTTATAATTTTTTTGGGTTAAAATACATGTAACATTGTGAGGTTCACGCTAATATCAGCTAGTCTACGACAATTAAATTGGCTAATTTGATTCTTGATTACCTAGAGAAAGAAAAAAATTCCTATCAAAAAAAAAGAAAGAAAATTGAGTAATAATTTAGGGATCATCAAGTGGGGTTTAGGGATCAAATTGGCCAATTTTAAAATATCTTGAATTTGATTGATATTAGTCTAAACTTCAGGAGCACTGACTGTATTTTATCTTTTATTTTTTTATTATTGTTAAGATAATAAATTATAGTTGGTGTGTTAATAAAAATATAGTAATAATAGTCCATGTAAAATGGTTTCACATTGATCACAAATTCACTTCCAAGTGAAGTGTAAAAGGAAGGGAAAAAATAAAGTGAAATTCATCGTCATCATTATGGTGCAAGAATACTATAGAGTTCATTACTAGTGCTTCTGTGAACAAAACAAAGCCAACTTGATGGATGAGACAGTGAACTGGGTCTGATTTATCCTTTTTTGTCATTTTTATTGGAGATTCAAACATTCAATGTATAACTTGGTACGCCCTCTATAATTCCCATTATTTAAATCATAGGCATCAAATGCCGAAATCAGGTTGGCAAATAGGTTGTGCTTGTGCTTGGGCTTGTGCTTGTGCAGTATCATTTTCCAGATATATTTTGGATTCCTTTTTGCACATATCTCTCCCATTCCATTTCTTCCTTTAAAATACTATAACAGAGTTCCACTTTTGCATTTACCTTAGGACTAAGTCCTTCCCATCTCCCAGAATTCCATGGGGACTCTTTTCAGGCTATTTTCACCACCACCAACTACACTATGTACTAACAAGTTCTTCCTATCACCTAGTACCCCTTCAATCTCTTTTCCAAGACCCAATACCACATCTTCAACAAAGAAGCATCAATATTACAGAACTCAAAGCAGCAAGTATGGAAATTTCCTTGACTTGAAGCCTGAAACTACACAACCTGAAAGTTTGGATTTTGATCTCTCATGGTGGGACCCCAAGTCTGATAGGCCCCACTTTGATGTGATCATCATTGGGACTGGCCCAGCTGGACTTCGTCTTGCAGAGCAAGTGTCTCGCTATGGAATCAAGGTATGTTGTGTTGACCCTTCTCCGCTTTCCGTGTGGCCAAATAACTATGGTGTTTGGGTTGATGAGTTTGAAAGCTTGAAGCTTGAGGACTGCTTAGACAAAACATGGCCTATGGCTTGTGTTTATCTCGATGAAAACAAGACCAAGTATTTAGACCGACCCTATGGTAGAGTTAGTAGGAAAAAACTAAAAACGAAACTAATGGAAGGGTGTGTGTCCAATGGTGTTAAATTTCATGAGGCTAAGGTTTGGAAAATTGAGCACCAAGAGTTTGAGTCTTTCATTATGTGTGATGATGGGAATGAATTGAAGGCAAGCTTAATTGTTGATGCGAGTGGCTTTGCAAGTAGTTTTATAGAGTATGATAAGAAAAGGAATCATGGGTATCAGATTGCTCATGGAATTTTAGCTGAAGTGGAAGAACACCCTTTTGACTTGGATAAGATGGTTCTTATGGATTGGAGAGATACCCATCTGGGAAATGAGCCTTATTTGCGAGTTAAAAATTCAAGGTTTCCTACTTTTCTATATGCAATGCCGTTTGATTCAAATTTGGTATTTTTAGAAGAGACTTCTCTGGTTTCTCGGCCTGTGTTATCCTATAAGGAAGTGAAGTCAAGGATGGTAGCAAGATTAAGGCATTTAGGAATTAGAGTGAAGAGGGTATTGGAGGATGAGAAGTGTTTGATCCCAATGGGAGGTCCACTCCCAAAACTCCCTCAGAGTGTAATGGCAATTGGTGGGACTTCTGGGGTTGTTCACCCTTCAACAGGGTACATGGTGGCTAGGTCAATGGCTCTGGCACCAGTCTTAGCTGATGCCATTGCTGAGTGCCTTGGCTCAACCAGGATGATCAGAGGGCAGCCACTTTATCATAGAGCGTGGAATGGCTTGTGGCCAATTGAAAGGAGGTGTAGAAGAGAGTTTTACTCTTTTGGAATGGAGACTTTATTGAAGCTTGATTTGGATGGAACAAGAAGGTTCTTTGATGCTTTCTTTAATTTGGATCCTTATCAGTGGCAAGGCTTCCTTTCCTCAAGGTTGTCCCTTCAAGAGCTTCTTCTACTAAGCTTATCTCTGTTTGGACGCGCCTCGAATATGTCCAGGTTTGATATTGTTACAAAGTGTCCTGTGCCCTTGGCTAAAATGGTGGGTAAACTAGCAATAGAAACCATCTAATGGTGGAAGGTTGTAGAATTTATATTGACTCTGTTTCTGTTGCTATTTAAGAAATTCAAAATTGTGGCATGGCATCTCCTTTTTTTCAAGGAAAATTTTAAGCAGGAATTTTACACTTGTTATTTAAGAACATTATTAACAGCAAATGAATTTATGGAATAGATATATGTTGAAAAATTAAAGCTTGCAGCTATCGATTGTAGAAGATTAAAATACTCGAGAGATTTGCTTAATTTTAATTATTTAATGCATGGCCTGTTGATGACAAAGGATAATTAAGTTAAATATTAAGTGATATCCACTTTGTGATGGTTGCTTTGGCAATAGGGATATGGAAAGTCTGAAATGTGCCGTAGAGCATGATCTGCTTATATGAGTTTATGATGATTAAGTACCCAGGAGTTGATTCTCAAAAAAAGTACCCAGGAGTACTTAATAATTTTCCTACAATTAATCTATGCTTGATGGAAATAACATAATAGAATCATTATTGACTTAATAAAACAGACGTCTTCTATATTAATGCCCTCCATACATTTTATTTTTTCAAAGTAAGTATTACTACAAGCTTGGCTTCAATGAGATGCATTACAGAGACAGAGAAAGAAACTTTTTAGTCTTAAATAGACATCTTTTGTAATAAACTTACTTGAACTTTAAATGGACTATAGTTGATTATGTCTGGTATGATGGTGGAGGGTATCCATATGTTGGAGGAGGGCTTACTGGGGGTGTATAAACTAGTGGAGGAGATGATGGAGGCTGTTTTGTAGGTGGTGTTTCTGGAGGTTTAATAGGAGGTTTGGGGGTAGGTGGACATGGATGAGGTTTAGGCGTTGGTGGAGGCAAAAGTGGAGGACTAGATATTGGAGGAGATGGTGTTGGCGGTTGATAAGTTGGAGTTGGAGGAGGTTTTTGAACTGGTGGTGATATTTGTGGAGGGGGTTGATGTGCCTTTGGTGGTGGGGAGGTTGGAGGTGGCTTGTGGGTTGGTGGACATGCTGGAGGTTTGTGAGTTGGTGGGGGATGACTAATAATTGGGGGAGTTATGGGTACTGGTGGTGGCTGATAAGTTGGGGTTGGAGGTGGCTTTTTTGGTGGAGAACAAGGAGGTTTTGGTGGAGAAGTTGGAGTTGGTGGTGGCTTTATTGGGGGAGAACAAGGGGGTTTTGGTGGAGCTGTGGGTACTGGTGGTGGTTGATAAGTTGGGGTTGGAGGTGGCTTTATAGGGGGAGAACAAGGGGGTTTTGGCGGAGAAGTTGGAGTCGGAGGTGGCTTTATTGGGGGAGAACAAGGGGGTTTTGGTCGAGAAGTTGGAGTTGGAGGTGGCTTTTTTGGGGGAGAACAAGGAGGTTTTGGTGGAGAGGTTGGAGTTGGGGGTGGACTAATTGGAGGTTTTGGTGAAGGAGGCCGTCCATGTGTTGGCGGATTTGGGGATTCTAATGGTGGCGTCAGAGTCGGGCTAGGATAGTCATAATCCGGTGGAGGGTATAACCAAAAGCACGCCGGGTTGAGTCTATGGCCATTGTTGGGAAGTTCAGCTGCAACACAGTTATCGACTAAGACATTGGCTAAAACTAGTAACAAACTTAGACATGGCTGTGAGAATCTCATTGCAGCCTAAATGGGAAAGTCTATACAATGCTACTTAAATGAACTAGTAGAGGTTTTGCATGCAAGACTAATGGTCGTGTCAAAGGTGGGATTGACTAAGATGTGTTCAAGATCTAAGCTCAATTTATGGACAAATGAGTGGCAGATCTATGCATGGCAGTTACAATATGTGCCAATAGTTTCGAATTATTATGGATCTTCTGGAATTTGGCTAGCTGTGTTTTGAAATTTGTCAATTGGTCATTAATTACGATTTTTTTTTTTTTTTATGTTACTTTTTCAAAAAATTATCTTCAAAGAGACTTTCTAATTTCTATAAATGAGGGTCTTTTTTTTTCTTCTTTGTTTTTTTTTTATGAAGAAAGAGAAACCCTCATCTATAGAAATTAGAAAGTCTCTCTAGATAGTAATAATACCATATCAAATCATAAATGAGGGTCTCTTTATGGTAATATGAAATTAGCAATAGCATTCAAGGCAAACCTCCTCTTTCTCAAAATTGGCTAAAAGTCGTTTAGCATCTTAATTCTTAACCAGCTAAGAGTAATGAGATAGAAATTATGAACTCACTGAACTTTATGGCATGTCCTTTTCCAATCTAAGGATTCAATTTAAAATTAAAATTCCCGCCTCAATCCTTAAATGGTATTGCACCATATCTCAAACTTTGTTTTATCCCTTTTCTTTCATGATTGATGAGGGGAAAATGTTGAGTTCTTATGTGCAATTTTTTTTTTTTTTTTTTTTTTTATATCTCACATTTTCTAAATAAAATTACCATATTTTAACCAAGTTTCAACAAATATGTAAATAAATATTCGGCAAAAGGTTACATCTAAATGTATTTAGATGAGTGAGTTTCAATTAACTCAACTGATAAAGTTTATTTTTGTCAAAAAAAAGACAAGACAAAGAGTCATATCTTAGAGTGGATGTCATATTTATCAAGATCTATGAAAAAAAAAAAAAAGGGTACTTATTAGAAGGGATAATGATGAGCATCTTTAAAGGGCATGGATCTATGTTGCACTTAGCTGTCCCCTCGACAGCTCTTTACCACTATGCATCACGGAAAACAGTTGGAGTTTTGGACTTGGGAAAGGTAACAAAACCGTTTTCGAATCTCTGATTAGCTTTTTTAATACCAAATTAAATCATATCCATTTGTGCAGAAGGCAAAAGGAAGCTAGCTCGGACAATTTTCAATCTAAATATGAGAGTTACATTTTATTAAATACCCGTTTGGATTCAGCGTCTGCGTTTTTTTTTTTTTTTTTGAAGCGCGTTTCTTTGGCTCTGGGCATTATTCAGTGGGTCTCATGCACTGTTCACAGGACCCACAAACCTCTTTTTTCAACAAAACTTTCATTAAAAATAGGTCCCACGACACTATTTACACATTTAAAAATTATTTTGCTATAGTGTTTCCAGTTTTCAATTTTCAGCAAAGTGGTATCCAAACACATGGGTGTGTTTGGAATGCACATTTTCTGTGCATTCCAGCGTTTTGCTGAAAAATGGTGGGTCCCGTGCACTATTCACTAGACTCGCAAATACTTTTTTCAGCAAAAACAACTTCAAAACTAGGTCCCACGGTACTATTCACATATTTAAAAATTATTTTGCTACAGTATTTTTAGTTTTCAGCAATAAGCGGTATCCAAACAAACCCTAAAGCTTTTTTTTTCCAGAACGTGAACAACATGATTACATAAAGGATTTACAAAGCTAAAATAAACATCTCTTAAAGCAATGGTGACCCATTTTATTTTATATCTTCAACCAATCCCCATGTGGAGAGATAAGTTTTTGTGCTTTGTAAAGAGGAAAAAAAAGGAAGAAAAAGGAGCACAATCCCTTTCAACCATGATTGTAGACTTAGATCCTGCACAAGGAATGGACAACATCACCATAAAACTGCATTCTCTCATGAAAACAACCATTGTATGACTCTTCATTTCAAAAATACTCATATTTGCTTAAAAAACTGCCAAAGAAATGAGTTAGAAATCTCCAATTGTCGATCCTTCAATATCTTTGTCTTGTCAATAACAAGAGTAGGGCTTCATTGCTTGGGCTTTCCCTCCTCATGGATTGAGCCACAAAGAACAATGCTAGAGCAACATCGTTTCTATAATTTGATAAAGTGATAAATTGTTATTAGAGCAACATCGTTTTTACTTGTGCCCACCAGACCATCACTAATGCCATTTTTTATACACCAATCACAATAGGTTGCATAAGCAGTTGCGAAAAATTGTGTAATAAATTTACTGTTCTCTAAATAATCAATGCATATAAATTTAACTAGTAGTTTTGCTAAAGGTATGTCACAAGATAACTAAACTTTTGCTTAACAACTTAAACTTTTGAAGTATTAAATTTGATTTATTGTTTTAAAAAAAAAAAAAAAAAAAAAAAAAAAAAAAAAAAACTATACACTACACTATAGAGTTTTGAAAATTCTATTCACCCATTTTGTTCATTGAATTTTCTTAAATAGTTGAATGAAAGCTCAAAATGTTTTAGTAGCCCTAGCTAAATGGCCCATCTTATTTCCTAATGGATAGGTTGAGTTAGTTTTAAAATTGTCATTAGTTGGTTTAGGGATTTCTCAACCTTGGAGAGTTGAATTGGATTTTTAAAAAAAAGAAAAATCAGCACACTTGTATCCCTAATATTATCCAATATTAAATTGTTGTTTAAACCATAGGTAAGTACCCTTCTCCAAAACCACAATGCCAATCACTTATAGAGTCCCAGTAGTAGGGGCATGTTAATCGAGATGGAGCTAAGCCTCAAAGGATTGAAAGAATAACATATGTATATAAAACGTTCACAATTGTTAACGTAACAAATTGGGATTGAAGTAACATTACTATCATATATACTTAGTTTTAATATCATTTTCATTAATGCAAACCACAAAATATCACCTTTACAAAAAAAAAATATATATATATATATATATATATATGTGTATCTAAATTGATTGGGATTGAAAATTACCCGTATTTAAAATGGGTCTAAGAAGTTCTAAAATGTTTTATACATTTATACAACCAAAAAAAAAAAAAAAAGTTTTATATATGGGCAAAACCTCTACTAACCGTTTGACTCCTCGTACTAGTTGGCTCCACCCTAACCTATTTATTTTCGGTCACTTGATAGTACTTCCTGGAACCGACTCGCACCCACAGCTTAAACCGAAAGCAAAGCCTCATTCACCAATCTTCTCCACAACTTTCAGGTAACCCTTCTGGCGGTTTTATATGTTTCTGTCTTTCTGTCATTAAATATTTTTGGCACAGTGCAAATTAATGAACTTATTGGTCAGCTTTTTCTTGCTTACTGCAGTTTCATTCGTTTTACATAACTCTTACTTAAGGGAAAAATTTGCCAAACAGACTATTTCTGGAAAAAAATTAGGAGCGTGGCATGCGTTTAAAGTTTTTTAGTAAGTTGAACTCTTTTTGAAATCGGGTAGCTGGAAAACGAACACTATAGTGGCGTTTTTTAGTGTATATAGCAGCGTTTATAGAAAACGCCACTATAGGGAACCTATAGTGGCGTCTTTTACAAACGCCACTAAAAAAAACGCCACGATAGTGTCTGTTTTCCAGCCCAAAATCGAGTTTGCCAAACTCGACTTTCAAAAAGAGTCTAACTTACTAAATAACTTTGAACGTGTGCCACGCGCCTAATTTTTTCCCAGAAATAGTCTGTTTGGCAATTTTTTCCCTTACTACTTAAGTCTGACTCACCATTATAATAATTCTTACTTATTTTTAATAAAGTCTGAATTTTTATCAAACATGAGACACAACTTGTATCACGTATAGATAGGAGTTATACACAAACTTGATGCCTTATGAGACAGTAGTTAATTTTTTTTTGGAAAAAAATAAGCATTAAACTTTCTACTAGCAATGAAATAAACTTATGTGCTTGTTGAGATAAGGGGTTTTAAGATTTAATAAAATGACATTTGCTACCTATTTTTTGGTTGAATTGCAATGGAAGGCTCAAAAAACTGATTTTTAATTTAGTGATGTCTAAGCTCTCTGTTTGGCAAATGAGGAAAATTAAGTTGTTTGATATTGTACTCAAGTATCTCAACCATGGTCATGTGAGATGGGATGTTTATGCTTTGTATATATAGCCATATTAATTCCAATCATGTGTGGCTTTAATTAGCATCATTGTTTCAGATCATACTTTTTTGTGTTTCAATGGTTGAAGCAAGGCTACAGATATCTGTAGCATACTTTCTCTTCCTCTTTAATTATATATGATCATTGATTCATCTCCAAGGGGAAAAAAAAGAGGAACTTTCCATTACATGTGGGTATGATAAGAATAGTGACCTTTATAGCATGTGAACATACTATTGGAAGCTAAGCAAAATTTACAATGCAGCTCAAATGGACCTAATCTAATATCTTCCTTGGTTTTAGTTTTATTGGATCTAATTGTGTATTGGAGGGGTTTGTTTGCATCGTTTTAGCTAGATGCTACTCAATGTAATTTCTTATTTAAGCTTTCTATGGTTTCTGCAGTAACTATTGAATCCCAGCTGAAAGGGTAAATATAAAGTGGGCTTTTGTTTTTGGGCAGTGTTGGCTTATGTTTATTTGGAAGCACTTCCTAATATTATTTTGTTTTTTTTTTTTTTTCTTCAAGTGGCTTGATTGGTTTTGTCAAGAGAATAAGTGGATGGAACTTGCAGTTAATTTTATATATAATTTCATTATGAATGTAAAATTATAGTTGTCCAGATAAGAAAAGATGAATTGGGCAATGGAGCATGAGAACAATCGCGACATTTCACAGCAGCCGAAGATGAAGCACAAGGGGAAGCACGACAAGCCGAAGCCATGGGATGATGACCCCAACATTGATCGCTGGAAGATCGAGAAGTTTGACCTGTCTCGGAATGAAACCGGAATGCTTGAAGTCAGCTCCTTCTCCACTCTCTTTCCTCGATACAGTGGTCAAATCCAACTTGGCAGTTGGTTCATTTTTGGTATGTTTTTCTTTTTTGGGTATTTGGCTGAATTCAGGTTTCTGGTTTTCAATTGCTTTGTGCAGAGAAGTACTTGCAAGAGGTCTGGCCAACTGTGAATTCCTCTTTGAAAGAGTATGGCATTTCATGTGAACTTAATCTGGTAAGTTTCTGTAAATTTTTCTTTTTTTTATTTAATTAGTTTTGGTAAACAAATTACTACTTTTAAGGGAAATTTCTATGGATTCATTTGTTTAGTGAAAATTAATCTGATTACATTGCTAGATATGAGCCAAATGTGAATTATTGTTATCATTTCTAATGTATATGTGTTTTTCTAATATGTTGTATGATTCATGTTGGTCAGGTTGAGGGGTCCCTGACAGTTTCAACAACCAGAAAGACCAGGGACCCATATATTATCATTAATGCTAGGGATCTTATTAAGCTTTTGTCAAGAAGCTTTCCAGTTCATCAGGTACAACTTTTGACCTTTTTTTTTTCTCTTGTTTTCATATCTATACTGTATGAAATTTCTGTAGCATTTCAAAGGCATGAAATTGTTACTGAGATGATGTCCCCCCCAACCCTTTTAGCTCTTATACAACATTTGATGGCAAGTCTTGAGAGAGCAACATGTAAAGTAATTTTGCTTGACTCTTTCCTTCGATACTATATTAGTAGAAACTCTCTTGTGACACAACTATTTTATTTTGGCTACTTTTTATCAGTTGGTAATTTTTAGCTTTTGCACAAAATTTGTTGGTAGGCAATAAAAATACTGGACGATGAAATGCAATGTGATATCATCAAGACTGGCAACTTGGTCCACAATAGGGTATGTATTTCTTAAATTGCTTCAAATTATTGTTATCTGTTGACTCATATTTCTTAATAACATAGGAGATATCTGGTTTCTTAGTAACTAAGTAGGTATTTGGTGCAGAGTCTTGCATATTCTATTATGTTAAGCTCTTGATACTATCTCAATTATATTTTTGTTTAAACTTTGTGGGTTTTGTTAATTAGTTTTATTTTATTTTTTGTTTGAATATTATTTTTAGGTGTCATTGGGTTCACAGAATACTATTATTCCTTTGAAAATCAGCATTCTCGGAAATTTAGATTCCTAGTATTAGGTGCTTGGTAAAGTGGGATTCCCGCATCTAGTTTGCCATGTAACATTCCTATCTAATTCCTAAGAATATAGCATTCTCATGTTTTGCAAAACCAAAATATCTTGAGAATGATATCCAATATACCTTTGGTGCAGCGTAAACAACACACTACATATACTCACCAAAATGTAGAGACTGGACCAATTGCAAGTTATGTGTAAAACATTATAGACCATACGCGCACACAGGATAAACTATGATAGGTGCCCTGTCAATCTTAATGAGGACTCAACTATTTTCCCAATGTTTGTGAAATTATGTATTCAATAGGTTGAGGACTTTTAGACTAGAGATAACATAGTGAAATGTATCAATCAAACAATTTTTTCCTATTAAATATAGATGTTCTGTTTCTGCCAATATATGCACTGCAATCCAGCATCCAAATTCACCACAAAAAAGAAGAAGGGGGTGGGTGGGGGTGGCTTCACTAATTGACAATAAATTTGGAACTCGTCTTTCTTTAAATTTTACATATTTAAGTGGACAATCTTGATATATATGTGTATATATATATATATATATATATATGAAATTCAATAATGTTTAATTTGATAAAAATTTTGACAATCTCACCGTTGGATTATATGTTTTTAATCTCCATTTTATGTAATTTCTTACAAAGATAAGGGATACGTGGAGATAATGTGTTCTAACAGTATGTCAAAATGCTTATTTAATGAAAAGTAATTTAGAGGTGCAGCATTGACAATGAGGCATATTAATCAAACAATCTTTGCATGAAATATAAATAATTTTCTATATCTTAAGAATTTATTTGAAACATGTTCATATATTAAAAAGAACACAATTCGATATAAATTAAGCATAAACATTTTGATGCTTGACCCCTTTATGGAACACATAAAGACTAAAAAGTTTATGAAATAGTTTATACTTTCTAAAGTAAGTACGAAAAAAAAAAAAATTCTTTAACCACTTTAAGTACTGTTTTAGAACATGCAATAATATTTTAAAATCATCTAAGCTTAAAACAATCTTATACAATAGCAAATTTTATAGAAAACTTAGTTAAAAACTCATTTGTTCACTAAAGACGGTTTAGTTCAAAACATCATCTTGTTAAAAGTCTTGTAACTTAGTGGCATTGCTTGGTCTCCTTCATAAGGAGAACCAGGGTTCAAATCCCCCCTCTCCCATTTATTGTAACACTTATTGTAACGGTTGAATTATTATTATTTTAAAAATATTTTCAAAAAACCTCCACAAGTATGTGTGTGTGTGTATATATATATATATTTGATAAGTCAAAACCTCCGCAAATATAGTTTTGAGCATTCTTTTGTGTAGTCTCATAGTGGAAGCTAAGAACTTCCCTTATAGAACTTTTAATTGTCCATCTTTAACTCCTAAAACACATGCATCAAAACTATCTAATAACCACCTTAGAATGCTCTAACTTGTTGTATTTGTACCACATTAAGACTTACCTATTTATATTTAAGCTTTTCTGGATACAAAAATTTAGAATATTGTTTTATCAGATTGGGGATGACATCCTTGGGGAGGTACATTTTGAAGCTCTAAAAAATAATCAATTTTCGTGGTTACAAGCAGGTAGTTTTTCTACCTTAAACCTGTTTTTTCACAAAATAAGCTTGTCATGTAGAATTGGCCATTCTTTGTGAAATTTGTCTCTTTAATGCTGAACATTCACAAATAACCTGAAATGCTAAAAGTATCGTAAAATTTAAATCAATTCTTGGGCCTAGGTCTAATTTTTGAATTAGTGTGCAAGACTGATTTGTTAAGCGAAGACAACATCTAAGTGGAGTAGTAGTTTCCTAAAATTCTTAAATCTCTTTGAGATATTCTTTTTAAGAGAATTACCTAATTCTATCAGCAGTCTAAAGTCCTTGAAGCATTTGAATCTCTTTAATCGCAATTTCATAGGGGAAATTCCAACATCACTTGGAAATCTCACTCAAATTACTTATTTAGATCCATCAGAAAACAATTTTATTGTGTCAATTCCAGCATCACTTAGAAACCTCACACAAACTACTTATTTAGATCTAAATGAAAACAAGTTTAGTGAGTCAATTCTAACATTACTTAGGAACTTCACATAAATTACTGATTTGGATCTATCATCTAACAGTTTCAGTGTTGAGATTCAACTGCCATTTTTAAATTTTACGTGTGTTTTTAGCTGACACATCAAGCTAACAATTTTTAGTTATTGGGAAATATTTTAATAGATTTGTTGCTGTTGTCAATATTGGACTTGCCGAATCCCTACCATTTATACCTTAAAATTTTTTTTTGAAAGAAAGATAGAAAACTTTGATTGACTTGACGGTATATAAAATATAAATGTTAATCTAAAATTTTCATCCCATCTCATAATTTTTTTTTTTTTTTTAAATCAATCAAACTCCTTGAATTACGGAACTACGTTGATAGTGCGGCTTTATTATTCAACCGTGAATTGCACGTGGTCTGTTCTTAATAAAATATTCTCAATCGTTGTAGAAAAAATTGTTTTTTCAATTCCCAGAATCATTCATTAGTAAAAAGTGGCGAAATGCGCGCTATTAATATTTTTGTCATTTGCATTTTTAATGGGTTAGAATATTTTAATATTTTTGTCATTTGCACTTTTAATGGGTTAGAATATAATTTGGTCAAGATGACGTACAACTCACGTTTGAATAATAATAAAGCTTTAATGTCAATGTAGTTCCGTAATTTAAGGACATTGATTAACTTTAAAAAAAAAAATGAAAGAAAGATAGAAGACTTTGATTAACTTAAAACAACAATAATAAATTGAAAAAAAATAAAAAAAGAATTTTGATAACAAAGATAGAAGACTTTGATTGACTTGGCCGCCTATATAAATGTGAATCTAATATATTCATCCCATCCCATGCCTTACCGATAACATCACCAAATATTTGCGTCTTTCACTTTTTTTTTTTTCTTTTTTTTTTTTAAGGGTATCAATTATCAAATCAAAATGGCAAATGTTTAAGTTGGAAGTATTTCAGTCTGCTACTTTCCTTGCTCTTCTTCCATTCTCAGTTCCCCTTTTCTTCTTCCTTTTCTTCAAACTCACAATGCTCTGCTCTACTCCATTTTAATCACTCTCTTTCTCTCAATAGTTCCGCTTCTCCTCCTTCTTCTCGTTATACATCTTATCTTCATATGTGTTTTAATTCTTATCCAAAGACAGGGTCTTGGAAGGAGGATAAGGACTGCTGCACTTGGGATGGTGTCGTCTGTGACAATTCCACTCGCCATGTCATTGCCCTTGACCTTAGTTGCAGTTGCCTTTCTGGCTCCTTTCATTCCAACAGTACCCTCTTCCTTCTTCGCCATCTCAGGACCTTGAATCTCGCTGGGAATTGGTTCAATTACTCCCTAATTTCATCTGAGTTTGGCAAGTTTCAGAGTTTGACTCATCTTAACTTATCTCATTCCTGGTTTGATGGTGAAATCCCATATGAAATCTCCCAGTTGTCTTCGCTTGTTTCACTTGATCTTTCATACAATTATGCATTATTAATCAAAACACCAGTTTGGAAAAGAGTCATTGGTAACCTTACCCAGTTAAGGGAACTTCTTCTGGATGAGACAAATATGTCCTCAATTACACCTAGTTCTTTGATGAATTTATCCTCCTCTTTGACAACTCTTAGTCTCGGTGGTTGTAGTTTGCAGGGAACACTCGAAATAAACATCTTCCGCCTTCCATGTATACAAACCCTTGATGTTGGGTATAATATAAATCTTGAAGGTTCTCTTCCAAAGTCCAATTGGAGCAGTACTTCCCTCAATTTCTTATCACTCGATCATACAAATTTTTCAGGAGAATTACCTGATACTATCGGCAGTCTAAAGTCCTTAGAGTATTTGTATCTCTCTGCTTGCAATTTTATAGGGGCAATTCCAACATCGATTGGAAACCTCACTCAAATTATTAATTTGGATTTGTCATATAATATAATAGTTTCAGCGGTGAGATTCAGAAATTGCCACTTTTAAATTTTAAGTGTTTTTGGCTGACACATCAAACTGACAATTTTTTTAATTATTGTGGATTCAACAGGTTTGCTACCGTTGTCAATATTTGACTTGCCAAATCTCTCCGGTTTATTCCTTGAGCACAATCAACTTGTTGGTCCCCTTCCTAATCGCGTAAGTGGTTTGCATCTCCTAATTCATCTCTATTTAAGTTCAAATTTCCTAAATGGGACACTCCCATCTTGGTTATTCAGTTTGACCTCTTTGGTGATGTTATCTCTTGATCATAATCAATTCATTGGTGAGATAGGGGAATTCAAGTATGATAATTCCTTGGATTCCCTTGATTTGAGCTATAATATGCTACAGGGCTCTATTCCTAGCTCAATATCTAGACTTGTGAACCTTACTTATCTATCTCTCTCATCAAATAACCTACAGGGCTCTATTCCTAGTTCAATATCTAGACTTGTGAACCTTGCTTCTCTATCTCTCTCATCAAATAACCTGAGTATTATGTTGAACTTAGAATTGTTCTCAAACCTCAATAATCTCATTTTTTTCAATTTTTCATATAACAATTTATTAGTCAGCATCAACAACAATCTAACATTTACCTTGCCCAATCTGGAGGAATTGTACTTGTCTTCTTGCAACATTAGTGAATTCCCAATTATCCTAAGAATAGCAACAAATTTACAGAGCTTAGACCTTTCCAATAACAAAATTCATGGTCAAACTCCAAAATGGTTGGGAGCTGTGGGGAGGAATTCATTAATATTTCTGGATCTTTCTCACAACTTTTTGACAAGTATAGATAAGATTCCTTGGAAGAACCTACAAATTGTTGATATTCGTAACAACTTGCTTCAAGGACCATTCCCCACGTTAAATGCTCTTAACCTCTATTATCTCTTTGCCTCCCATAACAATTTAACTGGGGAAATTCCTTCTTTAATTTGCAATGCAAGTTCCCTTGAAGTTCTAGATTTGTCCCATAACAACTTTAGTGGCACAATTCCAAAGTGTTTAGTACTTTCTAATGCACTCTTAGTGTTGGATTTGCGAATGAATAGCCTTAATGGTTCCATACCTGCAACATCTTCAGAGGGAAACGGATTGAGGAGTATTAACCTTAATAGCAATCAATTGGAAGGGCCATTGCCACGATCTTTGGAAAATTGTACAAACTTAGAAGTTCTAGATCTTGGAAACAATAAGATAAGTGACACCTTCCCCTATTGGTTGGGAAGTATTCCAGAACTGCAGGTTCTAGTCATTAGATCAAATAAATTTCGAGGTCGTATAGGCAATCCTAAGTCCCAATTTCCTTTCCCAAATTTGCGAATCCTAGACATCTCTAACAATGAGTTTAATGGTCCTTTGCCAAGAAAATATTTCAAATATTTGAAAGCCATGGTGAATGTGGATAAAGGAGAAGTTGAGTTGAAATATATGGGAAATTATTATTATCATGATTCTTTGAATGTGATGATAAAAGGGTCGTATATTGAGTTAGTGAGAATCCAAACTATCTTCACAACCATTGATTTTTCAAACAATAGATTCATAGGGGAGATTCCGCAAATAATTGGTAGCCTTAATTCACTCAAGGGTCTCAACTTTTCTCACAATAACCTTACAGGTTGTATTCCATCTTTGTTTGGAAATTTGACTAATCTTGAATGGTTAGACCTCTCTTTCAACAAGCTCAGAGGGGAGATTCCCAAGCAATTGGCAGATATTCCGTGGCTTGCAGATTTAAAGCTATCACATAATCAGCTTACAGGACAAATACCTTCAGGGAAGCAATTCAATACATTCGACAATGATTCATACACCAATAACTTGGGATTATGTGGATTTCCATTGACAAGAACATGCAACAACCACGAGTCAAAGCAACCGCCACCATCGACCTTGCAACAAGAAGACAACTTAGAGTTAGAGTTTAAAAATGGGTTTTGTTGGCAAGCTATATCCATAGGTTATGGATGTGGAGTGATATTTGGAACATTAATGGGATATCTTATGTTTAAAATTGGAAAACCAAATTGGATTGTGAAGATGGTCAAACTAGAGCAACATATTTTGCTTAGAAGGCTGAAGAATAATGCCAGCAGAAGCGGTGGAAGAAAATAACAAGTCAAAAATATTTGTGGGTAGATTTGTTAGAGTTTTTGAAGAAAGTGTCAAAGGCATGTTGTAACTTTTTGTAATTCGCGGAAATCACTTTGATTTCATGAAAAGGTTGGGAGTCCAAGTAGAATGCATCTCTTGTGCGTTTTTTCATTTCTAGATAATGGAATTTTTTTCAACCATGGAAGAAATTACGGACATGCTAGAATCTGACTCCAATGGAAAGGAAGAAACATACTCTGAATCTGACTCAGATGGCAAAACCCAGCAGAAAATGGAGCTCTACCCCAATTCCTTCCATATGTCAGAATTGGGATAAAGATGAAGCTTCCCTTTCTACTTGTCATCTTCATCATCCTTATTCACTCTCATGTTCTTTATCTTTCATGTTTCGCAAAGGCATAGGACACCATTCATTGCCAAGGTATGCCTCCTTCTTTAGTTACATCTTCTCTCTTTGTCACTTTTTTCTCTATTTTCTCTAAATGTAAATGCTCATTCATAGGGAAATCAAGCTGCTGAACTTTGTCAATATTAATTATAAAATAAGTATTTGATTTTTTTTTTCTTAATTTTATTTTAATGCAGCTGGTTGGTGTTGTTGCTATTGAAATAATTGGTAGGCCCAAGATTCCTTTCCACCTTGATTCTGGCTTTCAGTTGTCATAATACTTGTATTTTAATTATCCGATTTTTTTTTTTTTTTTTTTTTGCTTTAGGTGCACAATTTCTGCTTTGCTTAGCATAAAATGCCCAGTAATGTGCAAGGTTAGTACCTCTGATGTTTTGGAACGTATCAATAACCTTTGTGCTCTTGAATAGTTCAAGGCCTCTGTGTAGACAGTAAGGCCTCAGTCTCTCTTGCTTATTTATATTGTTGGGTTTTGTACCATATCCTTATATATTTAAAATTTGCTTTTGTTTTTCATGTCCATTTTTTGATTCTTTGGTGAATGCAATTCTTAATATTTCAATGTTGTGGAATTTATGACGGTTTTTAATTATACACTTGCTATCCATGTTAAATGTGAGTATTGTCGATTCTTGACTAAAATACTGAAAATGTGAATTTAATTTGATTGAAGATTCGGGATGATTTTGAGATTATATATAGAAATTGGGTGAGCTGTAAGTCAACTTGTAGGTGTAGACTTGATATCATTTCTTCTCTTATTTGTAATCTTTGAGTTTTGATATATGAATGTGGAGTGAAGGTATATATAAAGTATCTCACTGTATAATTTTTTTGGCTGAATAGTTTCACTGCATTCAGTATAAAGGAAACTCTCCTGGTTTTATTTATTTATTTTTTTTCTTTTCCATTTTAGCAATTGTTGGTATGCAAAAGGTTAATTTTCTTCCATGCTTCAGAGGAGGATTTGGAGCTTTTTTGTGGATCTATAGGGGAGGTTACAGAGGTTAGCTCCATTTCTATATAATGCAATCTTCTAAGTGGCTTTTGTGAAGATTTATATCAATGCCACTTTGGTCTGTGCCAACAGGTTCGGATTGTGAAAGGCAAAGATTCTGGTGAGAACAAGGGCTTTGCATTTGTGACCTTTAGAAGTGCAGAATTAACTTCTAAAGCCTTTGATGAGCTGAATAACACTGAATTCAATGTAACATAGTCTTTTGTGCATCATTTATTATTGCCTTTTTCCCCGCATAGGCTGAGGACTTAACGGCAAGTTGAATATTGAATTTGATGTAAAATTATTATTGTTAGCTAAAAGATTAATGTGAGTATTCCTTAGAGCTTTTTTAAGGTTTCTATTATTATTATTGTGGCCGTTTGCTGTTATTTATGAATGCTGCAATTGTTGAATGCTTTTGTGTAAACTCTTTCTCTCCTGGTTAAAAAAATAAAATGTTCAACATCACAAGCAAAGCACCGTTTGTTCATTGGTAATGTTCCTAGAAGCTGGGGAGAGCAGGATCTAAGGAAGGTTGTCCTGGAGGTTGGGCCTGGAGTTATACTGCTGTTGAACTTATTAAGGTCAGTGTGAACTAGTTATACGTCTTTAGGGTAGTTATCATTAATAGTTGAGATCGTTTATTTCTTTTTTGTTTATTTTCAGAACTCCCAGTGCCTTTAAAAAATTTATGTTTTACCACAGCCAGTGGTTTAGTTTTTTTGTGCCAATTACAAGTGTTTTGTACTCAATTTATTAAACTCTTGGTCATAGGATGCTAAGAATCCGAGCAATAATCGGGGCTTTGCTTTTGTTGACTACCATAACCATGCATGTGCCAAGTATTCAAGGTAGAAGGTGATGAATCCAAAATTTAAGTTAGGTGATAATGCCCCAACTGTGAGCTGGGCTGACCCTAAAAATGCTGACTCTTCTACTGCTTCAAAAGCCTTGTAAATTTTTTACTTTGTTTATAAAAAATTTATAGCTTCCTGTCCACACTTGAGGACCAACTATAGTTAAACTAATTGGAATTGAGCCAGAAATTTTTTTTTTTTTTTTTGGGAGGTGGGGCGCCCCCGAGGGGGGGGGGGGGACATTAGTAAAATTATTTATATAATAAGAATAATTCTTCAATCCTTCATTGAAGAATTAAACATTTGATGCTTGACCCCTTTATGGAACACATAAAGACTGAAGAGTTTATGAAATAGTTTATACTTTCTAAATCAAGTACCAAAAAAACATTCTTTAACCATTTCAAGTACTGTTTTAGAACATGCAATAAGAATTTAAAATCATCTAAGTTTAAACAATTTTAAACAGTGCAAACATTGTAGAAATCTTAGTTAAAAACTCATTTTTTCACTAGAGATGGTTTAGTTCCAAACATCATCTTGCCAAGAGTCTTGTAGCTTAGTGGCATTGCTTGGTCTTCTTCATAAGGAGAACCAAGGTTCAAATCCTCCCTCCCCCACTAATTGTAACAATTGAAATTTTTATTAAATTTTTAAAGTTCATAAAATCATCTTAAAATATGGGAGAGCGGTTAAAACATCGTTTGAATTTCAAATTTTCATATTCAAGACTAAAAAGATTATTTTGAAATAATATAAAAATCATGGAGTTTAAGGCGTCGACTTCTAAGAACCTAATAAGCATACATGTGCATATCATGCATAGTCACAACTGCTCACAAAGCCTCCACAAGTATGTGTGTGTGTGTATTTGATAAGTCAAAACCTCCCCAAATATAGTTTTGAGCATTCTTGTATGTAGTCTCATAGTGGAAGCTAAGAACTTCCCTTATAGAACTTTTAATTGTCCAACTTCAACTCCTAAAACACATGCATCAAAACAATCTAATAACCACCTTAGAATCCTCTAATTTGTTTTATCTGTACCACTTTTAGACTTACCTGTTGATATTTAAGCTTTTCTGGGTACAAAAATTAAAAATATCAATTTATCAAATTAGGGATGACATCCCTGGGGAGGTACATTTTAAGCTTTGAAAAATAATCAATTTTGGTGGTTACTAGCAGGTAGCTTTTCAACCTTAAACCTGGTTTTTACAAAATAAGCTTTTCATATTGAATTTGCCCTTCTTTGTGAAAGCTGTCTCTGTAATGCTGAATATTCACAAATAACCAGAAATGCTAAAAGTATCGTAAAAGTTAAATAAATTCTTGGGCCTTGGTCTAATTTTTGAAGTGGTTTTCAGAAGTGATTTGTTAAGAGAAGACAATACCATATCAAGGTGAATAGGCTGGCTCAATGTTTTTACTGTAGTTGGTGGTTTCCCTTGAAGACCTATTGACAGTTATTTACACCTGAGGATCTGTTGTCATTCTCAATCTCTGTTTATATCCCTCCCCCTCTCCCACCCCCCCCCCCCCTTTTAGGTTCTTATGATGAAGAAGGAACTTGAAAAGGATCCAGCACTTGCACACGAAAACTGGGATAGGTTTCTTCCGAAATTCAAGAAGTAATTCATCTACTACATTTTTTGTTGTATATATTATATATATAATCAATTTCTTGCAATTTCTTCTGTCCTTAATATTTCCTCTATTTTAAATTTCCCTAATAACTTTTTCTCAGGAAGAATGTCAAACAAAAGAAGGTTAAGACTAAAAGAGAAGAAAACATATACACCTTTCCCTCCTCCACAACAACCTAGCAAGGTGAGTTTTGATCCTCATGCGATTCCCTTCTATGGTATTTAGATAGAACATTGTATGCCAATTTTTATTAATATTTTTCACCATTACTTATCAAAAATAATGATCTATGGTATTTTCAAATTGATGAACAATTGGCAAGTGAAGAATTCATCATGACTCTGAAAAAGAAATCATCAAAGAAGTGGCAAGAGAAACAGGAGAAGCAGATAGAGAAAACCACAGAAAACAAAGAAAAAGAGATTCTGCATTTATTCCCCTAGAGGTTGTATTCTAAGGCGCTTTATACTCAATCATCTTCATTCTATTGCTGATGAACTTCAAGTCAAATAGCTCCTCTTAGTGTTTCCAACAGAGAAATCCAAGGTTCGAATCCCTTCTCCACTACTTCAAATGTATTAAAAAATTGTCACCATTTTATTGACATTTTGAGACTAACTCTTTACTTAATTTTCTATCCCAATGACTTTCTATCAATTTTGATTTGACAAATCTCAGGAACCAAGAAAGATGGATACAAAATCTGAGGATGATAATAAAGATATGGGCCATATGGTAGCCAAGGCCATGTCTCTGAAGGTATATAGGATCATGATACCATGAGACTTGGCTTATCTTACTTTCTAGGACTTTTCTATGTTAATGTAATTGCTTAGACTGGTTATTCTACAGAAAAAGGCAGAGGAGTTTGGGAAGCAAAAATCGGTTGAGAATGTTGAAACTGAAGCCTATATTGCTACAGCTGGGGAACCTTCAAAAAAGAAATCCAAGGGTGCAGAATCTAGAGCGTGATGAATGTTAATGCAGAAGCTTATATTGCAGCCTTGACAGTCTTATACTGCAACCAAGCTTGTATCCATGGTTCTTAGATGTTGATAACAATGAATCAGGCTTTAAATTTTGCTGTGTATGAGAACCCATTTATTGAAGAAGAAAATCCCCTTCAAGCCCTAACATTTATGGGGAATAGAGAGAGCATCAGGACCCATTTCTTTGAACTTTTCAATAACAAACCTACATTTTAAATTTCTGGGGCCACGATCATCAGATTCAAAGAGGAGGAGGAGGAGGAGGAGGAGGAGGAGGGGGGGGGGGGGGGGGGGGCAAAGATCTAAAAAGTTATGGGAAAAGAGAGAGCTGCAACAATTTAGGGTTGTGAATAAACTAAGTTATTTATGAACGGCTCGAGTTTCACTTGAAAAAAATCTTGTTTACGTTTGTTTATTTCAATTTGAAACTTTTGCTCATCTTTTTTATTTATCTTTGTTATTTTGGATAGAAAGTAGTTATGATGCATGGATGCTTCATTTGGGGTGTTATACCAATTTCATATCTGTGTCATAACGATGTTCTAATTGTCATATCATGTTATGATTTTTCAAAAATTGCTCATTTGAAGTGCTATACCAATTTCATATCCATGTCATAACGATGTCCTAATTATCATATCATGTTATGATTTTTCAAAAATTGCTCGTGTCGCCATATTATATCCATGTCCATGCATCATAGTAAGTAGCATGGAAAAATAGAAAATCGTTAATAAAACTCTACATTTCACCTAGGGATTGTTTAACTTATAAATCAATTTGATAACTATTGATCAAAAAATGTAAAGAAAGTTCCATTAAGAGAGATAAAAATTCACTTAACATGAGGAAGTGCAAAAAAAAAGTCTTCTATTCTGAAAATCAAATTTGGGTTATTGCGTGAAACACTAAATTTTATCAATGATTTTTTTTTTTTTTTTTTTTTTTGGAGCATAATAGAGATAGATGGAAGCTTTAAATTGAAACGGTTTCATAAGTTTGTAAGTTTGTGAATTTAATTGATACAACTAAAAGCTTGCAACTCGCATAGAAATATGGTATAAACACTAGATATTCTATTTGTAATTTCCCTGAATTTTAATAAATTATTATTATACTTTTTATCTTTGGAAAAAAAAAAAAAAAAAAAAAAACTCGGTTTTACACCTTGTCATCCTTGCATGTCATTTAATTATTATTATTAGTATTATTTAATTATTTAATTATAATAATTATTAATTTAAATATAATTATTTAATTATAATAATTATTTTAGATATGAGTTTTTAAAAAAAATGATAATTGAAGCCAGACAAAGTTTTATTAGTAAATTATTATTGTTTTTTAAAGTTATAGAAGTATAACAAGATTTTTTATAATAAAAATAAAGTACAACAAAATATTAAAAGAAAAAAAAAACCAACAAAAAAAAACAAAACAAAACAAAAACAAAAACAAAAAGGAGGAGGAAAGCTCTCAACTTTTCGTGGAACCGATTTGCTGCGTTAACTTTCCTTTCCAAAATCTTCTATACACAGCAAAACCGACTCCAAAATTAGTCTTCAAATTAATTAAAAAAAATAAAGTTAAAACCCAAAATTCCAGTTAGATCAACTGCTGTACAGGACTTCCAATTTCAATTCAATTCCTTCACTCAACTCCTCTCTCTCTCTCTCTTCACTTGTGAAATCCTCGATGTTGTTAGGGCTTGATTCCAAACAAGTCAAGCCAATCCGGCTTCCGGAGCCGCCGAGTCCCCACTTCGGCGGCGGCGGCGGCGTTCCCGACATCTTCGAAACCGGCTTCTCCGGCGCCATCAGGCGCGCCGTCATCATCGGTAACGGCTTCCCCGCCGCCGAGAATCAGTGCTTGGGCTTGGTCCGCGCCTTAGGCCTCGCCGATAACCACCTCTTCTACGTAACTCCCTCTCTCTCTCTCTCTCTCTCTTAAATTGTATAACTGTATAATTTTGCTATAAATTTCGCATCTTTAAATATATATTGATATGAATGTGCAGCGTGTAACTAGGCCTAGAGGGGGAGTAAATGAGTGGCTGCACTGGCTGCCGGTTTCGCTTCACAAGAAGTTAGTTTATTTGATTAGTTTGCTGACGGCTTCCCTGTCCCGGTCCAACAAACTCGCGCCTTTGCCTTTGGAAAATGGGGCTGTAGGCTTGGCGTCTGTTTTAGAAGCCGATGTGCACCAGATTGTCACCATTGCTCGCCAGTCCTATGACAAGTACTTTCTTTTTATTTTTCTCTTACTGTTTATTTAACTTGCCTAGTTAGTTGTTGTTGTTTTTGTTGTTCATTGGAGAAACGATAACCAGAAAATGAATAAACTTTGTTGCAGTTTGAATTTATATAGCTGGGCTGAAATGTGATGTCTTGCACTGTTACATTGAATTAGTGCGGATTTTTAAGAAAACCATGTTCAAAGTTTACGTTGTATTCCTCAATGTGTGTGACTATAAATGTTTATGGCAATTTCCTAGGAAAGTATGTTGTTAACACTGAAATTGAATTTTTATAAATGAATTTCAGCTCCTTGCGTTTTTAGATTCTGTACGTAGCCTTTGCGAGGTAGGAAATTGGTTAAGTTTTTGTAGCTCTACGCTGAATATGAGATTGATTTCATAATTATATCTTTTTCAGGGATGGGCCTTTGTTGGTGGTTGCTTCTGGCAGAGATACCATATCTATTGCAAGTTCCATCAAACGTTTAGCATCGCAGAATGTTTTTGTTGTTCAGGTTTGTGGATGGAACCTAATTTTTTTTTTTGTATTAGTTTGTGCTTAAGCAAAAAGCTGCTTCCTTGGACTTGTGTGGTTGAATACGTAGATGATTGAATGAATTTTATTTTATTTTTTGAGGGCCTTTTTTTTTTCATTTTATTAAGTGCTAGAGGCATTTGAACACCATTAAGAGAAAAAGTTAACTTTAGTTGCAAAATTGAATGTTTATTTCCTTTGGTTCCTAGTCCTGCTAACTTGGATGTAGAAGGACATGGACTCTTGAAGTACTTGTTGGCAGCAAGGTGCCCCCTAGGCCCCTTTTGGTCACAGAGGAGTGTATTGTTTCCTATTCTGAGCTTTCCAGGAAAATTTGAACAAAAAATTTCATTTTTTTTTCTTCTACATTATTTCCTTCTCATTCCCTCCTATTTGGTTCAAGAGTCTTTATATTGCTATTAATAATTTTTAGCTTTTTGGGTAGTGGTAGTAAGTTCATTTTACATGCCATCAATATGGTTTAGTTTTTTCTTTTTTTGATAGGTTCCATCAGTATAGTTTAGTTGATGGAAGCTAACTTTATACTCTTCTTGAACCAATGTTGGTCAAAACATGAGATGCACTAAAACGCCAAGGCCTCCTAGAGCCTTTGCACAGAGTGCAAGCATGTGCTTTATTTAATTTTTACAAGTTTTTTTCTTGATCGTTGTACTTTTGTTTCATGATTTGTGCCCCCATAGTACATCCCCAATGTACTCGGCTTGGCACTTTTTCTATTATTAATAATATTCTTACGTTACTTATCAAAAAAAAAAAAAAAAATTTTACAAGTTTGTCCTCGAGAGAAAGGAAGGGTATCCCTTGCAGTTGTTCATGCCCGATTGAAGTATAGAACATATTTTTTTTTAAATGATATAGTAAATTCAAAACCAATTATTAATGGACAATATGCCTATCAAGTGATCAGTTTAATTATATAAAATATAAATATTGCACTTTATAGATTTCTCTTAAAATCTCTTATGTTCTACAAAAATAAACAAATATGATATTTGATAGCCATTGATCAAAATGGAGTACATGGTTGAGTGAAAGACCAAAAAGTACTAGAATGGTAAGTAG
Organism: Quercus lobata; assembly: GCF_001633185.2. Taxonomy (NCBI): domain Eukaryota; kingdom Viridiplantae; phylum Streptophyta; class Magnoliopsida; order Fagales; family Fagaceae; genus Quercus; species Quercus lobata. The sequence goes on along the minus strand of NC_044904.1, from coordinate 11,898,765 downwards.
TGACTCAATTGATATTTTGAATGTCTTCTTCTAGAATTTGTTATGAGGGATTGAGGGGCCGGCTTTCATGTAACACCATAAAACTGGTCTCTACATAGCAAATACAAGGTCCATATCAATAGCATTAAGATGTAATGATTAAATTTAATAGGTTTAAAAAAAGAAATGCACTTTTTTGCACTTTGCACTTATTGAAAAAGTTCAAAAAAGCTTGCTTTTCTGAAGGTTCTTCTTTAGGCGCAAAAAGAACTTGAGGCTTGGCACTTTGTGTTTTGAGCTTTAAGCATGCTTTTACCAATACTGTTCTAAAATACTTTTTAGCATATATAGGTTCTTTAGTAGCCTAATGTTCAATGTCTTCTTCTGCTGTAGCCTGACATTCACTCTTAGTTTGATGGAATATTTGTGTTTCTGTGCTAATTGTTGTGGGCATGGAGTTCACTTTTGAATGCTTAAATATTTTTGATGTGATATTTAGACCTCTGATGTTGTTCTTGATTTTGGCTTTTGTTTTGCAGATACAACATCCAAGGTCAAACTTGAATAGGTTTGATTTGGTGATTACCCCTCATCATGATTATTATCCTTTGACTCCTCATGCACAGGAGCAGGTTCCTCGGTTTCTTCGTAGTTGGATAACTCCACGTGAACCTCCTGACAGGCATGTGGTATGTATCATGACTATGCATTGTGTGCAAAAGTTTATTTTATTTGAGAAACTTTGGTCTTGATTTAATATTAGCCTCATCTATTTCTGGGTTGTTACTGTTAGTCTATGCTAAGAACTTTTGGATTCAGGTTCTCACTGTGGGAGCTCTGCATCAAATAGATTCTGCTGCTCTTCGTAGTGCAGCTAGCGCATGGCATGATGAATTTGCACCTCTTCCAAAGCCCCTTCTAGTGGTCAACATCGGAGGACCCACACGTAATTTTCATAGCATACTCAGTCCTTTAATGTTTGATACTTTGTTGTACCTAACTGGCTATTTGTCTTTGAATGTTGTATGCTCAATTTTATGTGTATTTCAACATCAGCTTCATTTGTGTGAGATTAATCTCCTTTATGTATATGTGCATCTACTTTTATTTTTGTCAATTCTACATCTGCACTGTCATGCATACCTATTTGACATAGGACTCTTTGCTTTGAAATACATATTTACCTGTAGGATTTAGCCTTTTCAAATAGAAATTTCACTATCGGCCATTTATTTTTTTTGATAAGTAATAAGGATTTATTGATATCAAAAAGAGAGAGACACCCAAGTACACAAGAAGTATACAAGGGTGAACATATCAAATACAAAAATTACATAAATCAAGAAAATCCAAAATTGAAGAAAAAGGATGGTTTCTCCACACTGAGAACCGATCCAATAAGGTTCTGAAAAAAAAGAAGCTTGAGATCAGGCATAGAGCACTCATTATCTTCAAAACACCTACTATTTCTTTCCTTCCAAATACACCACATCAAACAATGAGGAACAACCATCCATATGTCTCCATTGCAATGGCGACCAAAATGACCTTGCCAGCAAGCAAAAAGCTCAACAACAGATATTGGCATAACCCAACAAACTCCAAATAAACCAAACAACCGGACAATGAAGGAATAGATGGTCAACAATTTCACTATTACACTTGCATATATAACACCAATCCAAAATGCAAACCTTTCTTTTCCTTAAATTGTCAATTGTCAGACATTTCCCCAAGGCAGCGGTCCAAATAAAGAAAGCCACTCTAGAGGGAAACTTCTGCTTCCAAATGCTTTTCCAAGGGAAAAACTGTTCACTGTGGCCAACTAGAAGATGGTAGTACGCATTAACCGTAAACCCCTTACTCTTACAAGGTAGCCAACATCTCTTGTCCTCCCCAATCCCCCTTACAGGAGTGCTATATATGGTATTTATGAAGCTCCAGTCCAATTCCTGATTATGAACATCCCTACAAAAATGTATTTCCCAATGAAGGACTCCATTGGAGTACCTTATTAAATTAGCCACACTTGCCTCTTTGTTTCGACAAATCCCATATAATTCAGGATAGCAGTCAGCAAGAGGAGATGTTCCACACCATCTATCTAGCCAAAACCGCTCTTTTGATCCATCTCCAATTTCATACAGAAAAAACCGAGATAAAGAGGGCCACCCCCTTCCAATATTTTTCCACAAACTAACTCCATATGGACCAGAGAAAGAGCTAGAACACCAATCACCCCAATCACAACCATACTTCGCCTCTATCAATGCCATAGAGCATCACTTTCTTGCCCAACTCTCCATAACTACTTCCCTAATAAAGCTACATTGAAGGTTTTCGGGTTCCTAATCCCCAAACCACCTAAAGAGAGAGGAGTTCAAACCGTAGACCAATTAACAAGATGAAATTTGGGCTCATCCCCTAGGCCACCCCATAGAAAGTCCCTTTGAAGTCTTGCAATTCGGTTGGCCACTGAAGCAAGAATAGGGAATAAAGAAAGAAAATAAGTAGGAAGGTTTGAGAGAGTGCTTTTAATTAAAGTAACTCTACCTCCCTTGGATAATTATAACTTTTTCCAACCTGCTAATTTTCTTTCCATCTTCTCAAGAATTGGATTCCAAATTGTCTTGTCCTTGAATTTTGCCCCCAAAGGAAGAGCTAAATATTTCATTGGAAAAGACCCTTGCTTACAGCCTAAGACAACCACCAAAAGTTCAAAGTTATGAACTGCCCCCACAGCCACCAATTCAGACTTACCCAAATTTACCTTCAAACTTGACACAACCTCAAACCAAATGAGCACCATACGGAGAATCGGCATTTGATCAATATTAGCATCACAAAAAATTAGAGTATCACCAGCGAAAAGGAGATGGGAAACCACCAAAGATCTTCCTGCAGAATCACCTACATGAAAACCTGACAAACGACCTTCATGGACAGCCTTATCCAACATTCTACCAATGACTTCCATAACCAACACAAATAACAAAGGGGACAAAGGATCACCTTGCCGCAACCCCCTTGAACTCCGAAAAAACCCATGGGGGAGAACCATTAATAAGGATAGAAAAACGAACCGTTGATAAACAAAATGAAATCCATCGCCTCCACTTATCAAAAAAGCCACAACGCTTAAGCAAGTGGGAAAGAAATCCCCAATTCACATGATCAAAGGCTTTCTCTATGTCCAATTTACATAACAACCCTGGCTGACTAGACTTCAATCTGCTATCAAGACATTCATTAGCAATAAGGATGGAATCAAGAATCTGCCTATTTAGAACAAAGGCATTCTGAGGTGCTGAAATGATATCTCCTAAAACCATGCGAAGTCGAATAGCCAAAACTTTAGCAAGTATTTTATAAACCCCCCCAACAAGGCTAATAGGCCGAAAGTCCTTTACTTCCACTGTAGCAGCTTTTTTAGGGATGAGAGCAATGAAAGTTGCATTCAAGCTTTTTTCAAACTGACCTGTAACATGGAAATGGTGGAACACAGCCATGATATCTGATTTGAGAATCCCCCAACAAGCTTGAAAGAATGCCATCAGAAAACCGTCTGCAGGTGATTTATCCCCATTAAACTCCTTGATGACTTCATAAATCTTAGTTTCCTCAAAAAGTCTCTCTAACCAATCCACATTATCCCCTGAAATCCTTCAAAAATCCAACACATCCGAGAAAGGTCGCTGCTCTTGCTGCTCAGAGTATAAATTCATGTAGAAATGTTCAATATGATCAGCAATCCTATCCTAGTTGGAAGACAAAGCCCCATCAATCATAAGATTTTCAATACAATTATTTCTTCTATTAGAATTGGCCATCCTATGAAAAAACCTCGTATTGGAGTCACCCTCCTTTAAGTACAACACTCCTAACTTTTGCCTCCAGCTAATCTCCTCTAACAAGGTTGTCTTCTCAAGATCAACGCGAAAGGATGTTTTTTCCAATTTTTCCTCCTTCGAAAGAGGTTGATTGTCCTCTTTTACTTCCAAAGCATCAACTTACTCCATAATTGCTGTTTCTTGGTTGAGATGTTGCCAAAATCTGTTTCGTTTCACTGCTTTGGATCCGTTTTTAGAGCAATCAACTTCTTGGCAAGAATGTAACTAGGAGTCCCTGGAAAGTGGTAATTCTCCCACCAGGACCTCACCTTGTCTCAAAACCCCTTCGCCTTCAACCACATATTCTCAAAACGAAAAGGAATTCGCCCTCTTAGATGACTCCCACTCTCCAAAAGAATTGGGAAGTGATCAGATAACACTCTAGGAAGCCTTTTTTGGGAGAAATGTGTGAAATATTCTGCCAAAACCGGAGAGAAGAGAAACTGATCTGTTCTAGAAGCTGAGGTAGAGTTAGACCATATGTAAAGACCTCCCTCCAAAGGATTTTCTATTAGCCCATGAAGAGATATAAAATCTGAAAAATCATACATGCAGTGAGTAAATCTTCCCGCCCCTAACCTCTCCGATGGGAAACGGATAACATTAAAATCACCTCCCAAACACCATGGCAAATTCCACCAACTGTTCAAGCCTGCCAATTCCTCCCACATAAATTGACGCTCCCTATTCAAATTTGGACCATAGATGCCTGTGAAAGCCCACTCAAATTGGTCATTGATGTTTTTGAACCTACAAGAAATCGAAAAATGCCCCACTACTTCCGCTTATCTTTTCAACCACCCTTATGTCCCACATGAGCAGAATTCCACCAGAAGCACCCACTACTTCCTCTTATCTTTGGTAGTAATTTTATTCAGGTAGAGTCGGTTAATCCTTAGAATGCCCTCTAGGATGGCTGTTGAATCATTCTTCCACTTGTTTTCTAATATTAGAAACATTGTCTGTTTATTTGAGATGGGATTGTCTTTTGCTAATGAGTGTTGGCAAGTTATATGCATCCATGTACTTTTCAAGAGTATCAACATCAAGGATGTTATTTTTTATGGGACTAGAGATTTTTATGAGACAATTGAATATATATAGTGAATACTAGGGCTGGTGTGACTTAGAGCAGTTTGTGTGATAATGTGTACAGATTATGAACATAATGAAAAGTTTTTTAGCCATCAGGGGCTTCTTGGTATTCCGTTCAATTTTGTTATCTGTTTCTCACGACCTAAATTGACTAGAATTGTCATTAATGACCTGTCGCTGTAAGCACATTTGTGCCAAATAAATATTAGTGTCAAGTCTGTCTTTCTTGAGCTTGGGATCACTGTTTGATTCTTTTGATAATTGGAATAATGTTCTCTATTTTCGGTTTTTATTATTGTCACTTCTCACCATGTTTTAAGTATATGAGATATGATGTTTATACGTTTATTCATCCCAATCACTTATATAGGCCACTGTCGTTATGGTGCTGACCTCGCAAAGCAGTTAACAGCTTATTTGCTCAGTGTTCTTCAAAGCTGTGGGAGTGTCAGAATATCTTTCTCAGATAGGACTCCTGAAAAGGTGCTCCCCGCAGACATCAAGTTTCTGATAAATATTTTATATTGAGTAGCACTCTTTATTCCCTTTACATTCATAGGTATCTAACATTTTTTGATTGGTATCAATAGGTATCTAACATTGTTGCAAAGGAACTTGGAAATAATCCAAAAGTTTACATCTGGGATGGTGAGGGTAAGTATTAATTTGAAATTCAATTTTATGAAGAATAGGTGATTAAACCTGGGTTTACGTATGGCTTTCTTCTTTCTTCAGAACCAAATCCGAATATGGGGCATCTAGCTTGGGCTGATGCATTTGTTGTCACAGCAGATTCAGTTAGTTTGATAAGTGAAGCTTGCAGCACTGGGTAAGCTTTTGAAGGCTTACCTCTATTATTGATTCTTAGAACATATTGATTTACTTTTTGGTTTCAAATATATAGAGCTAGATAGATAGATAGTCAACACATAAATATTTCCAATTATGTTTTGCAGGAAACCTGTATATTTAATGGGAGCTGAGCGTTGTACGTGGAAATTATCAGAATTCCATAAATCCTTGAGTGAAAGGGGAGTGGTTCGGCCATTTACAGGATCTGAGGATGTAAGTGAAAATCTTTTCTACTTCTTTAACCCTATGGATATTAGGATCAAGAATATTGTAGATGATTTCCCTTCTTTAGATTGTCATACATTCTCACTGAAGTGCATGGGTTAATTTCGGTGGGGTTGGGGTGGCTAATCATTACCAATTTGCTTTCTTAAGCGTAAAGAATCCCCAAATATTTGCAAGCTGTATCCAATAGAGCCAAGGTTGTGCTGTTCTGTTGCTGGTGGCAATTTTTCTTGCTTGTTTTCACCCCCACTCTCATTGAACAAGTTTCTGCTGATTGTTCCCACACCCCAGTAGCCAACTATCTTATGAACCATATGTAATTCACAAAGCATTACATTAGCATGAATAAACATGAATATGTATATTCATAAAGTAGCCTTTTGAATATACATCTTTCTTGCTTGTACTTATCAAAATATATATATATATATATCTATCTTGCTTATCAAAAAAAAAAAAAAGTTGCTTACAATTCCTCCTCAAGCATTTTTATTTCACAGCATTGAATAAATAAATAACTATCCATATGTTGCTCTATCAATTGCATGATAGTTCCTTTTTTGGTTGGTTACCCATGCACCTAATGAGTTTTGAACTCATGAGGCCACAACCTCACCCTTCACCTACACTAGTGAGAGGAGGAAGTGTCATTTGGGCCAGGGCTCATTGGCCTATCCACAGCATGATAGTTTCCTTAATTCCTTGTATGCTTCTGTTTTATGTACTTCAAATTAAAAAAAATTATGAAATATATCTAAATTAAATAAATACTTGATACCTGTTACCTTTACCGTCTGTAAAGGATAATTGTTGGTTCTAACACCGCAAAGGGGAAGTCATTCTGCCATTTAGGATAACCCTAACTCTTTGGGCCCTGATTTATCTTTAACTATGAAAATAAAGTCTTGATTTGGCACTTTGTGATGTTGTGCTTTATGTCAAAATTTGGATATAATAATTCTGTCTTTAGAAAATTATTTACTGTATTTTAAATGTTCCTTTATTTCCATTGAATCATTACTGTTATATTTTCATTTGGTGCTTCTTTTTAAACCCAACTTTAAATAGTGCCCCTGGGTCTTGGTTCAGTTGGTAGTTGGGGTGGGAGTGGCATTGGGGTTGGTCTTATGCTCAAACTTATCCACAGAGGTGCTGGCGCATAGAATCCAGGTCATAAAAAACTAAGTTGCCATCACATTGTTAGGCAGCATTTCACTTCTGTTTTCTCAATGACTTTTATATATATTAAGATATGTGATAGTCTCATTCCAGCTGGCTTAATGACCTGTTGGCTACAAGAATGATTTCTATTGTCTCCATATTTATTTTTTGTGCATTTTTTTTTTCCCTTTTGGAATTTGATAGAGAGGTTTTTCTGGCAACTCTCTTAGTGGTTGGGCTATTAAGTATTAATCACATCAATATTTTCTTCATGCTTAGTAAATGAAGGTGTTATTTGGTGAATTTTTATTTGACACTAATCATAAGTGAACAACTCGTTGGAATGAAATTTCTTTTTCCTTAAACCAATTATTACATATTGGTGCCTGTATTAATTTCCAGATTTCTGAGAGCTGGAGTTATCCTCCTCTTAATGACACTGCGGAAGCAGCTAGACGGGTGCATGAAGCGGTTGCTGAGCGTGGCTGGAGATTGCGGCCGTAGAAAACCTGTTAATAATTGTTGTTGTAAGCACATTGTCCAATTGTTTGCTTAAAAAGTTGTAGCCATTGAAAATTTAGTTTCTTCATTAGCACGTATAGGAACTACAGCTACAAATTCAAAGCCTTTTGAATATAATTCTTTCTCACCATGGAATTTTGAGGTATGTGGAATAAAGGTTTGCTGTATTATTTCGGCTTGTAAAAATAGGCAGAGGCACACAGGCATGTCTGTTGCAGCTCTACTAAAAGCCCTTTTGATGGGTGGTTTTGGTTAAGAAATATATTTAGTGCTGAAAATGTTTTTGTACATCAAATTGATTATGCAGTATCAAAATCTTTCCATATTTATTGAAATTGTCTTTGCTGAGGCTGATTTTCTTTTCTGCTTATGTTTTTCCATTTCTATTATAATGCTTGCTTGGATTAATTCATAACCTTATCTTGGATTACAAAAGGCAGAAGAAAACTAGGACATTCTTCTACCCATATCTGTAAATTAGAAATTTAATAGCTTCTTTTGCTCAGACAGAAGCTGCCTTATTGCAACAGGAACAAATGCACTCAAAATTAAAATCACACAACCTTGTAGCAGAAAACCAAATATCAGGAAAACCCCAAAAGATTTGAAATAAGGATCTATAAGAGCAGAATGCAAACTACAAGGCAACAGTTGCCTTCAAATGATAACTTGATGAAATCCCAGATCATGTGCAGACCGAACAGCATGTAGCACAGCAATAGCATGTAACTGGACAACATCAAGAAAAAATAATAGATTCCATAAAAGCAGCCTTAATCTGCCCCATCTCATCCTGGATCAAAATTCTCACTCCACCCTGATCCTTTGGTCTACACAAAATCACAGCAACATTAATTTTGTATGAAGGTTATCACCATTGACACAAGGTGCAATATTCCAGCTGAGCACGGAAGTCTTTATGCTTGAGAGACCTTATTAAAAATTTTTTAATGTTACATGCACAACAAATTTTATAAATTTTTCTACAATTTATTAAGATGACAGATTGTGATTAATTTAATATTATTTTTATTGACATCATTTTTTATTGTATACCAATCACAATCTTCTATCTCATTTGTTGTGAAAAATAATTTAAAATTGATTGTCATTAGTCTTATTGTTACCAAAAAAAAAATGTTCATGTTGATCCATAGTTTTTCATTTTTGTAACATCTATGCCCCTGTACAGCTTGTTGGTTAGCTGAAGTGATGTTGTTTCCTTTTTAATTCTTTTGCCATATTGTATTGGCAAGGGGAACCGTTGGAAGCACTGTATTCCACATAAAAACAATCAGAACGTAGCTGATGATGATGAGGATACCAACATAACAACAATCGAAACCAAGCCCATGATGTGATAGTCACGACAAATTGCCATTAATAATGATAACTGGAAGTTCAAAATTGTTGTCATTTATAGTTGTATTTATATTATTATAAGAAAAATATTATAAGTCAAGTTTATTAGAAAAGACTTGTAAACTGCTACAATGATGATTGTGATTGGTACGCTATATTTGTATATTCATGAGAAGCATTCTCAAAAAAAAAAAAAGTACAGTCCTTCCTTGCCTACCACAAATAAAGTTTTTTTTAGAAAAAATAATTAATTAATTATCCTTATCAATTATATATGCCTTCAGATGTTACAGAAAAGATAATTATTGCTTCACCTATCTAAATGTGAATTTTTTTTTCTTACAATGTTCTCACTTTCACATATTACATGTGATGTAAAAAAAGTGTGAACAGTGTTTGGACGTGAAATAATCAAAACTCTTTAAGAAATTAAAAAAAAAAAAAAAAAAGGGGGGGGAAAAGAAAGAAAGAAAATCTATGCTACCCAAACTAGCACTTATCCATTACAACTTAAACTACATTTATGTTAAAAAAAAAAAATCGCACCACTTTTGTTATTCATTGATTGAGCAAAATAATATTCAGGAAATCTACTGCAATATATAATGAGCAGTCACAAGATAGAGATTGCTATAAGCAAACTATTTCTAATAATAGAAAGGAAGGTGGTATCAAGCTTAATATGATTTAACTTGAAAATTTTGTAACACATGAACTATCTCAAAAAAGTGATTAATATGGCACATGAACAAAGATACATTTTACTTGTTTATTATTCCATACTTATTATAATAACTTCCATACATACCCTATTTGTGTTTGAAGTGGAGCAAGTGAGCTCTCATCAACAACTCCTCTGCTATTAAGCCTTACACAAGCACCTAACTTCCCACCATATTAAACACCCTAAACAAACTAACCCATTAACGAAGTCTCATTTCTTTCCACCCCTATATAAAACACACACAGTACTCTCCATTAATTGCATCTCAACCCAATCTTGCATAGTATCCTTCAAAGAAGATTTCCATATTTTACATATCTAATGGACTCAGACAGGAGTGGTGTTCTGACAGAGGTTTCTGTTCAAGAGCCAAAGGCCAATTCCAAAGGAAAAGCTGTTGCTGGGGCTGCTCCTCCTCCCCCTGTTGTAATTTCCTCAAAAGTTACTACTACTTCAAACCCAAAAGGAGGATGGAAAAGAGGCTTTGCCATTTTTGACCTTGTTTTAAGGCTTTGTGGCATTGCTGTTGCTTTAGCTGCCACTGCCATAATGGGAACTACTGAACAAACTCTTCCATTCTTCACACAGTTCTTCCAGTTCCAAGCTCAATATAATGATCTTCCAACTTTCACGTATGCTAGCTTCATATATTTTCTTAAACAATAATTCTATAGACACTATATTTTTCACAACCATTGAATGTCCTATTATGATTTATACATAATAAAAGTGATATTAGCGGGAACTTAGGTAAAAAATATGTTATTTAATTCTTAAACAAGTAATCATATTAACAGTTGTGAAAAAAGTTGTCTCTAGCATTTTTTATTTTAGTTTAGTTTTTAAAAACTAAATTTTGTCGCGAACATGTGCTTAGGTATTTGAACACATATGACAACTGCATTTATAAGTCAATTCGAAATTAGTAAAAGATATTAGAAGTCGTTGGACCATTCTTGCCGTGTCATTTTCCTTTTTTGATGTTAGTTTATACTACCATACTTTCTGTCATTTCCCTTTTTTGATGTTAGATTATACTAACTACCATTCATGCATGCAGGTTTTTTGTGATTGCAAATGCAATAGCTAGCGGATACCTTGTCCTCTCCTTGCCCTTCTCTATAGTCTGCATCGTTCGGCCACATTTAAGAGGACTAAGGATCCTCCTTATCGTCCTCGATACAGTAAGCTTGAGCTTGGACCACTATGACCATATACAATATAATCCTCATTCCTTTGTAGTTGTTGTTTATATATATATATATATATATATATATATCAGCATTTGACCAATTGATAACATTGTTCATATACTGCAGCTGATGATTGGCCTTGCCATGGCTGCAGCTGCCTCAGCTGCTTCCATTGCGGACTTAGCTCAGAATGGGAATTCAAACGCTAATTGGGCCCCTATTTGCCAGCAGTTCGATGACTTCTGCCAGAGTATCACTGAGGCTGTTCAGAGTTCCTTTGCCGTAGCAGTCATCTTCATTTTGCTGGTTGTTTTCTCCTCTTTGGCTCTGAGTAGAAACTGAGAGAGGCTAGACCATCATGGAGCTAGCTAAGTCTGTGTTTTGCTATGTACATAAGAAGTGTCAGATGTTCTACGTACCTTCCAACAACTTGTGGTGTGTGCAGTACTGGGCTTGTGTTGTGTTGTGTGTAGTCTAATTTCTTGAATTTCAAAGTAAGAAGAATTTGCTCTTTTAGTTTGTTTTCCTTACAAGCTTGTTTTTTGAGTGTTTCTGTGATGTATAATTAATGTATTGATCTTCATGTTTCTTTTGAAGTCCAAAACATTTGTTTTTTTTTTAAGCTTACCAAACGCAATAGCTCAAAATATCGATTATTCCAAAAGCTTTAAATTATCGAGCTCTGTTATGCTATATTAACCACTCATAATTCAATTTGTTTTTAAAACAAGTATATTCAAAGAAGAAATATTGTATAAACAAGGGGCCAATACCTCTCACCCATTTTTTTAATTATAAAAAATGAAGTAATTTATATATAATGCCTACACGTTCATATAGTTGGAGTGAAGAAGAGAGGGAAACTTGTCAGAATATACTAAAATTAATATATTTCAACAATCATCCTTTTGTCATTTTGTCTCCTCTCTCTATCCAAATTAACATGAGGACTATTGGGTAAGATTCAATTTGGTCTCTCAATTTTCAAAATCAAGGCAATTTCATCATTGAATCTCTTCTTCGTTAAATTTTTAACAACATTAATAGTTGAAATCAATTTGATTTGAACGTTTTACAGTTTTCATAAATAAGCTTGTAACATATGTCTTATTGTCACATCAATTAATTTTGTTAAAATTTAAACAAGGATATTCAATAATGAAATTAACTTGATTTTAAAAGTCAATGGACTAAAAGTCTTTTTGGGAACAATTTATTTAGTTGAAATTGAAATTTTTTTTACTAAAAGTACTGTAAATAAAAGTAAAAATTAGTTAAAATAATACAGTGCGACCTATAAATAGTATCAAAAAGTACAGTGAGACCTATAAATAGTATCAAAAATAAGCTGAATAATATCAAAAATAAATTAAATAGTAAAATAGTTTGAACTTTATTCAATAATTGGAGGACCAAATTAATAATTGAACTAAAAATAAAACAGTTTTGCAGGACTCACCACAACACAAAAGCACGATGGAGGATGTGAAAAATTGGTGAATCATTCCCTAACGAGAGACTTTTCCCCAAAAAAAAAAAAAGAAAAAAAAAAAGAAAAGAAAGAAAGAAGAATCTATTCATATTTGTGGTCCCTTCCAAAAAAGAACCTTTAACCTTTTATAAATTAACAAATCCCTAGAGGTTATGGTGCTATCGAGGAAAACATCATCAACCTCTTGTCTGGAAGTGTTGTGGCTACAATGGTGCATTGCACTGGTCTCAATAATTCCTATATTTTTCATTATAATTTGATTTTTATAACTTATTTGAAAAATGTAATAAATTAAACAAAATAGTACCATAATTGTAACAATTTGGTTTTGGTTTTGGTTACTTTTAAATAGGAGGTGTTTGGTTTTGGTTAGGGTTTCAATGTAGAGTGGATCAAAGTTTGGTTGGTTGGTGTAGTCACTTTTTGTCATCTTATGATTTGAAACTCGATTCCACCTACACAAACAGCCAATTGGTGCATGTAGCCCCTTCATTTGCTTTGTGTGCTCCTTTGGCTTAATAATTTAATAACAAGATTTTGGCATCCCTAGCTGTTACACCTCCCAAAAAGGCAAACCTAGCTTGACAAGACTAGATGTGATAATATTAATAGGGAATGATATCTCATACTTTTAGGTTAATTGTTAACAATCCATTTTAAGAAAGTAAATAATTTGTTAATAATTGCCTTAAGGGTATTGTTAACATTTTCCCTTTTAATAACCTCCAAAAATCTCTTTTTTGATGTTCTACTTTTAAATGCACTAGTATTCACTGTGCTAAAACACCCCAAATGCTATTTTAACACACTAAATATAAAAAAAGTAACCTCCATCCGGATTGCTATTTGCCAAAAATTTTAGCATTTGCTAAGCATATCTCACTATAGTCTATAGCAATACTATTCTTTTATTCTACCTCATCTTGTTATTATTTTTTTATTCATTTCTTCTCTCTTCACTTTTTTATTATTAATTTCTCCTTTCTTCTCTTTTTATTCTTTTATTTTATGTTATTTTAATATGTTGTGTGCTAGAATAGAAGATGTGATATAGAATGTATTGTTAAAAAGTGTGTTTAAATAGTAAAAGTAAGTTTTTGGTGTGATAAATTGGCATTTTTTTAAGCACACCAAATGGGGTAAAGAGATTGAGAAAGTTTTTTTTTTTAGAGATAATTACAGCATGATGCTAACTCCATAGCTTGAAACTCAAACTCTTTTACCCTAAACCTCCAAGTACTTTAAGAATCTACTTTCTCAAAGTGTTGTTAAAGTGTTCTCATAATGAGGCACTTCATGTTATTAAAGTGTTGTAAATAGTATGTGCTATAAATAGTGATGAGCCAAAGATATTCCATCCTATCTATATGGTAAGATTTGGATTTGGGGGCCTCTTTTTACCGGATATCATAAGCCATTCTTAATATAAATTAATTTATATAAATTTTCTCAAATCATGATGAATTTGAGATTTCATAATTTTTATCCAAGAAAAGCACTTATATTGTTATCAATTTTAAATAGCATCTTGTATTTAATGATTTTAAATCACCTTATTAATAAACCTTAATTCTTTATATATAATTTTTTACCAAAAAAAAAAAAAAAAACTTGTTGTGTTATACTTTATTCAACTCATTTTAACTGAAAGTTATAATTCAAACCATTTTTAAATACTTGGATTTCTCATAAGAGAGATCAATACAAGAGAAATGAGGACATATGGGTTAAAACTTAGGCATAATAGATTGAAATTCATAAAACTAATTTGTGTTTTTTTTTTTCCAAAAAATAATTAAATCTAATACAAGTATGTGTTTGAATTTAATTAAAGTAAACCAAGATTTTTTTTTTCTTCTCAAGAAAAAAGAAGCAGTAAGGAAGAGATTATATTAATCAGGAGCCAAAAGATGCAGAAGCCTAAAATAATCAACCAACCAGCATCATCAAAGACTCAAAAAAGGAAGAAGGTATACCATGATTCAAATATATCGTATATGTATCTTCTCTCTCAAAGCAGGTGAGTTCCACTAGAAAAAGTGAGACCACCTACTATGAAAGATAAGATACATATACTCGAAATAGGTAATATTTTTCCCAAGAATGGGGAGTGATGAGATGAGGTCCCAAGCCTATTATATCATGAGAAATACAAATGCATCATTTTGTGCTACAACTTGTGACGTGACAAGTTGTAATTGGTAGATGTGTGATGATGGATCATGTTGGAACACACTTCCATCACTTATAACTTATCATATAATGGATTGTGACACAAAATTATATATTTTTATATGTCTCTAGCATTTCTTGTTTATTATTCTGAACATAACATTAAAAAAAAAAAAAAAAAGTAGTATAGAGCGGGAGAGACTGACAAAAAAGAAGCAAGTAGTGACTAGTTCACACGCACGCCCATCCAATCACATATACATCACTATTGTTTCACCACTTCCCCCAATTTCTTTACTACCCACTTGTACACCTTTTCCTTTTTACCTGGAAAACCCCTCCACCCCCCTTCCACACGTGCAAATCACACGTGCCACTAACCGTCCTGGTTACGCCACGTGTACCCTCTCCTCTACTGGCCGTCGCTGCTGAATTCCACGTCACCACCTGCCCCTCCTCTCTCTCTCTCTCTCTCTCTCCTCCACCCACCATTAAAACGCGTCTCTCTCTCTCTAAAATACTCTCCTTTGCCCCTAAGTTTTCTCTCTCTCTCTCTCTCTCTTTATTTTCTTTCTCTCTTCTCTCTTAAAATCACTATTCGGTGCTTTCCTTTCCCTTTTCAAAAACCCTAACAAAGATTTTTCCCCCAAATCATAAAATCCGTTTCTTCTTCCCAATTCACACGAAACGTTTCGCGGCTTTTCTTTTGCAGATCTTTACACCATCATCATCGCTGGTCTTTGTTGTCTTCGAGGTTTTTTCATCTCTCTCTGTCTCTCTCTCTACCAGGTGAGCCGTCCTAACTCGATCCTGAGTCAACTCTAGGGTTTCCACGATCATCTTCTAATTCTGTTTACCCTTTTTGCTATCGTTTTCGTCTATTTGATCTTTGATCGCCTTTCTTGGCTCTTGATCTTTCATTTGATTAGACCAAAAAAAAAAAAGCTTTCAATTTTGTGTCTTTCTTGTTTATGTTCCTATTATAATGGAAAATTCGCTTTAAAATTAAGTTAAATAGTGGAATTAGCTGTACTATAGTGAACATTCCCATATTCTTGGTAGCAAATTTTTAATTTTGTTAATTTTATTAGGGATTTGGCAGAGAAAGCTATTAAATTTGTGTGTCTTTTTTTTTTTTTTTTTTTTTTTTTTTTTTTTTTTTTTTTTTTTTTTTTTTTTTGGGTTATTGGAAATGTGTGGTGTGAATTTGCAGCTAGAGCTTGTGTGTGAGGGCTAATCCTTGTGGTGGATAATCCGGTAAAATTCGACTACTTAAGAGGGTTAAAAATTGTTGTAAGTTTAAAGTAGTTGGAGGGTCTGGTCTGGGTCTCATGAGAATTGTCAGGGGAATGCAGAGATCGTTTGGCATTGGCGAGGAGCACAGCAGGACACTTGGCTGGAAGAATAAGTTATTCAGCCGTGGGATTGGCGTCGCAGCGCCCAAAGCTAGAACGCGTGACAAACCCATGACTTGGTTCTCAAGTCTCTAAAAGCTTCTGGGGGCTTTTGGGGTGTGTGCTTGCTTGTGTGTGAGAGTGTTCAGGAAGGGTCAGGACAGATAAAGAATTTATACGCGAATTTGAATATATAAAATGACTCGGATTTTGGTTCAGCGAGGTGGTTCTGCTTCGAATGCTGGTTCTTCTTCAAACCCGAATAGGAATTCTAATGCTTCCTTTCCTGGCTCTTCTTCAGCTCGGCCAGAGTCACAGCCTCAGCCTGCTCCTGCTCCTTTGAAAGATGAGGAAATTAGGGATGAGGTGCAAGAACAAGTTGTGGTGGAGGAGATCTTGGAGTTTTGTGGTACTAGTGACAATAAGTCAGCGAAAAGTGATGATCTTTCGATGGAAAGGGAAAGCTTTTGTAATGATCAGAATGAGGGGCTGAGTGATGAAAGTGCAGATAGTGAGAAAGCTGGCAGTGATGAAAGTATGGGTTTAGGAGAAGAGTTGATGAAAGGGATGGGAGGGCTGAGAATTTCAGAGAGGCTTGCAGTTGAAACGGAGGGTTCAAGTGGTAATTCTTCTGTGACAGTTTGTGGTAGTTCACATCCACCCCCTCCGCCTGTCCCACCTCCGAAACCTTCATTGGGAAACTCGACTTCTAGGAGATGTGTACCGGGAAATTCAAATGCAATGCGTATTGGATCATCCAGAAGAGCAGTTGCCTGGCCTGTTGTTTCAACAAGGACTTCACCCACTGGGTCACGGCCTAGTTCTCCCAGGTCTCATGGTGAAAGCGAGGGGTACAATAGCTCTGATGAGCAGAATCCTTGCAATGTTTCATCCTATGATGATAACGTAAGTTGAAGGTTTTATATTTACTATCAAGTAGACAAGTGTTGCATGTCTTTCCTCTTGTGGTTTGGACAATTTAAGTTCAAATAATAAAATTTGCCAGCCCCCACCTTATTTACAATGTTGAAGTTTGTAACTATTTTGAATTACAGAAGCCACCCCTATTCTGTGTAGAACGTTGAACTTTTCACTGTTTTATTGCCAAAATCTTTGCTACCTCTACATTTTATTTAGTTGTGTATCCTTCTATCTTGCCTAGGGAACTTGTTATTGCTAATTTTGTTTTTGTTTTGTTTCATTTATCTTTATTGCTGTGTCTTAATGTGAAGCTTAGCAGGTTGCATATTCTGTGTTGAAGTTGTAACCCTTCGATTTTTGGCTTAATCAGACACAGTATTGTAAATTTCCATATGCATCTTTTTTCAGGAAAGAGAACGGCAATTTGAGATTGATATTAGAAGAGCAAAAGGGTTTGAAGTTAAGAGAATGCTGGAGGATGGAAATTGTCTCTTCCGTGCTGTAGCAGATCAGGTTTATGGGGACTCAGAAGCGTATGATTTGATCAGACAAATGTGCATCGACTATATGGTAAGATAATTCTTATGTGCATTTTCTTCTTGTTAACATGTTTATGCACTGCTGAAGGTCTAATTGTAATAACTATGTGTTAGCTACATAGTAATTCATTAGATACTAATTGAAGCTGTTAATGTAATTATGTGCTTTACATATAATGATAAGAATTTGAAATATCTTAAAAGAATAAAGTTGGAAAAAAAAAAATGTCTTTATTGGGAGAAGACTTGATCAAACTTTGTAAGTAAACATTGGATAAAATATCATTGTTCCCTAAGCTGACCACTCTTCATTAGTAATTGGTGCTGCATGTGTTAATTGTACTTGTAGATAATTTATCAAATTTTGATTGGTTGACTGTCATATATTATGTAAGGGGGCATCTTGTCCTGCATTGCAATTTGCTGTTGATGAGTTGCAATAATTTATGTGTCCTGAAAGTGGAGGAAAAAAATTAGGGAATTAAATATTAAAAAAAAAAAAAAAAAGGAGAAAAAGAGTGGATTATGTTATCTTTGGTGCACCAAAAAAGAGTAAAGATATCAAGTAAGATAGCATGTTGGGAATGTAGGTAAGAGATTTTGAATGTTGGGAATGTAAAACAAATAATTTTTTGGGTAATGAATTGTATGTTGACATGTGTGTTAGTTGTAACGATTTTTGTGTGGACAATTATGGTATTTAAATTAAAAATGTAATAATAACATATAATCATGTCCATTATATTTAAGCAATTAATTAAATTCTATTGGCTTATAGGAGAAAAGTCAACAAGATTATATTTTTATTTTTTTATTTTTTATATTTACTTAAATTGGGTCATTATTCTACTATTGGTAAGTTTACACACGCACTTAGTGGGTTTTGAACCCACAACCTTACCCTCCACCCTTTTCTTTTGAAGTGATATGTCATTTGAGCTACAAATCTTTGGTCTAAATTGAGTCATCAACGAACCTATAACAAATATACTTTATTTATAATTTTAATATCATTAATTTGATGTGATGGTCCAACCTTGGTTGGGCCTCTAATCTTTAAACCTCACTTTTTTGACTGTTTGAGTGGTCCAGTATTTAAAACCACAATAATAGCCCTTGCATGTGCTGAACTACTGGATATCTTTCTGGGGATATTACTCCTTTCACCTTTTGGCAACTGATGTGCTTTCTTTGAATAACTAAATACTTTCCTAAAGTAGAAGTTCAATTTTTAACATAAACCTCACTTTTCCCGAAAAACTAAATGCAATTTGTCTCAAAGTTCATGGTACTTTTGGATAAAAACACAAAGTTCATTGGTTTTATGAGAAAGTACTATTGCTCATTAATTTCCACCTGGTTTGTAGTTACCTCCCCACCTATGGATAGGCAACCAATGGTGTTGCTTCTACTTTGCATTTTAAAACCACAATTATGACCAAATTATGGAATTCAGCCTAGGTTGTGGAAAAAAATTTCGTTGGTGTTATGTGAAAGTAGGGTTCTTTTAAATTTACTTTTGGATTCTTGTTGTCTATATCCACTGAGAAAATTATGTAAGTACTTGTATGTTGCAACATTCATATTAGTCAGACTATGTTTAGGATCATATTGTGGTTCTTAGGAAGGAATAAAGATTTGTTCAATTGTGGGTTGGTTAAAATTGGCACAAGTCATGCAAGTTTATTTCTGGTGCTTCAATTACCACAGCTGCCTTTTTATAGAAGGAAATAAAAAAACAAAAGAGGGAGGGGGACAGGGGGGGAATTGGGGCTTATTGTTAATTACAGATATTTTAGGTGCATGAGTGTTACTACCTGGGGAATTGGAGTTTCTGACTTCTGTAGATACTTTTTAACGCAAAGCATAGGGTAATACTTACCAGCTTTTACTTTATTCAGGAGCGGGAAAGAGATCACTTTTCTCAATTTATAACAGAAGGTTTTACATCTTATTGTAAGCGGAAGAGAAGAGACAAGGTATGCACTTTTGCAATTTAAGTAGTTGTTTATTTTTTTGATCTGTCAGTTTTAGAGCACAAGTTTTCAACATTTATAGGGTTTCCTCATCACATGTGACCATCCCGTTTTTCTCGTGCACCTTGAGTCTGTGTGTTATCTCTTATCATGTTCTGCTTTTGGTTTGGGTTAATCTTGTTGTCATTATATATCATGATGTTATGAATCTTGGAAGGGTGGTGTATAGCATATCATCAACAACCATGTGACCATTTTTTATAATTAATTATGCACTCAAGATGACAAGGTCAAGTTTGTAAGATTATTTATCTTTTAATGGTTAATTTCTGTTTCTAAAATGTTACATGGCAGTGACTCGGTCCTTATTTTAAATCATTGGTTATGATGGTCCACTAACCATCATGGCCTAGTTGTGTTCCAGGTCAATTTCTTGTCTTTTCCAATGACAATGTGAATATTTATACTCTTTTTATCATTGGTGGCAGGTCTATGGAAACAATATGGAGATCCAATCCTTATCTGAAATGTATAATCGGCCAATCCATATTTATTCCTATAGCACAGGTGATGCTCTGTTAATATGATTAATGATACTGACATTCTCCTGTGAACTTTCGCCATATGCATTGTTCTAGCATTTTTGCTGACTTAACTTACATATGAATGCAGAACCTATCAACATCTTTCATGGAAGCTATAACACGGACACACCTCCCATTCGGCTAAGTTATCATCATGGGAATCATTACAACTCTCTTGTTGACCCACGTCGTTTGACCATTGGTGCAGGACTTGGATTCAGCTGTCTTCGTGGGGTGCGTCTATGTGCTAGGCATTGTATTTGTCTAATATAACTTTATTTTTTCTTATCTTACTTGTTACTATATGCTGATGACATTCAGAATTTTATTTTGTGAATGAACAAATAAATAGAGAGAGAGAGCCATCATTTACTTGGTAATAACTATTAATTAGTGGAACAGCTGGAGAACTCAAAGAAGGGATACTTGTGCAAGCAATGTTGTTTCTTGATTGGTTGACTTACATATGGCAGTATGTTTGTGGTTGTCTCTGCAGAGAAATGTTGATAAGGATCAAGTCAAGGCTGCAATTAAGGCTCAACAGGACCAACAGATTGATAATGTAAGTTTCTTGATCATTAGCATTATGATCTACTAGAATGTTCAACAACATTATGCTAACAACATAATCTTAATTGCTTCCCAACTTTTCTATTGACAGGCACTTCTAGCTGAGGGTCGATTTTACTCTGACCTTGAGCTCACCGAGAAGGAAATTGAACGCATGGTGATGGAAGCCTCTCGGGCCGAGTATCTTGCAGATGACTCATACAAGCAGCAACTTGGCTGCAGAGAATCTTCTACCTCTGGTGCTGAACCATCATCTTCTGGAGCTAGTGAGTATATCTATCTATACCAGATGGACTTCACTTCCAATAAGTATATAAATTCTATGGCTTGTTAATAGCATTGGGACAATATGGAGTCCAAATGTACTAACCTAACTTTAGGGAAAATGATTTGATTTCTATTGTTTGCTTTAGGCCTTGAGGATAATTTGAGTGTTTAATTTCACTAAAAATCTCTAATGGTCCATTTGAATTGAGGCTAATTTCCAGCCAACTCAACTCTATTCCGCCCCCCCCCCCCCCCTTCTCAATCCAAAAGGGCCATAAGTTAAAACCAAGAAACCCACAAAAAGTTGGTAGGCAGTGCTGGATGTGGTAGATGTTGGGAAGATTTCTGTTTAGGAGGGGGTGTTAGTTGGGAGGTGTGGCCTCGGCAGTGTTGTGAGAGGTGGTGGTTGGAGTGGGAAGGGAGGAGGTGTTGGTATTGGCCTATAGCAGTTAGGTGATGGGAGGAGGAAAAGAGGCGGTGGTGAAGAAAGAGGAGGTGGTGGTGACAGCACAAAGAAGGGCAAGGGAGGTGATTGTAGTGGCATGGAGTGTGTGGTGAGGGAGGTGGGTTATGAAAATGTTTTTATTGACTAGTAATTTTTTGGTTGTACAAAACATCGGAAAACATAATATTTTTCTCACATAATTTCAGTGTTAAATCTCGGTGATTAACTTGAAGTAGACTGCCTTTCTAACTGAAGTGTGCCTTGTGAATAATTGGCTTGTCAGGCAGTGAGACCAAGGTGGAATGTGGAAGAGAGCGTGGTGTGCAGAATTATGTCCTTAGCAACAGCATGCAGACAGTTCTGTCAATGGGGTTCAGTTATCTGCAGATGATTGAGGCCTATAGCTTATTTGGGGAGGATGTTGATTCTATGGTCTGTTACTTGTTGGAAACTGGCAGCAGCGGCAGACGCAAAGGAAAGGCAACTGAATGAGTTTCCAAACCAAGACATGGGCTGCATGTGAATTTGACTTCAACATGCCGAAAATCGTAGCATTGGTTTAAGAAAAACCATTTCTATAAACAAAAGGCCTGTGAGCTCTATTAATGTCCTCTGAATTTAGTCAAATAAAATGTATCTACTAGTGTAATACTTATATAGAAGTCTAACTCCTATATGCAATTAAGTCATTAGTTTGAATAAGCCCTCTGAAATTAAAATGTCATAGACTAGTAGTGTGGTGATGGCAACAGTCAGGGCCACCATGGTCTCTGTGATAGTAATGCTGGCCGATTGATAGGTACAATATGTTAGATTAGGTTGATTTAATGATTGATCACCTTGAAGGCTTCGAGTATGGTTTTTATAACATCATTCGTTTCTAATTGTTCTACTCAAAATAAACTAATGAAAAATAAGTTACACCAGACGCACTAGAATTTTGAGGAAAGAAGCTTCTTGTGTGATGATCGGTTAGTTAAAACATAAGGTAAATTACAAGAATCTCCTTTCTATATTTCAGTTGAAATGATGCTCTTCCCACTCGGTTTTCTGTAGTGTTGTGTTATTTGTCTTTTAATATATTTTAGGACAATTACATAATAATTCTGAAATTTAAAATCCTAAGGTTTAGCTAAAAAAGTGGTGTTAGTTTAGTTAATCCACTAAAATAATGGGGTCAATTATAGTTGTAGTTTTAAATTACACTCTAATTTCATGTCCTAATTAGTTTTGTTAGATATTTATATAATCAAATGTTCGATACTACATCCTAATTTGAAGATTCTTTTGTAATATTCATCTTACCACAATGTCTAAATTAAAAAGTTGGTTGTGTGGATATAATACATATGTGGGAATTAATGTGTTAATTTTGACATAATAAAACTCAAAGAAAAACTAAAGATAGAATAGATATTATGCAATTGCAACAAATTGCAATGAACAAAATTAATCAATATCTACTCCGTAGTACGCCTGATTCAATTTGGATCTTAAATAGTAAATAGTAATCATTTTGTTTTTTATAAAACTTTGATTGAAAATTAAATCAAAGGAAAGAAAAGCGAGTATCATTTCTTATTTGATTCCTTTAATTCCATTAGAAAATCTTGTAGCGTTGAGAACCCATAAATGCGTGTTTGTGTTTTGATTGATAGAGAAATGTTGTAAAAACTAAGACAGTAAATGAAACCGTTTATAAATAACTCAGGCTCGGCTCGATAAAAAACTCATTAATGTTTGTTTGTTTATAAATAAACTAAGGTTGAGCCTTAGTTTTAGGCTTGTTTAGTAAACAAGCTGAGTCCAAGCAAAACTATTTGTTCATGAACAAGCTCTTGAGCTATAAGGTTCGATACAAAACAAGTCAAGTATAGACTCATTTATAGGCTTAATACGTGCTTTTTAAATAAACTCATTAGTCATATCTTAACAATAAAATGTCTCATATTGAACCATTACCCTTTACCTTCATTTTTCACTTCCCTCTAAATTGATTAAGCACCACTTTAAACTTTAGTTACATTTAAAAAAAAAATTTATAAGTGGGTCACATATGGTCCTTCCTTATCCATTATCTAATGTAAAGTTATAAAACATGTTAATCTTTTTTCATTCACAATAGTTACAAACAAGTCTTTTCTAGTTCTTTATCATCTAATGTAGATGTAAAAATTATATTTTAAACAATTGATGAAGCTA
Source organism: Quercus lobata (assembly GCF_001633185.2). Lineage (NCBI taxonomy): Eukaryota > Viridiplantae > Streptophyta > Magnoliopsida > Fagales > Fagaceae > Quercus > Quercus lobata. The sequence goes on along the minus strand of NC_044904.1, from coordinate 11,875,200 downwards.
TAGACAATAAAGGATGAATGGATGGATTTAATTTTGTAAATTTGTAATTTGAACCATGGCTAATCATAGGTTAGACTAGAAGCATGATGAAATGAGTATGCTATTTTCTTATTTTTGTTTACTTGATTTTGGGAGATTTAAGCATTTGATAGGATAATTTTGTTGGATCTCAAGCTCAAAAGCTTGATCTGAGCTTGAGTTTGAGCTTGATATTAAGCTCGAGCTTGGCTTGACTAATGAATTAAGCCAAACCAAGCTAAGCTCAAGTTTAAGCTTTTTGGCTTTCCCACAAGCTCAAGCTCAAACAATATTTTAGGCTTGTCTTAAACTCAAGCCAAGCTTGAACATGCACTACTCAGCAAAGTTCGACTCGTCTACAACCCTAGTAAAAACCATAGATGTGTGATTGTGTTTTATTGAGAAAGAAGAGCTGTAAAAGTCCATATTTTTATCCCAGTTTTGTGACTTCAAACATCTTTTAGGTATTATACTTACACCAATTTTATCTCTAGGGTTTATATTGTAATTTTTGAAACTTTATGGTATTTAATTTTGTACTACCCTTAAATTATAAGGCTTAAAGTAAATTTTATTAAGTCAAAATTAAGTTATACACAGTATAACTTTAAGTAAAGTTACATCGTCTAATAACTTTTTATTGAATCAATATTTTGAAAATTTTACTTTTGAATTACATATTCTCTATATCTTTAACATTCATGATAAATTTTGTATCAATCAGATATCATTTATTATTTGTTCAATAAATAGATGAGGTTTATAGTCGTTACTCCAAAGAGCTGAATATTTAATACAACTTGAACATTGAATTATGGCAATGTTCTTCTCAAAACTACAAAAATAATTAAAGTGATTATTATTGTAAATTAAGGAAGAGATCATATTTTATGAATAGCGAATGAATTACTTATGGATATATTAATTGGTTTGGACATGGTTTGCGCCCAATGCATCTAAGCATTGGACATAATACGATGCGGACACAAGTTCAGTTTTAGACACCCCTATCATATCTAGTATACAAATGGAGGGGACAAACTCACAAAAGCTTTAAAGCTATGTAAGAGATTTTCTTTTGTTGTTTTTGCTTTGTGTTTTTTTTTTCCAACGGTAAATAGTCGTTGGGTCTGGTTAAAAAAAAAGGGGTAATATAGTAACTTTGCAGAATAAACTTAGGTAGCAAGCTTTCGCTGAGTAGTGGTGGTGGTGGTCGTAGTAGGCATCGACAATTGAAATTGACACACGCAACTCTTTCTTCTTCTTCTTCTTCTTCTTCACTCTCTCTGTCTCTGCAATTGAGACCCCAAACTCTAGGGTTTTTGTTGGCACAGACACAGAGTCCCAACATCAACAGCAACAACAGCAAAAATGTCACAACAGAGTGGGAAGCTAATGCCAAATCTGGACCAACAGAGCACGAAGCTCCTCAACCTCACCGTTCTCCAGCGAATCGATCCCTTCGTCGAGGAGATCCTCATCACTGCTGCTCACGTCACCTTCTACGAGTTCAACATCGACCTTAGCCAATGGGTTCGCCTCTCTCTCTCTCTCTCTCAATTTCAAATTCTTCGCTTTCTCTGATTTTTTTTTTTGGGTTCATTTTCAGAGCCGCAAGGACGTCGAAGGATCTCTCTTTGTCGTCAAGAGGTAAATTGTTTGGGCCTTTTTGTATTTGTGGGTTGTTGTTAATGTTAATTGCGTGGTTTCGTTAAGAATTTTTTATAAAAATTTTAAATTTTTTGTTGTTATGTGAATTTTAGGAATACTCAACCTCGGTTTCAGTTCATTGTGATGAATCGGCGTAATACGGGTTAGTGAATTTCTATGCTGTCTTATTTTGCTGATTGAACTTCCTAATTACTTGTTTGTTTGGTAGTATTTCTATTATCTTAGGTCCAATTGTGATATGGTTAATAGAGTTGATAAACTGCATAGTCTGTCAGGAACTCAGGGATGAATGCCCCTGGATTACTTGCCAACTGGTTCTGGCGGGTGGGGTTGGGTGCCCGTAGGTTTTACTGGGTAAAGGCGAGTCCAAAGGTCTCTTCTTTAGAAAGGTTCCACATGTTATTAAAAAAATAAAAAAATAAAAAGTAAAAGAATTGCCTTTTGGGGTGCACCAAGTTTTAATTTTTAACAATTTTGTGTGGCATTTGCATTGGCATTGAGGCAAAGTAATACTAATACAATCTCTATCATATTTTGTTTTCGGGTTTGGTTTTAGTTTGCCTAGAGAAGGTATCTCTTGTATAGGATACATGCATCCTCCCTCTCATGGTATGTGGGTCCCACACGTTGTCAGAGGGAGGATTCAGATATCTGATGCATAAAATAATTATTGACTTTTACCCACCTTGATTTGTAGGCTTAAAGGTAGAATGGCAATGATATGAGTACGTTGATTTGGGGATTGAAATTGATCATTTGATATGATTATGCACCATTTTCAATATCGTTTCCTTAAGTAGGATTAAGTTTCACATGTTGCTGCTAACAATTTGGTTCAGAGTTACTAGATTGCTTTAGTGTAACAGGCATATATGTTCCTCCATTTGTTGAACTGAAGAACTTAAGTATGTTGATATAAACAGATAATTTGGTGGAGAATCTATTGGGAGATTTCGAGTATGAAGTCCAGGCTCCATATTTATTATATCGAAATGCCTCCCAAGAAGTGAATGGCATTTGGTTTTACAATGCACGTGAATGTGAAGACGTTGCAAATCTGTTTAACAGGTAAAAAAATGAAATTTTTCCATAGTCACTAATTCTATATTACTTCATAATCTCGTAACACTTTGTTAATTTGACATAATCAAGATTCATGTTTATTTTTTAAGCTCAACATTTTTATTGATGGACCTTCATGGACTCATTACTTCAAATAAGACCCTTTCTGGGGATCTGGCCTTAAGTTGTTCCACCATTTTATGGTCTGTGGAGGAACTGTATGAACTGGACTTTTATTTGATGCAATTATTGTCTTGAATGTTTTGTTGTAGCTTTTCTTGTGTGCTAATGTGGAGATATGTATGAACATTACATAATCTTTTTCTTTCTTTCTTTTTCCCCCCTACCTCCTAATCTTAATCTGGTGCAGTATTTCTATTATAAATTGCAGTGAAACTGTTTGTACCCAATAGAAGATTAGGAAGGTCATGGTAAATTTGCGTGGATCATAGGTCATTGCAGTGTACTGAATGCTGCTTATCCCAAAATATTACTTAGTGCAATCTTTCCATTGCTATTTAATCTTAGGCAGTTGTTGGCCTTGGCCATGATTCTGTATTTAATTTTCTAGCATCCTTCTAAATGGTACGAGATATATTTAATGTTATTTAATCTTTATTTCTATCTACTTGTACTTGGATTTTCTACTTATTTCATATATTCCTAAAGTGAAGTACTATATTAATAGGCTGTGCTTGTTGATTAAATGTTGTCTTAAAGGATGTGAAAAGCCAATTTGCCTATAAAGTATTGATTTAAGATCAAAGATCCTGGTTGTTATATTTGTGAAGGCCTGAAGCCTCATAATCTGGTACTCAGTCTAGTTTGCAAATTAGTTAGCATAGCATGGCTGTCATATCTTGTTTTCTTGGAGTATATCTTTTTGTTATTATTCTTCTTGGATATGTTTCAGTGGGGCATGTGAGGAAAAATATAATCTTTTGTAACTTGGTGTACTTTAAGCAAGATATTTAACTATGATGCCATGTTCTTTATCCAATTCAGCCATTGAGTTCCTTTTTTCTGTTACCATTGTTTGTCTTGAAAGTGACCGAAGGTGAAGCTACATTGCTTTTGCTAATTACAGTAAGAGTCCATTCTCTGAAATAGAGCACAGTCTCTACCCATAGAAAAATTGTAGTAAAAGGCAAATGATATAACTTGATCCAATAGGGTCGTAACACCTTTATATCTAAAAGAAATGACATGATACTAAAACCATTTGGTTCATTAGGGTGGTTAACTGGCTAGGCTGCTCATGGAGTGAGGGTCTTTTTAGCATAATGTTAGGACTGATTTGTGAAGTCACAAATGACTCATAATGTGCAAGAGGTGGCTGTTTATCAGTAAATGGAAACTCCCTATCAGGCCAAAGGCCAGACTGCAATGAGTTTTGGGGTTCTTATGTGACATCTAAGTAGGAGCATGGCAAGGTTGTAGGAATGTCTTGATTGCAACCGGTATGGTGTATAGTGTGAACCCAAATCATTAATGCATTTTTGAAGGATTATTGTGTGGGGATATAGATCATAGAGATAGTTACCAGTAATTTACACAATCATTGCAATTTTGCCAAAAAATAAAAACTTGAATGATTGAGAGGCTGCTTCTTGGGATCTTTTCTTAGGTCAGCCCCTTGTCATTTTTTCAGCAATTGAGCATTTATTTATTTCTCAAATTGCAATGGTGGATGATTTGTGCATTTCATGTAAGTATATTAGGATATTTAATATGCCCATGTTTGATTGCACCCATTATGTTGAGGTTTGTGGATTTACACCACCAGTTCAGAAATATTTGGTGTGCGTTGCATGACTAGATGTGTCTGTCTTCTAGGACATAAAATTTTTTGGACAAGCACGAGGATCTTCTACTTTGGTGGGATGACTTTTGGGATCACTTTGCATGTTAGGATTTTGTTACATGGAGTTGTCCTTATGAAAATTGCTGTACGAAAATATTTCATTGGTTGTTCAGTTTGGCAGAAAGTGGATGCAGCATTTCAGAAAACTTTGGTTTTCATTCATCTTAATTTAATAGTTGGAATAATGTTGGCTTCTGAATTTGGGTCATTTTCTACTTCTACCGTTAACAGCGTAATACTCATCTATATTGAACTGAGTGTCATGGTAAGCTTTTTTAAGGAACACACATCTATATAGAACTGAATGTTATGGTAAGCTTTTTTAAGGAACACACATCTATATATAACTGAATGTTATGGTAAGCTGTTTTTAAGGATGTCATGAATAAACTGTTAGTTTTGTGGAGAGGATAAAATTCTGGATGGAGTCCATTCTTGGAAACTTATGAGTGGAAAACTGAGCTAGAAAATTTCTAAAGTTTCATTTTCATCAACAGCTTTCTTTACCAGCCTGTGAAATGTTGATCTTGTGGCTTGCCATGAAATTATATGTCCAACATTGCTAGGAGGAGGCTAGAGGAACTAGATGGTTGACAATGCTATTCGTTCAGTCCTATGTATAAAGGTGCTGTATACATCTGATTTGTTCTATTTGATGGATCTCAGATCAATTTACCATAGATTATCAATAAAAATTATTCAAAGGTTCTAATGGATTGTATGTTTACAAATAACTCTGTCACTTGATGAAAAATAGTAACAGCACGTTGAATTTGGTCTCGTGATGAGAAGTAATTGTAGCATGTTCTTTTTCCAAATTCTGATTACTGGATATGGTTGAGTTCTCTCACTTCAATTTATCATATAAATTTATGAATGTGAACATACATATATAAAGGCTATGTTGCACAGATACTTCTTTAGGAGAGTTGTATTCTTATCTGTGCTACATATGTTTTTGGATGCTTTCTACACTCAATCATAGCTAAAAGGTCGAGAAAGTTATATTTTTGGATCCTTACTGATACTTATCCTTTACTTCACAAATTTATCAAATAACAACAAAACCAAAGTCTCAGTCCCAAAATTTTGGGTCAGCTATGGATTCTCAACAGTTTAGTTAGGGTCGGCCACATGTATTTTTTTACTCCATTCTGTTCTATCTAAATTCATACACTTTGATACTTCCTTAATTGATGTTCTTTTTTATTACTTCTACTAATGTTATGTTTATCTTCCTCTGCCTTTTTTCGTTCCCTCTATATGGATCAACCCACTCTTTCTTACTAGTGCATTAATTACTCTCATTTGAACATATTTATTAAATATTTGATTTAAAAGTTACACTTTGTGAATGTAACTCTTGGATAAGTACCAGATACATGTGACCTTCTTAAGTATAGAATAGAAATGTAAATTATGACTAAAAACACATGAAGGGTTCATGCCACACATTTGCACAAATGTATTAATTGTGAATTTTTTACACAATTAATCAATACATCTACATAATAGAATATTTGAAAATCTAGTTACACATGCATGTGTGCCTGAGTACACGCACGCACATCTTAATGAATTCAATTAGTTATTAGCATGTTCCCAAAGGATCTTATCCTTGACATATTAGAGTATTTGTGTCTTACTGGATCTGTATTATGTTTCGAACAAAGAATTACTTTGATGTCAAATAAACGTCAAAGTGCCATTTGCATTTGGTTCTAGATAATTTTTTGTAATTCATAGGCCTCCTGATGTTGTTGTTACAAATATTTGTTTGGTTTTAACTGAAATGAATGTATGTTATCCATTTAACAAAAAACTTATTATGTATAATTTTATCTCAACTTATCCACACACACACACAACAAAAAAAAAAAAAAAAAAAAAAAAAAAAGATGAAAGAAAAAAGAAAAAAAACCTCAAACACTTTATTTATTTCACTTTTTAAATTTCTTTTATGCTTGCAGGATACTAAATGCATACTCCAAGGTGCCTCAAAAGTCAAAGGTGTCTCCCAACAAAAGGTATTAATTGGCAATCCATTCTATGGATTTTTTTAAAAATATTTTGAACTAAGAAAGAGTGATGATGTTTTAATTTTTATTTGACTTTAAATTTTGGCTGTAATATTACTTTTTTTTCATTTGAGTGACGGTCTTTTCTGATATATATCATGGCCTATGTGGCAATCTTTATAGAATCTTCTACAACTTCTATTATTATATATAAATATTGTTGAATGATATGTAAATTACGCATTGAAAGTAACAAAAAATTGTATAAAGCATTGTGCTTTTATGTTGATCATCACTTGCATGGCCTTTTAAAAAATAATGATAATAATATTGTCCTCATTTCATTCTGATAGTGTTGGACTTGCATCTGCATTTTTCTAATGGTTGCAGAGTTTCTATACCTGTAGTTTTACTTCTTTCTAGTTGTGACTTGTGAAGTTTCCTTGTTACATTTTTCATAAAAGCCTCCATGCATCCTTCATTTTTATTGGTAATATTCTAATGTTTTCTTTGGCTGACACCCTTGATATTCATTCTTCACCCTCTGTGTAATCTGTTTTATGTATAATTGTTATAAAAAACACACCCAAAAAAAAAAAAAAAAAAACGCGAGAAATAATTTTTCAGATTTATTTCACTGCAGTGAGTTTGAGGAACTGGAAGCAGTCCCAACTTTGGCAGTTATGGACGGTCCTCTAGAGCCATCATCATCAACTGCCTCCAATGTCACAGATGTTCCTGATGATCCTTCCTTTGTGAACTTCTTCAGTGTACGTATGTTGTACTCTTCTGGACAATGTTATCTGGTTCTGTGAATTATTTCATGGCATTTTTTATGTTCACCTGTATATCATGCCTTAAATAAACTGTGGTGCAAGCATCATAAATATGATGTGCAGCCATATAATATTCTCAAAAATCAAATATGGTCTTCTATCAAAGTTATTTCAGCTTTTTTCCATGCAGAAAAATAAATAAATTCATTTCAGCTTTTGGTATAAAAATCCTCTCTTCTTGGTTGTAAATGATTTTTTGAAAAATTTCCTCTCTTTTTAAAGAAAGCTCCTCTTTTTAGATCAGATCAAAAAGTGTCACAGTTAAGTAAAGATCGGACGCAGATCCCATGTTGACACATGGTATGACAAGGAAGTTGCCTAATCTGCATCATAGATGTGCAAATCACTGTTTTGGGATATGAAACAAATTCGATGGAAGGACTTCTATTGATTTAATTGTTTTCTAAGAGGAACTTGAATTCAAATGCATGTAGATGTATCACTATTTTCTTTTATAGCCAAGATATTTGTATTCTAGATTCGATTTCTGTCTCCTTTACCCAAAAATGGATGCCTTAATGTTTATATAGATGCATTCTTCATATCTGTATTTGTTGGTAGGCTGATTTTATTTGCTTGTTTCATGGATTTAAACTTCAACTTCTGCTTTACAACCAAACACAAATCTCTCTCTCTCTCTCTCTCTCTCTCTCTCTCTCTCTCTCACATATAATTTCTTTGTTTTTGAGTAGTACTGAATCTATTGATTACCATATTGCAGGCAGCTATGACTGTTGGTAATTCTTCAAATGCTGCAATATCTGGACAAGCTTACCAGTTCCCTGCAATGGTCCCTCCACCTTCCCAACCGGTCAGTGTTGCTGCTTCAACCATGCCCACCTTGCAAATACCACCCCCTCCTTTGTCATCATCTATTCCTTTAATGCCCCACCTTGATACTCCTGAATCCAACAGCAACAGCAACCTGACCGCTAATCTTGTAAAGCCTTCTTCATTTTCTGTTCCTCCTTCCTCTGCAACAATGATCCCACTTGTCTCTTCATCCATGCCTTCTGCTCCTCCACTTCACAACCTACAACGCCCCTATGGTGCACCGTTGTTACAACCTTTTCCACCTCCCAATCCTCCACCATCTCTCGCTCCTTCTCCTATTCCAACTCCAAACTATGGACCAGTTATAAACCGAGAAAAAGTCCGAGATGCACTTTTGGTGCTTGTTCAGGTTAGTTTGTTTAGTTACATGACTCAGGTGGCTGTGATTAAAATTTTTGTTAATTATCAAAATAGTCATGTTTTGTGTTTGCATGAAATCATTAAGCTTCTTTGATAGCTGATTGATTGCTGATAGATCATAAATTTGCTATTCGAAATTTTGAATGCTTTTTGGACATTTTGCACGGAAGAATGTGGACTTTTGAGGTTAAATAAATAATCAGGAGTCAATTATATTTATATGGATATTGAAGGAAACCAATTTTCTAGTTCTGTAATACCATCACTTCCTCAGTAAAATCGGTATCCCCTGGTACTGAAAATATGGTTATTAATTGAAGGAATTGGAGTTAAGGTTGTATGGGTGTAATTTAAGTTCCAGACTCTGTATTTGTCATCTTTTGGTGGCTTTCTTATAATTGAGCTTGCATGCGACTGGTTTTTCTGCTTATTGAGTGTGGGACTCAATTTAAGGCATACTTGTCATTAGTGTTTGTTGCACATGGAATTGCTTTGTTGTATTCAATTACTACTTAACAACCTTCTGAAAGAGAAAGTCGTGTAAACAATCTGATGCTGCGTAGTGGTATGACCAGTTTAAACCTTACAGCCCTTACGTTTGCTTTGGAAGTTCCGGTGCTTAGGAAGTGCCACTTCCCTAGTGTTTGCTATATTTCCTTTTGTAATTGCTGGGATATTGATGTTACCTTCTTGGGGCATTGTGTCACTGACTGTTGTTAGAAATTTTTATGAAACTAACCTTAAGGGTGTAAAGTGACACTACTAAACACAGTAACAAAATGAAAATAGGGCAAATTCAAGGGGAGTAAAACATCTGTAGTTCATATATTATGTGACTAGAAGGAAAAAAAAAAAAGTACATCACTTAAGGAACTATCTGTTTCTGATTTTTATATTCTTTCCATGCCCTTCTATTATTTCCACAATCTTCACAGGCTCTCTCTTGTTATTGCCTTTTCTGGGATTAGATTTGTGTTGATCATTAATGTGCGGCATTCTAATCTCCTGGAACTTGGGTCTATAAATGACGTGTTATAGATGGTTTAGTCGTTTAGATTGGTCAGCTTAGTCAAATTGACCTTGGAACGCTTCTTTTTATCATCTGAGTTAACTCATGTAGTTGTCATAACCTTAACACACACATATGATTGTTAGGAAATAAGCAAATCTCAAGTTATGTTTACTTTTTCTGACTAACTTTGCTTGTTCAATTATGGAATATTCTCTTCTATTTGTTAGAATTGGATAGTGGGGATTTCTTTCTTTTCCCATCATACTTCTCATCATGCTCTAAACTTTTTCAAGTAAATCTTGCTTAAAAAAAGCCTTCCTACTTGTGTTAAGCTGCTTCTTGCATTGTTTCTGATCAACTCTGTATTTGTGATATAGGACAATCAATTCATTGACATGGTGTATCGAGCTCTTTTGAATGCACACCACTCATAATCAATTGGAAGAGGCTTTGTGATCCACATGCTGGAATTTTGTTTATTATTTAGTTTTTATATTGTTGATTTTTTCCTTTTTTGTTTTTTAAAATAACCTTTCTGGAAGTGTGCAAGGAGATTGTATAGCATTTACATCTGATCACCTTTCCAATGATAGTACTTTTTAGTTTTTATTAAGCGAAAATTATAATATAGGTTGTTTGGACATATTTCACATGTAAAGTTTACACTCCTATAGTTTGGACTAAATTGCAAAGTATTTTATTTTTTCCCAAATTAGCAGAAAATGAGAAAAATACTCGTTTCCCTTCTATTTACGCTCTCCCGAAGCAACTAGCCACCTACTCCTCTCCAACCCATACGCCCCCACCAACAACACAGCAACGTGGTTGAAAACCTGTATATCAACCTTTCTATTCATCGAAGAAATTCAAATCAAGGGACTCTTCTGGTACTTTGTCATTTTCCCTTAATTTAGATGAAAAAATTAACGCAACTACAAACCATAGGGAGGTTACGTTTTAAAAAGTGAAGATGAAGTAAGGCATGCTCAAATTACCGGAGGCTTTGGTAACCTATACATCAACTGCTCAAACTTGAAAAAAAATTAATAAAAAAAAATTGATTGGTAAGTCTAAATTCATTTTTGTGTACATTCTTTGAAAAATTGTGTATATTAAGGATGCGTTTGAATATCGTTTATTTTACTGAAAACACTATAACAAAATAATTTTTAAATTTGTGAATAGTGACATGGGGTCCATTTTTAATGAAAGTTTTGTTGAAAAAAAATAGGTTTGTACTATTCATGGGACTTACTTGAAAACAAACCATAGACATCGAGTCACAGAATGCTTTTCAAAAAAAAAAAAGGGGAAATGCAAAACATTGGGAAATTTATCGGTATCCAAACATATACTAAATGTACATAATTCCTCTTTTTGAAGCCTTTGAGGAATAGGATTTATTCTAAATCCAGTTCCAAAATGAATTTTAGGAATATAATATGTTACGATAAATAAATTTCTTCATTTGTTCCGATAATGGAATCTTGAAATGCGACATTATAAAAAACTATCAGTCAATTATTTTGGTTTAAAATTTTCAGAATTACATCCAGAAATTAATTCCTCTTTTTTTTCTTTTTTCTTTTTTTTTTGAGTATGATGCTCATCTTCTTTGTTGAGTATGATGCTCATCTTCTTGTTCAACCTTTCAGCTATCGTATTTAAGTTGTATGATGCATCCCAACTATTGTCCGAAGCATTTGCTTTTCAAGGATTAGTTTACCACCTTTTTTAGGAAAATAATTGGATTTGATTTACTATTTCTTAGCCTTTCCTAGTTCAAACAAATTTTTTTCCCTTCATAGTTTTTTGAAAAGAGAGATTAACATAGCTGATTACCTCTCATTGATTATCATTTATTTCTTACTTTTGTAGGTTGCCTTTTACTACCCTTCTGTTTTTCCTCACATCATAAAACAAGCACCAGTCCTCAACTGAATCAAAAGCCCAAGCACAATGAGCCTCACATGTCAAACTCGGGGGGGTGGGAGGAACAGAAAATTACAGGGAACTAAACAAAATCTCATTCCAACCAATTGGGTTGCTTGGCTTATTTGCTTTATTAAAAAATTGATGTTTTGCTGAATCATAAATTAGGATTAACAACAGAGTCGCATAAGTTTTACAAAGTTTCTTTTGGCAGTTTAGGTCAAATTCCGTCACCATGTGCAGTTGCACTCAACCAATACACATTGAGTCACCATGTGCGGATGCACGCAATGAATACATAGTCATTTGCAAAAAAGCCGGCAATAACAAGGCTGCAAAAATGAATCTCACAAAATTTTTCTCGCACAAGATGATTCTCATTTTGGCACAACAAATTATAAACATCTTTCCACGTGACACTAGAGTACTAGACTAACCAACAGAGGATTACTAACAAATCCTCCATTGTAGATTCAATCTAAGCTACATAAGAAAGATTCACTGCTGAAGCAAGCAAGTTGGGTGTGAATCCAGTCTTCAGTCATCTAAGCTGTTTTCACCTTGCGAGATGGAGGTCGTCGAAATATACTGATTAGATCATCAAGACCCTGTTTGATGGCATCATCAGCAATTTTAGCATGATCATATATCCATTATTTTCCAGCAAGTGAATGGGTGTAAAGCAAATTAAAAAAAAGAAAGAAGGAAAGAGTAAATACCCTAGTAGTGATGACAAGAAAACTGAACAGCACTATCAAATATGATCCCAACGCTAGAAGCAACAGCAAGTCGAATGTTACACTGGCTACCTGCAAATTATGCATGAGTTCGTTACCTCCCGAGCCACTAAATTAAATAAAGAAATCAATAGATTCATTTCTCAGATAATCTGTTTTCTTCATATATTCTCAATGTAGGAAAAATTTGCGTAGGTTCATGCATAACAAAAATAAGACAAAATAAATGAAATGATGCCACAAAAGAGCAGGGTAAGAAACTGAGTGTCATGCTGACAAATAATTCAGATTGTATAGTGTAGAAACATAAGGCATAAAGATATTTTGGGGGCAGACAATAAAAAATTACCTTCCCAAGAAAAAACAGAGATTTATCATTTGACTTCAACAAAGAGATATTAAATTATGTTCAATGGGATTTGCCATGAAGTGTTGTTGATCTTTTATCAGGTTGTAGGAATTGGTTTGGCAAACACTCTTTTTTTATTGGAATTTAGCCCCTTATGCCTATTGTGGAAATTATTGAGAGAGAAATTGTCATACTTTTGAAGATGTGGAACCCTGGATGGTTCATCTGAAGTCTTTTATCACTAGATCATTGCTTTAATGGTCTCATGTTCTAGGTCCTAGTGCTACTATTTTTATTGTAAACTTGATTGATTCTTGTTCATTTTGATTGTAGTTCATACTATTATTTTTTTTATCCTTTAGTTTATCTAACGTTTACATCTATGTACATGAGGTAATTCCGCTTTATTAATTGAACTTAACTACTTAAAAAACAATAAAAAATAAAATAGCTAACACACAAAAACAACATTTACATACAGCACAAAGAAAAATAGATAACTAACTTAAGATTGATACCTGATATATGGCAAGTCTAGCTTTAGTCAAATCATAAAAGGTGAACATCCCATCAAGCACTTCATGTTGCACATTCACCTCATGAGTATGATCTTCTAATTCCTGCCAACAAAAAGGAAATTGTGAATAAAATTCACTGATGAGAATAGTAGAAGGATTTTATCACAGAACAGAACAGTTGCTTCTAGTTATTTCTTTTCTTATTAGTTTTTTTCCAGTAACCCTCTCTTACATTAACTAGAAAAATAGCATGCAGTAAATCCACAACTAACCCCAATCATACCCTAGTGGGACCCACCACCTTTTGTTTTTAAAATATGAAATCTGTTTTCACAGACCAAACAGCATTTGGAGGGAAAGGAATGCACGTACATTTGAAGGGAATGAAAGATCAATTCATGAGTCGAAGCTTTTCTTCTTTCAGACTTTGTTTAAATGGGGAAATGCTTCGGGTGTTGTTACTTTCCATTCTCTGTCTGATATGCATGATTTTTGTACTTTCATTCATTGTTATTTAGTTTGTTTTCTCTGTTGCCTCTTAGCACACTGCCTGTGTGCCTTGTTTTCTCTATATTTTCTTCTATGATTTTTCAATGAAGGTCATTACTTTTCAAAAAAAACAGCTCCCTTCATTCTGACTTTCCACAACTTCTTGCCTAAAATTATCTAGCTGCAGTTTCGTACCACTTGCCACAAAAACAAAGGCATTTTTTATTTTGTATGATTATTTATCAGAAAAATAAAATCACATCAGTGTTTTAAGACTAAGCCTTAACTCCTGTAATGAGATTCAACAATTGGGATTCAGAAAGTCATAACTTCCACTACAATTCCATTAAATTCTAAATCAATAACACAATTCAATGAGTTAACAAATATGTCAATTCCAAAGATTAATTGTACTAATGATGGATACTTTATGAACATCATCATGAATTTTTTTGGCTGAAACAGTAATATTAAAAGCTCAAGGCACACTTTCGGGAACTATTTATTTTGACAGGATTTTCCTCTAACCCACCATGTGACAAACTGACAACTCAAACGAGCATTCAGCCATCACGACTTTAATAACCACATGACTTGTTTAAATGGTTTAATGAGTTTAAAATCGTATCATAGTAATATTTATATAATTGAATATACATAAATAGTCTTATGAACTGCCATATAGAAGTCTCTTCCAGGCTCCGACCCAGTTGAGGGGAAAATTTTATCATTTTTTTAGATGCAGCACATAAATATTACTATGATACGATTTTTCTTTTGATAAGTTATCGCTATCACACAAAAAAGTAACACATAAAACTATAAAGTAAATAAGCTTTAAAAATAAAATAATGAATTATATTTAGCATAATAGAAGTTAAATCACAATTGCATCAAAGTTGTAGGTCTCTTGTTTTCTTCCCTTGTCTAAGCAAATTTAAAAGTATTATTTCTCCATCCTTTGTCCCCTTCTAGCTATATAAATATAATTCATCATAAGTTTTTACATTTAGCTTCTTGGACAATTTTTATTGCTTCCCTTTTTGCCATTTTATAATTTTTACAAGTGGGATTGTCTCTACGTCTAGGTAAGCTTCTGTAGCTCTCACTTTGATCTAATTGCTCCGTGAACCTCCTTAGTCCACCACCAAGTCTCCTTAGTCAGTTGCTCACATCCTTTAGAATCTCCAAGGAAGGCTTTAGCCACTCTTTTAAATTTTTAATATAACTGACCATTAAATTCCACATTTAATCAACATTTTTGTCTAGATTCTCCCAAATGACATAATATCTCCAAAATAAAATGACCAAAATACCGTGGAAATCTCTAAAATGATATCAATAACCCTAAAATCTCCAAAATGATCAAAATACCCTCAAAACTTCTACAATGACTACAATATTCCCAAAACTAAATTAACCAAAATAAAATTGAAACCTCCAAAATACCTTCAAAAACCTCCAATATAACTAAAATACCCTAAAACCACCAAAATGAAAAAAATACCCTCCAAAATCATCAAAATGGTAAAATTACCTCCCAAATGACCCAATATGCTTCAAACTTCGGGAATCAAATTCTTATTTTTTTATACTTAGTGATTTTATTCCAGAAAAACTACCTCATGAACAAAAAACACAAAACTCAAGAATCACCCCCAAAAGAATTTTTTTTACTTCCTTGGTAAGTTACACACCCTTTACATTGCTCTTATAGGGGAAGGAAGTTTCATTTGAGATAGAGTTCAGTGGCTGGACACCCCCCTCCCCCCCCCCCCCCCCCCCCCCAAAAAAAAAAAAAAGAGGGAGACTTTGAATCTTCTAGAAATTTCTAGACTCAAATCCATTACCAAAATTCAATATATAGGAGGTATAGAAAATTACTGAAACGTTCATTATAAAACTAATCATAACTTTATCAAATAAAAACATGAATTAAAATCTGATTTAAGCCTAGAGTACTCCGACTATATTTTATTTTATTTTTTGATAAATAAACTTTTTTTTTTTAAGTAAATAACTTAAGACTAAACATTAAAACCATATGGCTCTTACTTCAATCAATTGGCACACCATATAAAAAGTTTTTAGATATCAAAACTGAAAATCCCTCTAAAGCCAGCAACTTGACTCTTATCCAATGGCTGCTTCAGAAGTATAATAGCCAATTAAGGCATGGAGTTGCATTGAAACCAAAATAAAATAAAAATGTTTCAAGGGGAGTCTACATTAAATTTCTAGTGATAATCTAGGAAAAGTAGAGAACATATTAGATAAATATATAAACGTGTAGTTCATGAATTTTAGTGTGATCTTCAAGTGAAAACCATTGCAATATAAGAAACAGCAGGAAATTCAAAGGAAAACCATAAACTGCATTAAAAATAAAAACAGTTGAAAACCTTTTTTAATGCCATGACAAATGGGTCATTCTTTGAGAGGAATGGTGCCACTCTAGGTGTCCGTGACAAAAAATCCAACCATGACTGTATATAAGAAGGATTGACAGCCAAACTACCGTCATCTGCAAAGATTTGGATGTTATTTCCCTGATAACCATAGATATGTCTCTGCATAAAATAGAGGAAAAGACCGTGTTAGACATCCGAAAACTAGAAGTTGTAAAGTCAAATGGACACACACACACAAGTGTGGATTTCAAGTATCTATACACTAGTCTTTTTTTATGTATATATAAGTAACTGAACAATTTTATTCAAAAGAAAAGAGACATCTCAACCCATGTACAAGGGTTGCTAGAATATCATCTAAAAGTACACAAATCCAAAAATTCCAGCATATTAGAAAAAGAATGACTACTTAAGACAGCCATTCAATCATTCATAGCACGTAAATAAATAATAACAATATTTTTAACTGCAGTTTTGATTTGACACAGGATGCTTCACATACATAACTCAAACTTGGAGATTTGTTAACCCTTGTATACTCTCTATGTACTAAGGTGTCCCTTTTTTGATATCAATAAATCTTATTACTTATTTAAAAAAAAAAAAAAAAAAAACTCAAACTTGGACCCAAAAAAAAAACCCAATCAACACCATCTTTATAAAAACTACAAATGTGCTCTCTTCCTTCTATGAACATAGAAGTAAAGTGTACACATCTTTCTCTCAGTAAACTAGGAAGATGTACCTACAGCTATTTTGTGTCATCCAAAAGGCAACTTTTATATAATTCTTAAAGCTGTTCATGTGACACAAGCAGTGATATCTAAAACAATGTTTATAATCCTGAAAAAGTTAATACAAATAAAAGCACACTACAATTACAAGAACATTTATATCTGTCTGATCAAATATAAACATCAAAAAAACATATATCCCAAGATATATAACCTTACCGCAAGACTCTCTGCAACTAACTTGACACTTCTGATAATTGCAGTTTCATTCACAAAATGTCTGTAAAATACCAAGCTCTCAGCAAATGGCCTTCTAAACAAAACAGATACTAGAGCAATAAGATAAATATGCTTTAGTTCCAGAAGGATTACCTGCTATCAACCAACCCTCCAGTGCTTTCCAGCAGTTCAGGAGCTGTGAAGAGTTCCGAAAGTGTGGCAGCAGTAACCCTCAACCTTGAAAACTGTTCATGCTCCCAAGCTACCTATAGCAGGTAAACAGATTCATTACCTGGCCCAACAGTAGAATCTGGGCACAAGTTCAGGGTACAGCATGCTTATAAAATTCAGAGTGTTCCCAGATTGACTAGGTGCGCACAATCAATATAAACCAAGTATCTTTATGTTGAATCAAATGCAACAGGAGAAAAACTGAAAAAGTTTCCTTCATGAACAGGTCAAAAGCTCATCTAACAAAAATTTTGAATAGGCTGGACAAAGTATAGAGGATTTTATGTTCCTTTGCCGAAGATGATGGAAAAAAATATCCACCTATATTCTAAGTGCAATGTGCATAACTATAAAAAAGAGAGTTCGAATAACACAACGTTAATTATTATGAATTCTTTAATTTTCTCAAGTTGTGAACTATATTTTATCAAAAGAATTCAAAGTACATTTGAAGAAACAGGGCATCGACATAATAATAAAAGTGGTAAAAAATAGCAGACATCATAATTTTCTGCATTTGAGTATTCTCTACCAACCTTTCAAGCAGAACTGCCAAAACAATAAATAACCAAGAAAACAGTACCATTCTCCACATCTGGTTTCATCAACATTCTAATGCCTACTTTTATTTTGATTGATAAGTAACACACGCACCCAATTGGTGTATTGAACCCAAGACCTCACCCTACACCTAAAAACTTATAAGGGGAGAAGGTGCCTGTTGAGCTAGAGCTCATTGGCAGTCTAATTCCTACTTTTGACTAACTATATCCCTGCAACGGTGTTCTTCAGAGTGAACAATGATTATAATATTATTTTCAATCACCACAGAAACCAAATTATTTATAGGTTAACCCCATGGTACAAAATGACACAATGTCCCTTACAACTTAAAAAACATTACTCATTAAAATCTCAATAAATAATACAATCCCAATTTTCACATTGAACTAAACTATTGTTACTTTTCTCAAGCCAGTATCATAAAAAGATTGTGTGAGAAGACAAAAATAAATAATTTTCTCTTGTCAATAAAGAAGTACAAAATTTCACATATATCTACTTACTCGGGGATTTGAAATGTTTATCTTCTTGTGCTTCAAACCAACTTTAAAGCCCAACCCTTCTGCTACATTTGAGAAATCCTACACTAAAATCAATTATAAAACAGCACAAAAAGTAATATGATAATGCATCAAAATTTTATTTTTGTGAAATTAAAGTAGCTTACCTCAAATATTTGTTTTATGTAAACATTTTCTGCAGGCTTAGACACATGAATCCATAATTCATTATCCCATGAACCAATACTATTTAAGCAAATAGCATAGTCAATACTCTCACGCAATCGTTGATCAAAGCTCCGAAGCCACTGCAAAAGGTAGAATATTAAGATCAAGGGACCACCAAAAAAAAAAAATGAGAACAAGATTACGTTAATGGAAAGACATAAAAAAATTTAAGGATAATGAAAATTATAATCAATTGAGAGGAGATAAGCACCTTTTGAGTTCCATTGTAGTTGTAAGGTCCACCAGATGTTAGCCCAAAGAGTAAATTATACCTTCCTCTTGTCTTAGGATTTGAATACAGAAGAGAAAATAACCTAGCTATTTCAAGAAGTGCCACAATGCCACTTCCATTGCTATCACTTCCCACTGATAATGCCTACAAACATAAATTTTCTCACACCTTTGTACAGTTCACATGATTTGATTTTAGAGATTAAATTTGATAACATGACTTACAGGAGCAGCCCCAAACGTATCATACGATGCCACTATAGCAATGGTTGGGAGTTGACTTGCATCTCCATCTGTCTTCAGCCCTGGCAACCATCCCTGTCACCAATCAAAGAAAACATGCAATTGAAGTACAAGTTTTGGCAGACCAAGCAGCAGTAGCAGGATATGTAGAAAAAAAATACAATTGTCATGTCCCGATCTAGTGTAGAAGAGTATAGATAGAGCCATGGCTCATAGCTATGTGACCTTATGTGGATTAAGCACATACTTGAGGAGTTGAGACTTAATGTCAGGTTACCTTTGACTGTATATTATGACAACCAGACAGCAGTCCATACTGCTTAGA
Organism: Quercus lobata; assembly: GCF_001633185.2. NCBI lineage: Eukaryota > Viridiplantae > Streptophyta > Magnoliopsida > Fagales > Fagaceae > Quercus > Quercus lobata. The sequence continues at coordinate 11,855,814 of NC_044904.1, read as the reverse complement.
ATCATATGTTTACTAAACCCCTAATGCAAGACTAGATTGGATTTATCATGTAATAAACTGGAATTATATGATACAGATGTCCCAGCTTAAAGGGGAGTGTGTTAAGGGGTAAATGTCTAATAACATATTAAGATTTTTAGTATAAATACTAAGCATGTATGTTAGGATAAAATAATAAACCCTGAAAACTTTTCCCGCACACAACTATCTACTTCCAAGCTAAAACATGCCTCAAGTTGCACCCCCATGGTGCAATCCTATAAAGAATTTAGGATATATTGGTCTGACTTCAAAAATATCTATATTTAAATGATCCAATATGACTATGACAGGATGATTGAGATTGTTTGAGCAACTGTTGTAAAGTTGACCTTGGGAATTATAATTATGAGGGCAGGGGGCTTTCTTCCATTAGTAATGAGGATTTGGAATATCAAACATTGATCAATAAAAGAGAGATTCAACAAGGCCCATTTGACTCCCCAATTGTTTATCCAATCTGCATACTTTACAAAGAAGCAGCATTGAGCATGAGGCAGAATTATTGAAGGTCCCAAGAACTCTTTTTTTGGTAAGTACTGAAGGTCCTAAGAACTTAATGGACCTTAAACTTGTAATTCCAAGCACAAACTGCTTCTCTCACTTCCATCATGATTCTATTCATTCTCAATTGGAAAAGGAAGGTTAAATGGGAACCTGAATGTTTGTGATTGTGGGAGAAATGAGTTTCTTAGGTTCTGGTACAGAGACGACAAGCTTGAATCTGCAACATTTCATAAGAAAAGATGAGATCAGACAATTTCAATGACAATAAAAATGGACTAGGGCATTGCGGACAATGACATTAAATATACATTTAAGTATGAAATTATGTTGACTATTTAATAGACATTTTTTTATTTTGTGGGACAATAAGGTGAGGGACTTTGTCCCAGACACGCTTCAACCCCAAAATCACTCCCATGGGGAGCCAGACATGCCACTGAGCCAAGAGGCTCTTGGCATTATTTAATAGACAAATAAGATTAGCTAAAAGAGAGAAGCAACAACAATTTAATCAGCAGAAAATGTGATAAGCTTCAAAAGGAAAAATAAACAGAACAGGGCACGGTTTACGTAAGATTTTTTGGCCTTTAAAATTCAGCAAAATGCTAATTATACACTCATCCCTTTGTCCATGGAAGCTGATAGGTGCGAAATCAGGGAACATTTCTTTATTTAACCTCTTTATGTAAGTTTAAAAACAAGCTTCCATAAACATGATTACATTGCCAAGCCTCCTTTTCCTTTGCTGTAACGAGCTTCTAAAAGGTCATTACATATAAGCAAAACATTTTTTTTTATAATTCAATTGTTACAACAAGTGGAAGAGGGACTTATCCCAAAAAAATCAAGTGGAAGAGAGGGGATTCAAGTTTTTCCGTGAACATCCCAAGGGGTGGCAAATATTTCTCACTAAAATGAATCCACAATACACATTCAAGCAACATGTGTCACAACAGCATTCAAAATTTGAGAAAAGTTCAAGGACATATAAAAATTATACCCGCCAGTAGTTGCAGTAGCGGGCTGACCAATGGCATCGGTCCTCTTCACATCAGCCAGTACAGCATCAATATCATCATCCTCAAAAGCAAAATACACAGGATACTGTAAAAAAAGCATAGCAACATATTAATAGGCATTTCTACAAATTAACTTAAAGATAGAGAAAAGGTTTTTTTATTAGTAAACATGAAGGAACTACACTCCAAACAGGCAGCAAGCCTTGTTTGAGTGTAAGGCCAGCCCATCCACACGGCAAGTCACCCACCCTTTGAGGCATCACCCAACTCACACCCAAAAGTAAAAACATCTATGTTAAAACCAATAAAAACCCAAAAAAATCAGTAGGGGGCTGTGGTGATTGTTGTAGCAGTGGGTCTTGAACCCACAACCTTACCCCCCACAGCTCACCTAGCACTTGCAAGGGGAGGATTGAAGACAAATGGAGATGCCACGCAACTGATTTCAAACTGACTCATGTGAAACCACATTAATGGGTGCTTTGGATCAGCATTGGTTTGAAATTTTTAAACCCCACTCAGTTGAGTCCATTTAAAATTCCTCTCCAAAACAAACGAACCCAATCACTGCATCTGCCTATTAGTAAAGGAGGCTCCAAGACATCACATTGGGTGAATGAAAGAGTTAAACAGCTGAGATAGACTAAGAATGTAACTGCCAAAATGAGCAAGTGAAAAGGCTACACACAAGTAATTCTTGAGCAATAAAGAACTCAATAAAACAGCACTGAGCAGAGGTCAAATTTAAAATATATAGGCATCATGAACCAGTAAATGAGAGATGTAAAAATAAATAAACAGCTGCAATTATGATGTAGTGCGTAAAGAAAGGACCAAAGAGATTATAAAGGTTACACTTACAGGAACATTGGCATGTATAAGTAACTGTTCAAGTTCTGCCATTACATTCTTCAACAGGTCGTTTCCTTGATTTTGATGATTACTTCTCATGTCATCTTTATTTTCAAAACTAAACATCTGGGGAAGCAGAAACAATAAGCCCCCCAAAGGCTGTCTTTGAGCAATATAGTCTGCCATATGTATGTCAAAAATAATAACAATCTTGATCAGGAAGTAAAAAAAACAAAGTGGTAAATCTTCAACTTCAGAAACAAATGGAATTGGAGATATATATTATCTAACCATTTTGTAAATAAGAGAAAGGAAAAAGATATCTATACCAGCTATAAATAAAACAAAATCTAATCAATGGCTAAAGAAGGAAAAAGGTGAATTAGTATCATATCTGAAGTAATATTTAACCATCATGGATACATGAAGGTGTTGGACTTTATAACTTATTGCTCTTATTAATAAGGGTGCATGCAGCATATTGCCAATGAGCTATAGCTTACTGACACCTCCTTCTCCCATAATAATTTGTTGGAGGGTGAGGTCACTCATGAGTTGAAGACTCATTGGGTGCCTGTGTAACTTATCGATCCAAAAAAAAAATGTGCATGCTCAACAAGATTACAGTTCATTATTATAATGGGGCAAATCAAAGACAAATCTTTTATAATTAAAAAAATTCAGGATTTTTTTTTTTTTTTGGGTTCCCACTTACCAGTGACCTTACAGCAGGTCAGCATCTAAAAGCCAGTTTTTTCTTGTTTTTGATAAGTGATATGTTTTATTAATGAGAAAACTAATGCATCAAATACACAGGGGATATACTAGATGAATAGCACATCTAAGTACTAAGCCTACAATGTTCCATGAAATTCAGGTTTTTTTTTTTTTTTTTTGTCTCTATCTAACTGAAGTAGTTTTTTTTTTTTCTTGAGAAAGTTATAATATCATAATAAACTTACCATATACTCTTTAAAAAACAAAAAGCATTTGTTTCCAATAAAACCTCTCTTTGAAGTTACAAGACCTGAATAGTTTGTGTCCAATTGTAGCAGTTCAATTGTCCTAAAAGTACAAAATCTTACCCAGTTGACTTATTTTACATAAATTACAAAACTACAAAAAAGTAAAAAAGAAACATTCTTCCAAAGCCAAGTACTTGCAAAACCCATTAATGGAAAAAGCACTTAAACTAGCTAGCTAGCTAAGCAAGCCAGAGAGAAGCTTAATTGTGCATCAGAGAAATGAGTACCTTGAAGGAAGGTGATGTTGAGGTCGCGGACTGGGATCATGAGGACGGTGCGGGAGAGATCGGCGCCGGCAGGGAAGTGAAGAGAGCCGGCGTGGTGGTTGAGCTTGGCGAGGCGAGATCCGAAGGGGGCGCCGGAGATGTCGTACTGGATGAGGCGGTAAACGTCGACGACGGTGGCGGCGTCGCAGAGCTCGACGCAGGTCACGAAGAAGAAGACGAGCGCGATCATCGAGCACACCGAGTCGAGCATTTCTCGCTCGCGAGCTTTTCGCGAACCCATCGATGAAGAAGATCTAGGGTTTCGGGATTCAAATATAGATTTAGATTACTTTGATTTTTGGTTTATAAAAATTTGAGAGTGTTTTATAGTTAAATTAGAGAGAGAGAGAGATTTCTTTACAGTGGAATAGCTCTCACTGCAAGTTCGGTATTAGTTTTGTTTGCAGTTGCTTTTTATTTTATTTTTTTTTTCTAAAATCATTTTCTGTTGCTGTCATTTCATTTTGGGTTGTCAATAAATTACCAACTTTTTAAAAAAATTATTATTAACTATAATAAATTACCACCTTCAACTTTAATAAAAATCATTGTTAATTAAGACTTAAAGATCCATCAATTATTATTTTTTACTACACAAAATACGAATTAAATTAATAATTTTGGGGCATGTAAATTAATAAATTTTTGACAAAATGACTACATGGATTGTGATGTTTGATACTCAATTAATCAAAACAATGACAAACCAAAAGTTAAAAGAATAACAAATTTTTTTTTTAAAGCATCTTTTCCTTTAGTTTTTAATTGTCACTCACTGCCTAGCAAGAAAAAGATACAATTTAGGAGTGATTATACATTACTTCCTCATGGCTAGAAATAATTTCAAATTGCGATCCAAACTTTTAGAAACCAAAATTATAGGTTCGATCAAAATAAAATTGAAATTTTTTTTTTAGTGGAGTTTGTGTCCAATGTGCTTATGCACGTGACACATTGGGATTTAGACATGTATCTAAATTTGGATATGTGTTCGAATCGCAACATATCCAGTGCAGTAATGCATTGAATACAAGCCATATCCTTTTTTTTTTTCCCTCCATTTACGTGATTTTTTTTTTCCATCTGAAATGCATATGTTGCATAAGATTAAATATAATTGTCGAACTCAATTGAAACAAAGCTAATATATTTTCAGTTCAAAATATTATTGAGAACGTAATTTGAAACCACCTCTAATAAATAAATAAATAAATAAACCATAAGTGTATATTTAACAATAACAATAATGGGCAGACAAAAAAAAAAGGCCCTGATTAGCAATGTCTTGATCTGAAGCCGCCCTGAACCCCATGATGAGCAATCCTATGTTTTTGGACTTTTAAAGCGTTTGGAACCCGATGTACCCAAGTTCAACCTCAGCTTTTTGTCCCTTACTGATATGTCATTCTAGGATGCTGATATAAGGATATTCGACGTTAGTTTTCCTTTTCTGACGTATAACAAAGTTTTATTAATGTTTTTTTGGATCAACATGTATCATCTCAGCAAAAAAAAAAAAAAGGAACAACATGAGTCATCAATTGAGATAGGCCTGCCCTCTTCCTGGCCTTATACAGGGCTTATTATCATAAAAGTGGATTTTAGTATAAATAAAATCATGCATATATTAATATTAGGCGGCCTAAGTTAAGTACTTGAGCTAGATTGAAGGTTGATGAAACTCAGGAAGTTTTTATATAAAAAATAATAAATATCTCAAAATTGTATCCATCATTTCTTTGTGACACTTTTGCTGCTTGTTCCTTTAGCCATAATTTGGCAAATGACCATTAATATTATTCCAGACTTTACAGTTGCAAATAGAAAGCTAATACTATAGTAAAATCTTCACTATAGTACATAGCAGCCTGCATTCTTTGCTACATACTATAGTGGAAATTTTACTGCAACCATGTTGGAAAGAAGAATAAGGGAAGTGATTAATGGGGGTGGAAACAGTATGAAAAGATTAACACCAGTAGATTTGATTCCATCAATTTGTAGGAAAATTTTCCTCTTTTTCTTGAGGTAAAGTTATTGACACCATTGAGAAAGAACATATGACATAATCACCCAAAAGTAACAACTTCTGACAGAGACATTCGTCATAAAGATAGGCACATACATGTATTAGGCACCATACTTGAATTTGGAACAGATGTTAGTAATAGCCTCACTGAGCAGGTCATCATGCTTGAGAGTAGAGGTTTAGCCCTTACCAGTAGAACTTGCAGAGTTTTAATATGAACCAGCTAACCACGCTGGAATCAGATCCTAAAAGAAATGCAGTATTTCGCTTTGGACATCTTGTAGGTGATTTCCTAGGCTGAATCTAGGTACTGAAGTCAACATAGGTAAGCTTGCAAAAGGAAGCTGAATTTATAACCCAAATGACACTGAACTTCCGCAAAGCATCCAGCTCTATTAAAATAATTGCTAATGAAGATGATATTCAGTCACTTGAACCATCCCCATTTTCTGGAAAGACAAATTGCAGGTCCTCATTATCTCTATAGACTTGAACGAGAGCAGCAGCTTTATAGACAAACATCCCAACCATGGCTGGCACAAGCTGTGATGAAACAAAACAACTATAAAATGACAAATTTCCTTATTAAGCTTCATGGAAATTTCTTTTCAGTCATTTTTTTTTAGATAATTCAATAATTGAGGGAGGGGGAAGTTGAAGGCTGGATGTCTCCTTAGGAAACACCAGGAAATGCAAACCAGTTAAGAACTTAAGCTACAATGGCCAGGCTCTTGGCGAATGTTTTAACAGTCCTAATACGTGAATCCAGAAAAAAATAAAATAAAATCATTACAGTATAAGTCATTTCAAGGGTTACCTGGAAATCAAATAAGTCATTGGCAAAATACTGATGAGACAGGATCCACAATCCATATATTGCTGCTGGGATCACAAGCCTTGGAGATGAAAGAGCAATTCCACTACCCTTGATGGATTTCTCTATCGAATCCTTAAGGTCCTCACTTCTGATTCCAATTCTGAGTTGGAGATGGAGAATAATGTTAATTTAGCCATAAAAGGGAATAAAGAGTGTTTGACTACAGAAAATAACAACACAGAATATGAAGAGATCAAGGCTGAAGTTTTGGGTTCTACTTCTTCTTCTTCTTTTGCATGAAAACTTGAGGAACGATTTCTCTGGACAGGTTGTCTACATGTTTGTATAAGAGCTGAAGGTACAAGCAACTGCACTGAAAACAATGTCAGTTAAAATACAAGAATAAACATGAATAACTTGGGCTGCTAAAACATTGTAAACAAATTCAGGAAGTTTTCCCTTTGTTCTTTTTCTTAAAATTTGATGTGAAAGCATTATTAATTTGGTTCAGCATAAGATTCCAGTAAGTCCTTAGAAAATCTATAACTCTAAAAAGAATTCGATTACTGAATCTTTGCAGCAAAGGGCAATCATATCAGTCATGTGAAAGTCTGAAGAAATGGCTTGGTTAACACATCTTCCAAAAAGAAAAATGATTCAGTAACTGTTTATGGAACTCCCCTTTATGGGTCATATTCAAGTTATGGGGAATCATTACATTTTCAGGAACAGTCACTCAATCAAGCCATTACTTCAATTAAACAATCTAAACATATGAAGTACAAATGTATCAACCTGAAAAGAACTCCTGTCCCATAACTAACTGCAGCCTGTGAAAGTAAAAGAGGCAGGTCAGTACTCTTTAAGCACATAAAACTACATTATTTCCAGAAATACTTGGAAAAAAATAAAAGATGCTTGATTTAGTTGCTGTCAAGACAAAAAAGAAAAGGAAAATAACTTTTAAAAACAAGATGAGTCAGAATCATTCCAGTAAGATTCCAGGTATTCATGTTATTCCAATCCTATCAGCAGTCAAATAGAGCATAATTAATATAGCATAAAAACTGTTGAAATTGTAGTGTACAAGGTAAAATCTTTAAAGTTCTAATGGAAAATTTATTATTTCTCATGACTCGGAGCAACTGTATTGCTTAACTTTGAAGACTAGCTCTTTATTCTTCCCTGTGAAATGTTACCTGGGCTGATAAAACTATCAAACAATACCCACTGCATGCGGTTCCAATACCAACAGATAAAAGCATCATCTCCCTTTTGAGCTACAAGAGAAGGTGCAAAAAAATCAGCATCCTCTGCAATATCTGAATAATTTTGGTTATGGAAATGATGCAGCAAAGTAAAAAAAAACGTAAAAGAAACTAAAATGGGCCTGGTTAATCCTTCTTTATTACTTCAACTATTGTGGTTTTTTTGTCTTCCCCATATAAGAGAGAAAGAGGGGAGTGGGGGGAGGGTAATAGAGAGTTACAACTGCATAGAATGTGAAGGTTATGTTTCAGGTGAACATAATAAAGCTCATCTATGTACGTTTTTTTTATTGGTAAGGCCACACACTCAGGGGGGGTCATGAATCCACCACCTCATCCTCCACCTTGCTCTTACAATGGAAGAAGATACCATTTGAGCTAGTAAATTCATATATGCACTCTTGATGAAATATAAAATACAAAACCCAACCATTGATTTCATAAAAATTAAAGATTCCTCAAAAGAGAAAAATTCAGCTGCATCCAGAGTCAAGAAAAGTATCATACAGCTTCATAGTTGAGGAGGTTCAGTTTCTTCCTTCTTTCACTATCATCCTGCAACGCCTGTAATTGCATATATAGATAAGAAACAACTGAAATTGCACTATAGATAAGTAATAAACAAAACAAAAATTCCATGAAGGAAATTTTTTATATTTCTTAGGGGTTGGAGGGTGAAGGGTGGTGGGTTTTAATAGCAAACATAAAGCATCAGTGTCAATATAATAAAAACAACTAAAAGCTTACCTTAGCGATGGCTTTCTTATTGACTGGTGCAGGGTTGTCACCTGATACCCATTCAAGGGTTCTTGACAGTTTCAAAAACCCACCATCATTATCACTTTCCATTACCTATAAATAAAGGACCATTAAAAAGGTGAAATGGTGAATGAATTTGTTTGTTCACAAACATAAACATGAAACACTAATACAGCAAGATTTTCAATTAGAGTTTTGGAAGAATAAAAGGGCAAAGAACTACCAAAGTAGGAAGGCACATTTTAGTTTATGGTATCAGTCACAAGTTGTTGAGATTAAATTAAAAATAAATCAAAGGTTAAAGTAGTCACTAGATAAAGCTAAAATTTGAACTTATCAAAGACCAGAAGATGCAAAAAGTCTGTGTTTGTCTGACAGTGCAGTTAAATACTTTCCACATTTGATGAGGATCCTCCTTCCCTCTCTTGATTTCATTAAATCCAGCAACTGATTTATTTATTCACAAGCCATTCCCACAAAGCTTATGCTTCAAGATATATGCATCTGACTGCTTTTGCTTCAGGAACCCGCACATTAAAATTGTGTTTTAAACTAAAGGATCCATCGTAAACTTTCCAAAAAGATGAACCAAGAATGAGGGAATGTCATCATAAATATTGTAAAAGAATATAGGCATGTATGAGCTTTGGGATTCCTTCAAGATAGACAAATTGTCCTGTCAAATTCTCAGAGCTTTAATACACAATTATCTTACACAATAATTTCTATTAATTCCTAACAAAAACTTTCATCTAGTAATCAGGGGGGCTCTAGAAATGATGTGAAGTGCTGAGATAGCCTGATAGGTTCACAATACTTCAAATACTTTGAAGCATTATATTCTCAACCCACCATCAGTAATTAGACCACTCTTTCCAATTGCAAATAGTCATATGAGGCATAGGAGATGTATAAAATCTGGATGTGTGGAAGAAAGGATGACAGGATTCAAAATCAGTTTGTTGATGATGATGACAAATGGTCAGAGAAACAGTTTTGCAGAAAAACAACTATCTTGATACAATTTCTATTTCAAATGAAAAGAGGAATTCTGGAACCTACATTAGAAATGTTCATTATTTATGCAGAATGCACAAGGACAACATTTTATAATCATTTACCAATCCCAAACAGTTTGATATGCTAAAATTACAGTTATGCCATGTTCTTGACAAGGAAACAAAGCTGAACCCTGATTTCATAAAATTGCTGATCATAAGTGCAGCTTAAGAGTTTCAGTTCATTCCCTCCCATTCACTTTTTTTTTCTTCAAAAGATAAGGATTGGGGGGGATGTTGCGGGGGGGAAGACTACTTGTTTTCTAATATATGCAACACAGTTGACCAATCAATGATATATTCCTTTAAGTTAAAATCACGTAATCCTGCAAAGAGTATCTTTTCATGCTAGCTAAAAAAAGGGAACATTAAAAAAAAACTTGGTGTACCTGCTCTGCTTGTTGAGGAGTGTCGGCAAGTTCGCCGGCATCGGCATCTACAAATTGCTGGACCTCCCTCTGCCAAAATATATCAGAAGCTTTTGATATAAAATCTCCGCTTAATTTTCTCTCCTTAAAGAACATTTGCAAAACATCCTCCTCTGCTACTCCACTCACTGGAAGTCAAGAAAAATAACAAAAAAGATAAGCTTGCAGTAATTACCCTGGTGAGTTGGCGAGGGAGGCAATCAGCAACAATGATCACATAAGGCACATGCAACTCAACACAAGTAGCTAAAAACTACATGATGAAGTATTATAAATAGAAACAAGTCCTGACAATTTACAAGGTCAACGAAAAATGCATACATAAATCATTAAATGTAACTAGAAAGAGCTCTCAATCTCTAGAATTCTAGTCGTAACATCCATCTAGAAAGACCAATAAAAGTGAATAACTTGGCTCTTATAAACAGCATATTCTAAGTCACATCAAAATTAGCAGTTTCAAAAGTATGTTTCAGAATACATATCCAAGCGCCAATTACCTTGCTCTTGTTACAAGGGAATGAGGTGCCATTTTAGCTAGAGCTCACTGGCAAAAGTTCTCAAATGTTACCCAGAACCCCGAATTTGTGCACTTTGTAAAAACATCATGCAACCCATATAGGAGTAACTATAACTACTAGTCCAATATCCAATGACACCCAAGAAATAAAAAACCATAATTTACTATAAAGATAAAGTCTTTGTAAGAAAAAAGGAAAAATCAGAGTTTGAATTGGGTCTTCCATTTTCAAGGAAACTGGGAAGAATTGCATTGATATCTGAGTGAGCTGAGTGATTCTATTCAATGTAATCAAAGTGAAGAAAATGTACTATAAGTATACTACACTAACTAACCTGGACGAGGGCTTGTTCTTAGGACTGAAACAGTGGGAAGTGTGGAGCGAGGAGTTGGAGAAATTCTTGGAAATGGGATGTTGGAAGAACTGGTAGAGGTAGTGAAGCACCTAACTCTTGAAAGGGTGTCCATTGTGATTGGGCAATCCAGTCCAGGCTCTTCCCTATGAAATGAACAAATATCTTTCTATAGAAGCATATGAAGTAATCTATCTGTGTGGATGATGTTGATTGGGGGAGTGGGCAAAACTGAAAAGGGCGTTTAAAATTGTGCAAAATTGGCTTTTTCCCAATCTCATGGGACATTTCGCAATTTATTGTTAAAAAAAAAAGAGATTTTGAGATTTTTAAAGATAACAAATTAGAGGAATCCATTATTATTGTTATTATTATTTTATAATTTGATATTTACAACTGAGGAGAGAGAATTTAAACTATGAATGTCATAGACATACCAGAATGTATAAATTAATTGAACTATAAGACTTTTGATGATGAATTCAAATAATGAACCATCACAATATATGAAATTGAGCCCTTTAAATACCATATTTTGTGTGTTCTAATACCTTATTATCAGGTTTGAAAATAATATAAATTGGAATTTGGATGTTCATCGACATTTGGATTCAGATTAACTATTATATTTTGTCTCTCTCATATGTGAATCTAGATGCTCAATATCTAAATTCCACTTCTTCTTTTTTTCTTTTTTTCTTTTTTTTTTCCTCTTTACTCCATTTGATCTATGTTTGATTTCATTCCATTATTCCATTTTAATTTTTTAACCCTTCTATCCATTCACATCTCTCGTCCACTTTTTCTTAACATTACATTTTTAAACAATTATTTTGAAAAATAGCATTGTTTGAAATTTATTTGAAAAAAAAAATACTCTTATGAATAGACATGTGCTAAATATGGTTAATGATACAACTATTTTCAAAAGTTTGGTCTACATATTTCTTGTGTCTCCAAGAGACAAGTTATGGTTGAAGATGCTAAACCCACCTTCTCTTTAAGAAACTTGCAATGTTTTTAAATAACTTTCAAAGATAAATCGACAATCATGACTCAATATGCATCATTTGGTGTTTCTAGCAAATGCATTCATAATTTAAATCTCATCTATTGTTGTAACTATCGAAATATCAACAACAAGAACAAAAATGTAACTAAGCATGGTATTTGTTTCCTCCAAAACTTGATATTTAATCATAATACTCATTTAAATACTAGATATTTACACTGCAATATATCAATCCCATGCTTTTCTTTTCAGTTACCTGGCTCATATGAGCTCAATAACCTACACCACAATCAAAACAATGTAGCAAAAGCATCAATATCATTGAAATTACAATCACTTAACGACACATGTTTAATGAAAGTTGATGTAAAAGGCTTAATTGAATAAATTCGAAATTTTAAAAACTCAATTGAATAAAAGTGAAGTTAGAAGCTTAAAATGAATTTAGCTCAAACTTAAAACCATTCTTATTATTTTGTGAGGTGTAAAATTATTACTTAAGTTTTGGTATTAGGTTTATTAACATCTCTTCTACCATTGATAATAAACACTCTAATTAATCAATACACTCATAACAATTTCCTTTTTGTGAAACAATTTATGGGTTACAAATGAGCTGGATTTATACTGGGTCGCATTAAGACCACAAACCCAACTAAATCCGGCCCATGACACCATTTAAACTCCAAGAAAACCATTAAAATAACAAAGGTCGTAATTCAGGCGGCCCATTCAAAACCAAAAGATCCATTTCCATATCCGAGTACCAAATTTAAGACCAGCCGCGAAGGCGCGTTTTCTCTTCGTTCTCTCTGCTTAAACCCTCACACACACATTGCTCACCACCACCAAGCTGTTTCTGCAAAACCCAAATTGAAAACACAGACTCACAGAGAGAGGGAGAGAGAGAGACAGAGACAGAGATGGATAAAGTGAGAATAGAAGAGGTACAGTCCACTACGAAGAAGCAGCGCATCGCTACTCACACTCACATCAAAGGTCTTGGCCTTGAGGTATATAAATTTCATACTCTAATTTTCCACTTTTAGACGCTTTAAGGGTTTTTTTTTTCTTGGTGTTTAAAATTTCTATAATTTATTGTCGTCATCGACTTACATTTTCTTTATATAAATGTATTTTCAAATAATTGTTTTTTTTTTTTTTTTTAAATGATATGGTAGTTGTTCTAACTGTGCTTAGGGTGCGTTTGTATAAGCTGTTGGAAAATTTTGTTTAAAGTTTATAATGAGCGTTTGTAAAAAAATGCTATGTACGGGGAGTTGTGGTTGCAAAATAGAGTTTTGGTAGGAGTTATAATTGTTTGGTCACTGAATATGATGCTGAGATTAGTTCTTTAGGACTATGTGATTCTGAGGATTTTAGATGGTTGTATGGACATATTGATAGTGCATTGTCATGCTCTGCTTAATTTTCTTTGTACTGTCCACTCTCGCCTATATGTTGATGTGTGTGTGTGTGTGTGTGTGTGTGTGTGTGTGTTTTATTATTATTATTATTATTATTATAAAGTGGCAGACCTTTGTTTTGTGGGCAAGAAAACAACATTTGAAATAGAGCTTGTGAATGTCAATTATATACACCTGTTTATGGGCTCCAAAGGTGGGAAAAGGGGTCACTTGTCAGAAGACCAAATCCTAGAGGCCTAAATAGATCCTTGCTTGAATTGATATTGTAGATCATGACTGGTTTTCTGGTTTGATCTTCATGTGAATAACTGGTAATTCTATGTTGGATTTTTGGTCATTAATTTCCAGGCCAGTGGAAGAGCATTGCCCTTGGCTGCTGGGTTTGTGGGTCAGGCAGAGGCAAGGGAAGCATCTGGTCTTGTAGTTGATATGATACGGCAGAAGAAAATGGCTGGGCGGGAACTTCTAATGGCTGGGCCTCCTGGTACTGGAAAGACAGCTCTGGCTCTTGGAATAGCACAGGAACTTGGGAGCAAGGCACTTCTCACATTTTATCTTGGTAACTTGTTTTGTTTTTTTTTAATTTATCAACATTTTTTATGTTTCCTTGGTGAGAGTTCTTTGTTGATGTTTCATGTTTTTCCCCCATTATGATATTAGATGATTGATGGTCCTTCAGGCTTATTAAATAAAACTCTTCTTTGTTATTTTGCAGGTTCCATTCTGCCCAATGGTTGGGTCAGAAGTGTACTCATCAGAAGTAAAGAAAACTGAGGTTTTAATGGAAAACTTTCGACAGGCCATTGGTCTATGTATCAAGGAAAATAAAGAAGTCTATGAAGGAGAGGCAAGTTACTAATGCTTCTTTGATATTAGTCTGATGTGACCATAATCTCTGTGTTATTTTTATCTTTACTTCTTAATTCTTGATATGTTTCTGTTCTTGTCATAGGTTACTGAACTTTCCCTGGAAGAAGCTGAGAGTGTGACAGGTGGCTATGGTAAAAGTATTAGCCATGTGATCATTGGATTAAAAACTGTGAAAGGAACCAAGCAACTGAAGTTGGACCCAACCATTTATGATGCCTTGTTCAAGGAGAAGGTAGGTTCCTTTTATTTATTTGCTGTTATTTTTACAATGATAGAAATATATTTGCTTTTTTGATATATTCATTTACTTTGTATTATCTCTTTGTGAAGTATTTTAAATTTACTCATCCTTCTTATCCATGGAGTGTGTGTGAAGCTGTTATATGCAAAATTTTCAATGACTATGTTCATTTATTATTGTCACCTTGCAAAATGTTCTTCCATCAAAAGGAATACGATCCTTGTGGATTGGTGTTGTATGTGTAAAGCTAGTGGCAAATTAGTTGAATATCTGAGGCTTTATTGTTTTATTGCTAGACATTTGTGGTCTTTTACCTTTTCTTTATTTTGAGTGGGTGATACCTTCAAAGGTTACTGATTTGTTCCTTATGTTTGGAGGGCAAAGTAGCAGATCAATATGGAATGCTACTCTACGTATAACATGGGTGATTTGTAGAGAACAAAATGATAGCAGTATGAGTGAATGCTTGCTTGGTTTTGGCTGCATCCTCATTTTTTTGGTTTATAAATTGATTTTCTAGACAAGATGAATCTTAAATGTGGTCTTTAGGTGAACCTTTGTACACATCTTCTGTATACTTTACGTCCCTTTTTTCCTAATAAAAAATTCAGTATTACTAGTGTTGCAACATGTGCTTGAGTATGCCAGGTCGTTTGTTTTTGGGGCTAATTTCTGTTTTATTTTTAATTTTTAATTTTTTAACTTAGGACAGGCAACTCAATCTGATGTCATGTCACTTTGATCCCTGTTCTTCATTTTCCTGCTGTTTTTATTTATTTATTTTAAAACTTTTGACCTGGGGTTTGGTGTGCTCAAAAGGAGAATCTAATTAAAAAATTGATTATAGTTTGATCCCTTTTTGGTTTACCTGATACAATGTTGCAGGTGGCTGTTGGTGATGTTATATACATTGAAGCAAATAGTGGAGCAGTAAAGAGGGTGGGCAGAAGTGGCGCTTTTGCTACAGAATTTGACCTTGAAGCAGAAGAGTATGTTCCACTTCCTAAAGGAGAGGTTCACAAAAAGAAGGAGATAGTTCAGGTCTGTTTTCATTCAGCTACTAGTTTTTTTGTGTATGTTGCATATTCTTAAACTCATAAGTGACATACTAATTTATAATAATAGTGTTGGACATTTCCTGACTATGTGTGTTCCAAATGAGATCAGGATTCAAGATAGTTGCGCATTTCAATTTTTTGACTGTCAGTGTAGTTAGTAATTGCAGTATTTCTTTCATAAATGCCATATCAACATTGTGTGAAGCATATGCCATCAAAATATAAAGAATTTAAGCTGCATATGTGTTTGACCTATGAGGGAAATGCGTTACAGAAATTATCTGACGAGACATAACTGACTCTTGAAGTTGCTTGAATTTCTCTTATGACTGCAGCCGACCCAAGGATGATATAGCTAGAATTTAATGCCTCTTAAGTTGGTTGAACTTATGACCTTGTGACTCTTGGTGGCTTAGTAAGTTGTTGAGCTTCTTATAGGATTTATATATATATTGTTGTGCTTCTGAGAGAATTTTCTTTTTGTTTTCTTAGATTATGTTGATGTTGACTGTTGGTACTGGAAGTTTATACTTATCAGAAGACTCATAAACTGAACTTTTTTGCGATGTAATGGGCTTCCTATTTTGATGTTCAGTTTTCTGTTTGCTTATCCAATCTCCAACAGGATGTAACACTACATGATCTGGATGCTGCAAATGCACGGCCTCAAGGTGGGCAAGATACTAATGGGGCAGATGATGAAGCCTAGGAAAACAGAAATCACTGACAAGTTAAGACAAGAAATTAATAAGGTACTACATCATAAATTTTTTTTTTTTTTATAAGAATTAATAATAAAGTAAATAAATTAATCTACTTCATAAATTTATGTCAGATATTAATTTCAACGTATTATTTTCTTTTGATAGAAGCTTAAGTCATGGTCAGCAAGTCATACGAAGTTTCTCAAAAATTTCTGCAATTATTTTGGGAAATCCTTTTCTTAAGTTGTTATTATTTTTCTTAACAGTTCTCTGATTAAGTTGAAAATTCCAAGACATTGACACAGTCCATTCTTCTTTTCACCAATAATACATAAAAAATCATTCTATACTTTGTCTTTATCCCACTATGATGTATTAAAGATGAGATGGTGTATGTTTGTTCCCAAATTTATGTTTTTGTCTAGCTTTGGAGGTAACTTTTTTTTTTTTTAATGACAGGTTGTTAACCAGTACATTGATGAAGGTGTAGCAGAACTTGTCCCTGGAGTTCTATTCGTTGATGAGGTTCTTTTCTCTATTATGTCTGTCCATGTTTTATATGTTTCATGGTTGCTCTTTATTATTTATTTATTTGTTTATCTATCATTATTTGCAGGTACATATGCTGGATATGGAATGCTTTTATACTTGAATTGTGCTTTAGATAGCTCACTATCTCCAATAGTAATCTTTGCCACAAACAGAGGGTTTAGCAATGTGAGGTATGAAATTCTTGTGCATCTTAAAAATTTTGGAGTGCTTCTTCCTTGACCATCTTTTTAACCTTAATAAGCAACTTGTTACATATGAAAGTCACTGTTGCCAGTTGACAAGTCATGAATCTTAAAGCAGAAATTGAATGCATTTGTAATTGATTAATAGATATGCATGATATACTTCTCTTAATGTGTTATTATTGTGGTCGGTGTTATCATCATTCAGGCCTTAACCAATAAATTTGCCATCTGTATTGCATTGTTAAGGCATCAGCCTTGATACTTAAGCCATACAAATGAGTGCATCACAAACTTCTTTTGAGCACTATTTTTCCTTTATGGCTTATAACTGGAGCAACTTGGAGATGTTTTCTTTGGCTTGCAAGGTGGTCAGGGGATAAGAAAGTGAAGTTGTGCTGATGCCCAAGTAACAAAGAGTTTAACAACTAGGTATTGCATGTGTTTTGTGGGACATGGGTTTGTGAAATATTTTAAACCATGCTGCCCACTGCTAGAGGATCCATACCTAGGAACTTTGTCGATCTGATATGTAGAGCTTTTATATTGTTTATTCATTTTCATTTGATCTGCTAATGTAAACACAAAGTTAAAAAAATATGGTCTTCATGGCTTCTATAGTCTGTCCATGATTAACTAGGCCTTTTCCTGGGATGATGCCAATTGCCAAGGTGGTTCCGCATTTCTCAATGTAGTAAAATGTCAAATATTTGTATTGATCGATGATCTTAAAGCTGCATTTGGTGGGGTAGGATACGGTTTGCACCCCAATTGCTAATGGTGGATTGGGTGAAAAAAAGTTAGTGACCTTTAAAGAGAACATTTTGGGTAAATGGTTATGGCATTTTGGGTTGAAGGAAATGCTTCTATGGAGACATGTGGTAGCCGGGGAATATGGAGAGGAGTGAGGAGGTTGGTGCACAAAGTCTGTTCGAGGAACTCATGGTTGTGGCTTATGGAAAAGCATAAGCATGGGTGGGAAGGGTTTCTACAGTATATATACCTGCTTTGATATAGGGGAGGGTAGTTGTGTTTGGTTTTGACATTACAAGTGGTGTGGTGACCAACAATTGAGGATGATTTTTCCGGATTTATATGATAGTTCATTAGTTAGAGATGCCTTTATTGGCTCCTTGCCAGGGAGACAGAAGGGAACATAGGAATAGGGGTGTCAGATTTGAGCGTGACTATTGATTGGGAGATAGAGGCGGTAACCTCCTTCTTTAATCTCCTTTATTCCAATATCCCTCATCGAGAGAGTAGAGATAGATTGATTTGGCAATTGAAAGGGAATGTAGATTTTGATGTGCGTTCTGTTTGTGATGCCTTAAGGGGTCCCTGTTCTAAGAGTTTTCCTGGGAAAAGTATTTCATGTGTCAAGGCCCCAGGAAAATTTCTTTCTTTGTTTGGACGGTAGCATAGGGGAGGATCCTTGCGATAATCTCATTAAGAGAGTATTCATGCTAGTAGGGTGGTGTTGTAAGCACCATAGTGGGGAGATTGTGGAGCATCTTTTGTTACACTATAATGTTGCATTCAAGCTGTGGATTTTGTTTGGATAGTGGAATTGAATAGGCGAGTGTTTTTCACATATTTGTAATCTGACTCTATTATGTTTGATGTGGACTCTATCGTAGGAGCGTAACCGTCATAAATTTGAGTATTTGGGAATTTCAAGGACACATTTGATAGAATTTTTTTTTTTTTTTAAAATTTTATTGGCTTGATTGGTATCGGGCATGGGGTTTTACTAATTGTAACTCCATTCTTAAGTTTTTAGAATCATTATACTTCTGTACATAACATCTTGTAATTCTTTAGACTCCTTTGTGTACTTTTCCATGTGCATGAAGTAGTCTCGTTCAATAGAATTCTAATTTACTTATCAAAAAAATTATTGGGGTTTTTTAGCAATCTTATTGAGCAATTGTGTGTTGGGCTAAGTGGACAAGTTCTGTTGTAGATGGGCTCAGTGGTGGGTGTTCACCTGCTTGGATGAAAATGGTGGTTAAATTGATTTTGTGCAAGTGATGGAGGTTGGTGGCATGTGTGACAGCGGTTGCTTATATATATATATATATATATTAATTCTTGTATGTGATGCTTTAATTACTTTGATCTTTTGTGTTTATAGTGGTCTACAAACAATAATGCTTTTGTTATCTGGGCCTTACCTCATAGTTGCCTAGGAACCTTGACTTAAGTTACTTGATTTTTTAAATTCTGAACATGAATCTTATAAAAAATTTCTGAATATGAATATGTTTTCATGCAGAGGGACTGATATGAACTGTCCTCATGGCATACCTGTCGACTTGTTGGATCGGTTGGTTATTATCCGAACACAGACTTATGATGTTGCTGACATGATAAAGGTTCAACCCAAATTTTGTGTTCTCAGACTCTCACTGTCTTCAACTCCTAACCATATTATCATTGTCCACATACTGATATTTGTGGTCTTTGTTACTGTCAGATTTTGGCTCTCCATGCAAATGTGGAGGACCTAGTTATAGATGACGAAAGTTTGGCTTACCTGGGTGACATTGGTCTACAAGCATCCTTAAGGTTTGGCCTAATCTTTAGATTTGCTGTTTATGAGTCCCATCCCTTAAAAGATATTTAGTGACGCTTCTGTCATCTCTTCAGGCATGCAGTTCAGCTGTTATCGCCCTCCAGTATTATGGCAAAAATGAATGGCCGCGACAATATCTGCAAGGTAATAATATGATTTGGATTAATCTGTAATCAATGTGATTGAAGATGATTTAAAATATTGCAGAATTCTTCTTCCATCAACTACATTAGTAGTTTTGTTTCAATTTATATGATTTATAGGCGGATATTGAGGAAGTGAAAGCTCTCTATATGGATGCAAAGTCTTCAGCAAGACTTCTTCAAGCGCAGCAGGAAAAATACATTTCATGATAATTCTAAACAATTTTCCCTGAATGTCAAATGTAGTCTGAATTTGGAAGTAGCATTATTTAGGTTCGGATAGCTTCTCTGTCGTGGGTTTTGAAAGAGCAGGAGGTTTTGGTCAAAGACTTTGGCTTCGTTGATAATTAATGTGTAAAGGCGAAATGTTTCGGAAGTGTTCCAAGCTACGGGAAATTTGTATTTGTCATGAGTAGTGTGTCATGAGTAGTGTCATGGTTTTGCTGTCAGCAGCGATGCAAGTAAGTGGTGAAACTCTAGTTGTTGCACCATTCTGTTAATGAATGCATCTATGTATGGAACTAAGCTTGCAAATACACTTCATATTTACCCTGGAAAATTACTAACCCAGTTATGTGATGATCACTAATTCTCAACTTTATTTAACAATTTTTATGCGAATCTGTGTGAGCTTTATTTACAGCATGGAAGTAGCCATTGCTTTATATTTTCTTCCTGACTCCTGTGCTTCACATGCTACTTGAAGAAATAGTGATCAAGGGTAAATTGGAAGATATATATATATATATTGCTCAAGTTGTTAAACCATTACTATATAAGTCCAATTTCAACATCAAATGTGGGTTTCTTGAAATTATGAAACAAGGAAAAACTAATAATTTGGTTTTGATGGTGAATGAGATGGTATGTATCCTTTCATTCCTTTGCACAAAGACATTCTTAAGGGTTATGTGTGGAGAGTATTGCAGGACATAATCATCCGAACTCTTGTCTATAGAGTTGAAAGATTATTTTCTTATACGTAGAGAGATAAAAAAAATGTTTGGCCAGGTCATTTCAATTACACAAACTTAAAAATGCTCACTCAATTTTCATTATGCAAATACCAAAACACACAAAATTCTTTAATGTGTTTTCATTTTTTTTTTCTCGACCTCTTTCTTTCTCCTGCACTCTCACTCTCTACCTCTTCTTCCTCATCACACTAACCACATTGCTCTCCCCAACCCTCGTTGTCACTTACTTTCACCGCAGCCCTGCCACTATCAAAGCTTCGATCTGACAAACCATAAGTGGCTTCTATGGCAGCATCCACAACGGCTGCATCTCTTGGGGGTGATGAAGTGCTCAAAAACCCTCTCAACTTCAGCGGTGTGGCTAGGTCACATCCAACACCCTCTTGCCCAACCACTTCCAAGAATGTTGCACTTTTCTCCAAGAAGTTGCAATTGCCACCCAAAAGATTTTTTTTAATAATACATGTTAAGATATTTACTATTATTAATATATTATTGACATACCTAGTTGATTTAAATCCACAATTTCAACCCCTTATGTTGAAAAAAGAAAAAGAAAAAAAAAACCATTTAAAGTAGGGTTCATTAACAAAGTTTGTAAGAGTTATTAAACATTCATTTGATGCAAAATCTAAGAAAAATATATAAATAAAAAAATTGAAATTCACACAAAATAAAAAAAAGTTTATGAGATTCCTTTATGAGATTAACTTAGTGGTAGAAAACTCTTGTGACTTATTATACTTATAAGTTCGAGAGTTGTAAATTCAAGTAGTGACAAACCTCATTATTATGCAAATAGCCCAATGCCATGATGAGTTGAGTTTAAGTAAGTCGGGTGCAATAACCACACATGCGATTCCTTTTTTTGACCGATGAAATATTTTTAAAAAATATTACAAGAGTTAGGGAAAAAAAAAAAAAATTCATATCCTGTTTTTGCCCAGAATACAAGCTTGTTTCTTTGCCCGACCCGAGAACCCGGAACCAAACCACCTTCAAATAGAAACGTTATAACAGACGAGGCGAGCTAGGGTTTTTGCATTCGTAGTCCACGACGAGAGCCAGAGCACCAGACCGATAAACCATGACTCGGTTGAGCTCGGAGCAGGTCTTGAAGGAAAGCGAAACCAGCGACCCCAACTCCGTCACATCTCTCAAGCTCAGCTGCAAAGCTCTCTCCGATGTACCACCTCTCTCTCTCTCTCTCTAAAAGCCTATCACAGTTCCATTTTCACTATTTTGAATTCAAATCTCCTCTAACAATTTCTCAGGTCTCGTGCTTGAGCGACTTCACCAACTTGGAGAGACTCGACCTCAGCTTCAACAATCTCACTTCTCTCCAGGTCTACTTTCTCTCTAAATCCTAACATATTTATATATATGAATTGGAAATTTTTGACATTGATTTCTGAAATGATATATACAAGTCAGGTTTTGGAGGCTTGTGTCAATTTGAAGTGGTTAGCTGTTGTGCAGAACAAACTGGAAAGCTTAAATGGAATTGAAGCTCTTTCTAAGCTCACTGTAAGTAGTAACAATTTCTTTTCAATTTTCAAATATTTCATTACTCATTTTAAAAAGAAATTTATTTACCATCTTGGTTTGGTTTGTAGTATAATGATGTTAATTTTTGAATCACTATGAAGCATTTGAATGTTGAGAATTGTAGCACGGAATGTTTCGAATTGTACCGAGGTGGTGTTTAAGAACTCATTCAAGCTACCCAATTGATTCAATTTTAATTATACCATCTCGGGATTTATCAAAAAAAAAAAAAAATAAATAAATTATACCGTCTCGGTAAAAGTATTATTTGCTATATTTTCAAATGAGTTTCAGTTTGTTCCTTGGACTTCTGATTGAACAATTAGCCTCTTTGATGTGCTTATTGACGGTCTTGTGCTGATTTGTTCTTCCATCAGCAACATAACATAATCATAAGCTACATTTACTAATGCCACCTCGTATTTCAGTTTTTCCTTTTGCTATATGAGGATAGCTATTCGTGTTGTGGCATACATAATATATATACACACACATTTATATACTTAGAAAAGAAAATTAACCTCATGGATATTAGGTTAATTACAAATCTATTTTTCTATTGGTATTTTTCATGAAAGCCTAGTGGATTTTTCAATTTTGACATGAGTTATAATTTGGTCCTTTGATTTTTTATTGAAAAATTAACCTCTTTGATGTGCTTATTGACAGTCTTGTGCTGATTTGTTCTTCCATCAGCAACATAACATAATCATAAGCTACATTTACTAATGCCACCTTGTACTTCAGTTTTTCCTTTTGCTATATGAGGATAGCTATTCATGTTGTGGCATACATAATATAGACACACACATTTATATACTTAATAAAAAATAAATAAATAAATTAACCTCTTGGATATTAGGTTTATTACAAATCTATTGTTCTATTGGTATTTTTCATTAACGTAATGGATTTAATCACATGAAATGTACATGGTTTTTGCCACATCATTAATAACTTTAAAATGCCATTATTACCATGCGTGCATCATGTCATTAAATTTGTTATGTTGTTACAAAATTTTTTAATATAAGGTTTGATTTGTCACATATATAATGTCCAGGGGGTTAATTGTTGAAATTGAAAATATGAGGACCAAATTGATACTGACGTCAAAGACCGAAGGTGACATTTGTAAAAATCCCAAGCAATAAATATAAATCTTGCATTATACTGAGCCAAATTAATGTTGAATCAAGTTTTGTTTTGCAAGTAAGAAGAATAAGAGCATGACTTATGATTTTAGCTCACATACATTTTCAATTCAAGAACATTTCTTGTGAGGGTATATGCCTTTTTTGGATACATTTTAGGTGGGGGAGGGGGGATTAAAACCCTAGACGTCTCCGTTGGAAAGACCAAGAAATGCCATTTGACTTAGAGGTCATTGACATGTGTTGTGAGGGTAATGTTAATAGTATTACTAACATAATTGATATATTTTTCAATGGAAGGCCCTCTTGTGCCTGGACCACGGAAATTCTAACATAAACTCAACCTCAACATACCCTTAGTGGTTTTGATTGAGTGGGGAATTGGGGGTTGACTTTTTCAGAAAACTGTGCAGTGACCTTGAAAATTTAATTCAAAAATTGAAAATAAAAATGGTCAATGCGTTTATTCTTATGATTGTGAATGCATTATACAAGTTTGAGATTTCATAGTTGTTAATCAAGTTCATTGTTCGATAAGAAGATGATATAGGATTGGAAATTGGTTCCTATTAGCATGTCATAATATAAACTTGATAACACAACTTTTAATCCATAATGATCACATCAATCATTGATGTTGCATAGCAAATTCAAATTACTCTAATTAAATTGTGGAAGTTGTTTTCTTCTTTGTTTATTCTTGGTAACTTGCTTAAAATGAGGCATATCAGTCAATACTCAGAGGTACTTTTGGAAGGATGGTTTGCTTGTTTTAAAAGCTTCCACCATTCACCAAGAATTACAACATATATTTGTAATTTATTATGACCTGTGGGGGGAAAAAAGTAAACAAAGTTGTCAAATGTAAAAGAGGTAGTCACCAGGTGCTAAAGGCAAGGTGAGGGATGCTCCTATGATGCCTTTTGAGCTTTAAGGCAAGGAACACTCTCCTTTGACTGCAAAGTGAGCACATTTGGGCATTTTTTTATTATTTCAAAACTTTCTTTTTTAATCTTTTAAGAGATGAGTGGCAACCCAACCTAACCTGCCTTCTTTGCTGGTCTAATTTTAAAATTTTGAACTATGTTATGTTCTAAAAGTCACTGTGTTCCATCTTTTTGTAAAACAGGTATTAAATGCAGGCAAAAATAAGCTTAGATCAATGGATGAGATCAAATCTCTTGTGAGTTTACGTGCATTAATTTTGAATGGTGAGCTTTGTGAACCTTATTGTAACCAATTGCATCGTCGTAGAAGTTTTGCAAGTTTATATTTGAATGCGGTTGGGTTAGTTGCCAACTTGCCATTAGGTTTTACTTGCTAAAGGCAAGTACAATGGGCCCTTCTTTAGAAAGCTTCCCTACATTATCAACATATATATATATATATATATATAAATATGAATGTGATGAGAAACATAATTTCTCTCTGTGTGTTTATTTATTTTCACTGATGCCTTTTATTCTGGGTTGCACAGATAATGAGATTATCTCCATTTGCAAGCTTGATCAAATAAGCGACTTGAATACTCTCGGTATGACTTCATGATTCTTCAATATGATGTCTAAATTCTGTTTAATGATCGTAATTTTCTTGCACTTTAATGGCAACTAACAATCTATATTTGATTGACATTTATTTTGATTTGTTTTTGTTTGGAGTGATTGTTTTATTGTTAATGTCATAACAAAGTGTGAAGAGGCACAATTCAAATACACAGAAAGTATACATGAGATACACCAACATTGCAAGTAAAAGCTGAAGAAAAAGTAAAAAATATCAAGAAATTCAAGCAAAGTAAAAAAAAAGAAAAACAGGCAATGGCAACCATCCAATGCATAATTCCTGTAATTCTTCCTCTCTTGGATCCATAGATCCTCTTCCAACCAGCCAACCTTCGTTCTATATTCACAATAATATCATCCTGATATTGCTTTGAAAGAAGCACCCAGTGGATGACCCAAGATTTCACGATTAAGTTGGAGACCTTCCATCCAGATTCCAGAATGAGAGCCTATCTATCCACATAGGCCTTGAAACAACTTTGAAACATAGGAATACACATCTCAAGTAACAAATATGATATGTATCTGACATATGTATGTGTCATCTGCAAATAGCTGATGGGATATGGTTAACATATCATTACTCATAAAAGCATTGTAAAACCAGAAATGTAAACCCCTGCTGTTGACATCATCCTACTCAAGGCCTCATGACAATGACAAAAAGTAAAGGAGACATGGATCCCCTTGTCTCAATCCACAAGATCAATTGAAGAAACCACTTGGAGTGTCATTTATCAAAACAGAAAAGTGTATTTAGGGCTTCTTTTACTTGCTTGTATAGTGCAAATTGATCTAGCATACAGCCAACATGGGACTCAGGACTATGCTGTGACTGGGTGAGGGACCACCTCTGAAGGCAGGTATTCAGGCAAAATATGGGGTAATCAATGGATTGGATGAGGTCACATGGGGTGGTAGATCATTAGAAGTGGTTTGAAGTATATTTTCTAAATTTATCAGATATCAAATCAAGGGTGGTAGTCATCTTTGGTTTTGGCATGATTTATAGCATAGAGAAATCCCTTTGAAAATTTTCACTCTTCCACAAAAAAGTTATGGGCTGGTATTCGTAGGCAAAAGCTGCCCAAGTCACATGTTTCCCAACCTAATTTAACTTATAAAAAAGATAAAATAAAATAAAATCTTTCAGTTTCAGGTGGATAGGAATGTGATACTTTGTAGTTGGTTGATAAAGGGCTGGTCTAGGTAAATTCAGGTTTGGGAACTTGAGTCATTTACTTCTTTTTAATTCAGTACTTTAAAGTTAATGGCTCTCTTATTCTACAAAAATATTCTTGATTAATAGTTCAATTGCTTAATAAATACAAATAATTTGGTTTGGGGAAGTTGAATAATACTTGGTAGCCTTTCGCCAATGAGCTCTAACTCAAATGGGACCTCCTCCCATTGTAAGAGTGTGGGAGGGTGAGGTCATGTTACTTACCAACTGAAAAAATAATACTTTTTTGGCCTTTGGGATTATGATGCAGTTCTTTCTAGAAATCCAATTTGTGAAATTGGGGAATCTCTAGTGAAGGTGAAGTCTATCACAAAGGTAAGAAGTTTCTATGGCCTCAGCAGTAACTTCACCTGATATGGCTTTCACTCTTACAACCTTTCTTTGTTTCCAGCTCTCCTTCTCTAATTGTCAACTTCATACTATTGGCTCTTCACTCAAGTACTGTACTGAATTGAAAGAGCTCCGGCTTTCCCACAATAGTATCAGGGTATGCATTCCAGACCATTCTATCTCTTCTGCCAAGCATGCTTTCCTCAAATGAAAACTTCTTCAAAGTTATCCTCATGTAATTGCTTTTGTAATCTTTGTTGTTTTTTCCTTTGATGTATCTCTACTTTGTAGTTTATTTTTGCTTCTTAAATTCTAACCACATTTTTGTCCTCTCTGAACTGCTCAGACTCTTCCAGCTGAGTTGGCTCGGAATAAGAAACTCCAGAATTTGGACTTGGGGAATAATGCCATCATAAGGTGGTCAGATCTGGAGGTCAGATACAGGGAGCTGAAATTGTCTCTTCTCTGTTTTGCCTTTTTCCTTTGGAAAACATTTTACCACCTATTTTTTTGCTAAAATTGTAGGTGCTGGCTTCATTAGTTAATCTGAAAAATCTCAATCTACAAGGAAACCCTGTTGCTGAAAAGGGTAAATTAGCAAAAAAGGTAATAGTCTTTGTCATTTCTCAAGCTGCCCACCTCCCCCTTTCTCCTTTCTGATCTATATTTAAATCCAACTTTTCTGCCTTGGCATGATTCTTATTGAAGCAATTTAATCTGCAGATCAAAGAAGTTCTGCCAAATTTGAAGATATTCAACACTAAACCGGCAGATAAGTACACCAATAACAGTGATGGAATTGATAAAGTTGATGATTCTTATGTAAATTCTACTAACAAGGTGGAAGTTCAGAAGGACAAGAAAAGAGACGACTTCATGAAGAACTCCAAACATCATGTAATGGCTCAAAGCAAAGATGGTCCTATTGATAATGCTGAAGGTATACATGTGGAGAAGTTGAAGCGAAAAAGGCAGAAAACAAGCGACAATGTGTCTGAAAACGTAGTTTCGTTTCATGGGGATGAGAAAAGAGGTGACATCAAGAAAATGAACTCCAAATATCATCTCAAGGATCTAGGCGAAGATAGTCCTCTTGATAATGCTATAGGTGTTGATGTTGAGAAGAAATTGAAGAAGAAAAGGTCGAAAACAAATGACATTTCGTCAGAAAAAGAAACTCCCGTGTTTGAGGATGAGAGAAGAGATGATATTAAGAAAAACAACTCCGAACATCACGTTGTGGAACTAAGTAAAGACAATGCCAAAGATGTTCATGTAGAGAGAGAATCTAGGCACAAGAAGCAGAAGAATGACAAGCTCTCAAAAAAACAAGTTCCAGTCCATGAGGAGGTTGATGCCAAGGTTGAAAAGAAACTAAAGAAAACGAATGCGAGGCAAGGTGCGCTTGATGTTATTGATGATCCAGAAGCTTCATTTATGGAGATTTTTGCACCTGACAATGCAGAAAATCCCAAATATGACGATAAAAAGAAGATAGCTAACAAAGCTATTAAAGACATGAAGACGTTGGATGGATTAGTTTCCATCTCCGTCAAGAAAAAGAGAGCTAAAAGCCATGGTGTTGACCCTGCACCCCACATATCCCCCACACTTGAAATTGGACTTGGTGGACCTTCAACATGGGGTGACGAATGAATGAGTGCACTGTGAAGGAGCTTGCAAATGGTTCTGGACTTCTTAGATTGGCTACTCTGACATCTTGGGCGAGCTTTGAACTCATTGTCTTGTTTAAAAATGGGCTACTCAAAAGTTGAGTTGGACTGTCCACATCATACTTGCACTGTGACCAATGCAAGTATGATATAATTTTGTCAGGTAACTAAGTATATATGAGTTGTGCGTTGCTTAGAAGCTCTTTTATTTTTTAGGTAAAAGTTAATAATTTGTATTTATTATAATTTTAAATTATATATTTTTTATTTTTCAAACAAATAAAAAGGATAAATTTTGGAGATTAAGAAAAATAAGATAAATTTGAGAGAAAAGATGGTTAAATTTTAAGAGTTCTTTAATAATAATAATAATTATTATTGTTAATTGGAGTGTTTTACTTTTATTCAGATGAAAAATAAATAAAAAATATTAAATTTTAGGAAATAAAAAGATAAATGTGAAGGGAAAAAATTCTTAAATTTTAGGAATTTTCTTTTTGAATTCAAAATGAAATTTATTATTTGACATTTGTGACCCTATTCCTAATAGAAGTTACTCTTTATTAAAGATGATTTTTTTTTAACCACATAAAAGTTCAGTTCAAAAGTGTATCTTCCTATATATAGTATAGATAAAAGTTATTAATATGAAAGTTTATTCTAAATAAAACTCTATTACCAAAGTTTCAAAAAACTTAATTACTTATTATTTAGATTAAAAGTTACAACTCAATATCGAAAGTTTCAACCACCCAATCTCTAGTTGGGATGGTACCTCTCCTTTCGTGGGTCAGTCAGGGTTCGGGTGTCCGTGAGCACTAGCCCCACCTTATTATATCCAAAAAAAATATTATCAAAAAATTCTAACATATTTAAAATATGTTTTTTTTTTAAATATCTTATAATCTTTTATAATATGTGGTTTTGATAAGACTGATACGTACGTGTATTGATCATGTTTGTTCACTTTTTATTATCAAAAAAAAAATTTGTTTGTTCACTTTTATCTTTTATAACGATGAATTATTTTTATTTTATGTACATATCATTCTTGATTAGTTGGCACGAGCCAGCTATTTGGCACGAGTTTCATCTTTTTATTTTTTATAAAAAAAAGCTACTTGGCACAAGTCAACCACTCCAGGTCATTCTGGTCTCCATCAAGTAATAAGTGATTCTAATAAACATGCTTCGAACCAATTCCAAATTTATGCATTTAAAAACTTAAAGATGGTGTGTGAACAATTCTCGTGAGGGATATTTTCAAAAACAAAATTTGCATTTACAATATTATTATTATTATTATTTCACACAAATAGATACCATAAAAAAAATATCCCACATAAACAAAGAAAATATTCAACTAAATAATAATATTGTCATTTCAGAAATACTAGTAGTTCGTGATCATTTTATGCACCCAACAAAATTTTAAGCTCGTAGATCATGACCATTTCCTCAGTAGTTTGTTGACTTTGTTCGAACCTTTTCTCCCTGTTAAGGATATCATGAGTCATGACAAATATCTCATAATATGTGGCACAGCAAATCAGCAATTGCGGTGCTAACTAGACTGTCAAAATTATCCTCATTTGTATCTTAATTTGGATAAGATAGGAAGGACATTAAAAATGTGGGGGACAAATTTGAAGTTATCGTTCACCATCCCCGTCAGCGTTGTAATCATAACAATGTGCACGAGTTATAATGCATGAAATGAAATATTTCAGGAGGATATGATTGCTATTGTTTTTGAGAATAAACGGCAGAATTTTATTCAAAGAAAGAATAAATTTATACAAGAACAAAGCAGCATCAAGGAGAGCCAAAGAAAACTGCACAAGCTACAGAGCTTTCCCACCACCTATCAAACACAGCAGCTATATGTAAGGTGACATCAAGGAAAGCCAAAGAAAAACAAGACTATCTTACAAGCTTAAGACAAGCTTCCATAATTAGCTTCCAAATATTCTATAGAATGGGTTGCAGTAGACCTGACTAGAAAAGAGGGGTCAGGACGTGGAGTACCATAGTGAGCCTCATTCCGCTTATTCCAAATCATCTAACTGGTTGTGAAAAATATTGCAATCTCTAGGTCATTTTTCCTTTGCATAATTTGATCAGCCACATCCACAAATGAAAGATTTGTGCAATGACACATGGGCCCCTTTAAGCATGTGGACTTCCAAACCATATCAGAATATGTACAACTTAGCAGGATATGGTTTGTTGACTCCACCCCATCCTCACAACATTCACATCTAGCATCAAACAAAATTTTTCTTCTAGCTAGATTTGCTTTTGTAGGCAGTATATCTCTACAAGCTCTCTAAATGAAAGTTTTGATTTTATTACATACCTTGGCCACCCAAATCGCTTTCCAAATTTTATTGCACTGTGAGTAATTGGATGATTGGCCATGAGAAGATCTCAGTTGTTGAGTTTGTATCATCTTGTATGCACTTTTTACTGAATATTCGCCCGTGTTTGTGTATGCCCAAGTTTGGATGTCTTGCACCACTCTATTGTTCAAAGGGATGGATTTAATAACCTCAGGTTTGTGTTGGAGGAATACATGATCAATCATGGATACACACCATGATCTTGTAATTGGATCAATGA
The DNA here is from genome assembly GCF_001633185.2 of Quercus lobata. NCBI lineage: Eukaryota > Viridiplantae > Streptophyta > Magnoliopsida > Fagales > Fagaceae > Quercus > Quercus lobata. Next base: position 11,824,998 of record NC_044904.1, on the reverse strand, counting down.
GGTTATCCACTGTGGCCATTGATGACATTGTGGAGTATGGGGTTACCACCTTGAATGATGGTGGAGTTGGAAGCCATCAGTCTTGCCAAATTCGAATTTTATTTCCGGTTCCTACTCGCCATCTCAAACCACTGTCCAAGACAGATTTGGCTGCCACTATACTTTTCCATGCAAAACTAATTGAATTTGGTGAAGGAGCATCTAAGAAAGATATATTGGGAAAGTACTTTGATTTGTAGACTCGATAGAACAAGGAGTGTGTATTTTTCATAAGCCTCCATCCTTGTTTGACTAACATGGCTAAGTTGAAGGAATGAAGCTCCTGAAAACCAATTCCTCCCATTGACTTGGGCATACAGAGTTTAGACCAACTCAACCAGTGTACTTTCCTTTCTTGCATCTTTTGACCCCACCAAAATCTGCTCATCATCCCTTCAAGATCTTTAAGCAAACCTTTCGGTAGCAAGAAACATCCCATGGCATATGTGGGGATAGCTTGTGCCACGGCTTTAATCAAAATTTCCTTTCCAGCTTGAGACATCATCTTTTCCTTCCATCCCTTTAGTTTACTCTAGACTCTTTCAATGATTTGAGCAAAAGCTGCTTTTTTGTTATGCCCCACTATACTAGGCAGCCCTAAATACTTCTCATATTCTGGGATTGTCTCTGCACCCAATGCCTGTTTGATTGATTCTTGAGTCTTAAAGCTAGTATTGCTGCTAAAGTAAAGAGAAGTTTTATCAATATTAACCTTTTGTCCTGAAGCATCCTCATATAAATTAAGCAAAGAAATGACTTGTTGGCACTCCTTGACTGAGGCACGACAAAATAATAAACTAACATCAGCAAATAGGAGATGAGAAATACAAGGACCATCTCTGCTAGCTGCCACTCCTCTTATAATTCCATCTATTTCTGCCTTTCTAAGCAACACGGTAAGCCCCTCAGCACAAAATAGAAAGAGATAAGGTGACAAAGGGTCACCTTGTCTCAGTCCTCTTGTTATTTTGCTATTGTTGAAATTGACCTTACTGGGGTTGGTGTGGCCAGGTGTTGTCCTGAGCTGTGTTTAGTTCCTTAGTTTTCTTTTCTTGTTTTTCCCTTTAACAAAAAAAAAAAAAAAAAAAAAAAAAAAAAAAAAAAATTCAAGAAAATATTTATAGCCCTACTTCTCACAGGAGAAATCAGGCAAATCCTTGTCTTTTTGCCAATGGTACTCAGCCTTGTTGCCAAGTACAAGCAGTGCTAATCAACTCATGTATATCTTTAGCAACTCAATCCCAAATATTTGGTCCCATATTCACCTAAAAAAATATTATTAAAAAGGAAAATTTAACGAAGACTCTAAGAGCCGAGCTTAGTAGCGTAAGCTTATAATCGAGTTGAGACATTTATTAAAGTAGTTGAATGTATGTTATGATTCGATAAAGGGAATGTGGTTAGTTTATTTATTTGTTCACCGTTGAGTCCCTAAGAGTATTTGTGGGAGTCAAAAACCACAAAAGGAAAAAGATCTAAAGGCTGGCAAGACGTTGGGGTGATTGATAAACACAATTTATTTAATAAAAATATAAAGGGAAGACTCTACAAGGAGAAACTCAAACAACTAATTTATAAAACAAAATTTCATTCACATTGAAGTAGACTCATTACAAAGGAAAAACCACTTTTTCCCACGGTATTGGATTACAAAAGACAAGATTTACCCTCTCCTTTAGTTTTTCTTTCTCTCTTCCTTTTTTTCCCTCCCCCCTATTTGCCAGTCCCCCCCCCCCCCCATTATAGACATCCTCTCTTCCCTTATCCTCCTAGCTGTCTTGTTTCTGGCCGGATTTCCTTGGATATTTCTCACCTCCTTTATTGGTTTCTCCCCTTTCTTATCTTGATACAAGACTTTTGGGGGTGTTTGTACTATTCAGGTTGTCTCATTTGTATTTAATGTGGTAGAGGTTATTTGCATTTAATGTAGCAGAGGTTAGGCAAAGAACTCCTCATTAATGCGGAGGTAAAGATCTTTGTTATCCTTATCTGTCTAGAGGATTTCCCAAGGTTATATTTGGGCACATGGTGGATTATCTATGTTCATTACCTCGGATAAGGCTTCGAGAGATGTAGCGTATCATCAATTTCGCAGAAACGATTCGTAGAGATTCCCTTCGCTACTTAAATAGATGGGCTCATCCCATTCTACTCCATGGGATCCTCCAGGCATTTGAGCCTTATCTTAAGTAGATGGGTCTGGCCCATTCCACTCCACAGGATCCTCTAAACATTTGGGCCTCATACCTGGGTGTAAATTCTTTCATCCCCCCACAATATGGTTTAGGAAATATTTTTAGTAGGGATGACAATTTATATCCAACCCACAGATACCTGGCTTAACCCTAATGGGTTGGATTTTACCCAACCTGATAAATTATAGGGTTGGGTATGGGTTTTAAAAAAAACCCAAAACGGGTCCAGGTCGGGTTCGGGTTTTTGCAAAAACCCGGCCCGAACTTGGACCCGGACTTGACCCGTTTATATATAAGTTAAAAATACTAAAATACCCCCATATATATAAGTTAAAAAAAAAAAAAAAAAAAACCCTAACCCCTTATTCCCATTTCACTCAGTCAGCCGCTACTCTCTTTGACTCTTTCTGCTCTCCCACTCCCACTCGATCACTCCCTCTCACTTACCCCTAACCTCCAATCTGTTACCTCTGGCTTGAACATCTGTCACCGCCGGCCTGATTAGCCTGAAGCCCTTCACCGCCAGCCATCAGTTGCACCTTCAGCCGCCTCGCTTCCTCCATGTGTCTCCATTGGACCACCTCGTTCTCTATCTTTTCTTTTCTTTTTTTCTTTTTTCTAGGTTCATTTCGTCTCAATCATGTGAGTTGTTTGTGTTTGTGTTTGTGATTTTGAAAGGGAAAATCATAAATTTGAAATTTTTGTGTTTGTGTTTGTGATTTTGAATGGGAAAATTATAAATTTGAAATTTTTGTGTTTGTGTTGGTGTTAGGATTTGTGTTTGTTTTTGTTATTTTGAAAGGGAAAATCATAAATCTTTGGTCATTGTTCATCCATGATTTCCTGGTGGGTCTTTTTATTTTTCAAATTTTCAATTTCATTCTTTGATTTTCTCTACCGATCCTCAAATCTTTATTATTTTTCAACAATTGTTGTATGTGGGTATTTCATTCTTTGATTTCTTTGATTTTCTCTACCTAAGTATACTCCTGCTAGTATAAAAAATAAAAAAAAAAATAAAAAATGTTTGCCTAGATTCAAGCCTTGAATATGGGCAAACACATTCTCAAAAAGAATCTGGCAAACACATTTCCAAAAATAATGAATCAGGAAAAAAAAAAATATATATATATATATATATATATATATATTTTGGGATTAGGCCATGGTTTGGGCCCAAATCGTGGCATGGCTAGCGGGGCTTGCAGGTGCCCGACGGGCTGGGTTTGGGGTCAAGAAAAAAATCTGTTTAATAAACGGGTCGGGTCCAGGTTTCTGGGGCAGACCTGCGGGTCGGGTTGGGGTATGAAAAAACCCAGCCCGAACTCGACCTGTTGTCATTCCTAATTTTTAGAAACTTTTTATAAGAAAAAAGAAGAAAACGCCTGTTAGGCGGGCACATAATAATAAAACCCATGCTTAATTTTTTATTTTTTTAAATTTTAAGGAAAAATAAATTTACTTATTATTTATAACTCAGTTTACATCTTCAAAGGTAAATTTTGCAATAGGGGAAGAGTTCCCTCCAACAAAACTTATGCTAGTTCAATCTCTGAAGCAAAGGATCAGGAATGTGGAGCTTTATTTACAAGTCCAAATGATACCTACCCAAAAATAACTTGCACAATCTCTTGTGCATAGTGAAGCCCTCCACGATTATCACTGGCAATTGGCAAACATCGTGACCTAAAATATTTTGACAAGACTAATAAAACCTACCTATAATTTTTATTTCCCAAATGAATGAAATGATAAGTCTGTAACTTTGTAATAGATAGTTACATGTATATGATACTACAATTACTCTTTATTTGTTCTCACAACTTACATTGATTCCTTACTCTTTGTTTTTTCTCACAACTTGCATTGATTCTTTACTCTTTGTTTTTTCTCACAACTTACATTGATTCCTTTTTATTGGTGGGGAGGGGGCACCCTCATAATTTGAATGTGTATTACAAAATTCTTTAAAAAAAAAAAAAGTCAAATTCTGGAAACAATAAAATTAAATAAAAATTCTTCATATTATGCATTTTATAATCCTACTAGATATAAACAGCCAATAGGATACACTGGTGACTCAATTAGATTGTTTTTTTTTTTTTTTTTAGCCAATTCTGTCACATAATAACCCAATTGATTTTTAATTTTTGTGTGCGTTTGGAATGGATTATTTTTCTCAACTTATTTTACTATTCAGCTTATTTTTACTACTATTCATCGGTCTCACTGCACTTTTTGGTACTATTTATGAGTTCCACTGTACTATATTAACTAACTTTTATTTTTATCTATAATACTTTCAACAAAAAAATTTCAATTTTAGCAAAATAAGCAGATCCAAACGGGGTAATTATTGGATACTCTTGGATTACTATAAATACATATTTCTTCCTCTCACATAATTGTGGATCCCACTAATTAAATTTATGATGGGACCTAAAATTCATATGAGAGGGGAGAGTAGGCATTCATTGTATTCCCGGAGTATTCAATAATTTTCCTCCAAATGAACACTTTGTCTCAAACTTGGAATACCAAATTGTCCACTGTAGTACTAAATACTATAATTAACTAACCGGCTTGAGTCGGAGTTTGAAAATATAAAATTTTAGTACGACACACTGAGAGGAATTCCTTCTTGTCATTTTTTTTTTTACTTGGATTAAAAATAATTGTAGGGTCCGATTTTTCTAGTTCGGTCCAAGATGCATGGGACTTTAGACCAGCGAGCCCGATACAATGAATTTGTAGAGAGTGGGCCAAAGAGTTAGGTTTTGGTGTATGAACAAAAGTTATCATGGTGTTTTACTCGATCAGGATGAGATGGTTTGAGTTCATCTGGGAGAATTGGTCCTTGGCACGGTTCTGGGAGCCCTTTCTAGTCCCTCTCGTGTGTTGGGGGGGTCCCCCCCTCCCTCTGTCTCTTTTTATTTCATTTTTATAGTAGATTTCTTCCTCCTGAATGGGGTCCCTAGGGTAGGTGCTTGTCCCATCCGTCTTTCCCTCCAGTTGTTGGGAGTGGTTGTAAGGACATGGAAGTATGGCCATGTCAGGCACAAGGTCATGAATGCAATAATGGCAGCCTTTTCCCTAGACACCTCCCTTTTCTGCTATAATACTTTTCCTGCTCCATGGTACGATATAGAGTGTCACTACCAGTGGCAGGTTGTCTCCTTTATCCTCGGCTATATCCATGCTGAGGAGGATTCTCCTCATGGCCGAGGAGGGGTCTTTCCTTGGGCTGGGCCCTTGGCCCAAATGTAGACATTCGCATGGGCCTCCGGGCCTTTTACCCCCACAATAATATTCCATATTCACATTATTTTGTGCAAAAATTTCTATCTATTTTAACATAAAACCATATTTTTTCTATTTTACACAACTACATTTCAAAAACACTTACATCGTATTATTTATTTTACACTAAATGTTATTAAAATTTTGGGCAAATTACAACTTACCCATCTATGGTTTAGCCGAAATTTAAATTTTCTACCTGTAATTTGAAATTTGACACTTTACCCACCTAAAGTTAGCTCAGTTAGAGTTCCGTAACTCACTTTTGTTAAAAACATGACTAAATATGTAATTTTGCTTCACTTTTATATATAAGTGGAGCAAAATTACCAAAAAAAAAAAAAAAAAAAACAAGAACAACAACCTAAAAAGACAAGATCAAATAAGATTTAAAGAATTCAACAGAATACTTGCATCATGAGATTTCAAATCATAGGTAAGCAATTTAAATTTCGGTCAAATGTTAGGTGATAAAGTGTCAAATTTTAAATCATAAGTAAGCAACTTAAATTTTGGTCAAACCATATGTGAGTAAGTTGTAATTTACCCTAAAATATTATTTTATTTATCAAACTATAGGTAGGCAACTTAAATTTCGGTCAAATCATAGGTAGGCAACTTATATTTCGGTCAAACCATATATAGGTAAGTTGTAATTTATCCTAAAATATTATTTTATTTATCAATTTTTTTATTGCTTTCTCAAATCGCTTCTCTCTCCCTATGTATACACATTTATAGAATAAGGGTAATGTTTTGGCTTAAATGTATAATATTAACTTTTCTATTCTATTATACACACACAAATGTCTAAGATTGAGGGAGTTTAGAAAAGTACAAGTGTCTCATGTTAAACGGTAAGACAATCATCCTACTCATCTCTTGGCTCAGCATGCTAAGGAAATTGATGGTTATATAGCTTGGATAAAGGAAAATTATATTATGATTGAGTCAGTTTTGACCCAAGATGTAATGTTTTTATCTTTTTCTTAATAATAAAGTTATGAGGTTTTCCATCCAATTTATATATATATATATATATATATATAAGGTTGGGTTCAAGTTACACCTGATGTAATTCTAAGTAATGTTACACCACCCAATAACTTGTTATTGAATTAATATTTTGAAAATCCAACTGTTGAATTACATGTTTTATATATTCTTAACATGCATGCCAATTTTCATATTAATCGAATGTTATTTACCATTTGATCAATAAACTCATCTTTTATGCATTATTTTAAACTGCAAAAATTTGAATTTTAACAAGTGATTGATGACATGGCTATTAATTTTTTATCACCTCGAAATTTGGCAAGCATGAAGAATAAATGAAGATAATGTAATCTAACGGTGAATTTGTCAATATTCCCATCCAATTAAAAAATATTGAGTGGTGTAACATTACTTAAAGTTACACCAGGTATAACTTGAACTCAACCCATATATATACACACAGATGTGATTGTTTTTTATAGTAATAGTAATAGAGAGAAAGGGTTGTCAAGTGCAAACACATATAGCTGCGGGTCAACCGTGGCAAGCTGCAAAAGGCTTGCTTTTGAACGTTTTATATAGGAAACAAATAAAACTCAAATCTTTCATCTTCTTTTTTTACTGAAAAAGGTAGAAAAACTCAAATCTTTATAATTGTTGATTAATTAACAAGTTTAAACTCAAAGCTTTTAACCCTTAAATAAAACTACAAAAAAAACTGTGGGGCCCAATAGTTTATGGGCCGGGCCCGTTTACTCGTAGGGAGTCCAAAGGCCCAAGCCAAAGAGAGCTATGGCCCAAGCCCAATAATGTAAAGCATAGGATAGCCTTAAGATACCGCCGAGGACCGCTTAGTCCTCGGCAAACCCAAAGCCCCACTGAAGAGAGGGGCAAAAACGGTATATGATTAAGTTTGAAAGAAAATCTAAAATATCCGGGGAAAGCTACCCTTACTGCCATTCAATGCTCTGCACCTGACAGAGTCGCATTCTTTGACTTTTACAACCACCCCCAACGACTTTGGGTATGGGCTGATGGGACAAGTATCAGTCTTGGAAAGTTTGACCCTACACGTGGACGATGGACAGCGAACACAGGCCAATATAAAAGAGAAAATAAGTGACCTAGGGAAGAGGCTGGGAAAAATGGCCAAAAACCAGAGCCTCCCAGCCCACCTCCAGGAGAAAGGTTCCAGGGGTGAAGAAAACTTAACCACGCATGACCACCACGAAAAACCCATCACCTGGTGACTAAGGCCTAGCCTTTCAAACCCACGCTCTACAAATGATATTGTTTGGGCCTTTCTACGTGCGAACCCAACACTGTTACGGTTCGTTACGAATCGTGTCCTTACAATTGACGCCGTCTGTGGGGAGGGCTTGTGTGTTGGCATAGGCGGTGGGTCGAGAGAGTTCCCTTGTCATTTGACAACTGGTTATAGAGTTTTAGAGTAAAGTTCCGTTAGGGGCTATGCTTCTTGACTAGGGGCTACTCTTGGTAGCGTTAATCGCGCGGATAATTCTAGGGGCTTGGCCGAGGAGCTAATTCCCCTAAAGCCAAGGTCCAGCGCCAAAGGAAAACTAGGTTTTGGACAGAAACAAGGCATTGCATAGTCCTCGGACTCAAGCCTATGGGAAAACCAACTACCTAGATGAAGAAAACTAGGTTTTGGACAGAACCAAGGCATTGCATAGTCCTCGGACTCAAGCCTATGGGAAAACCAACTACCTGGATGAGAAAAACTAGGTTTTGGACAGAACCAAGGCATTGCATGGTCCTCGGACTCAAGCCTATGGGGAAACCAACTACCTGGATGAGGAGGTTTTGGACAGAAAAACTAGGGCCTATTTGGATGAGGAAAACTAGGTTTTGGACCAGGCATTGCATGGTCCTCGGACTCAAGCCTATGGGGAAACCAACTACCTGGATGAGGAAAACTTAGTTTTGGACAGAACCAAGGCATTGCATGGTCCGGACTCAAGCCTATGGGAAAACCAACTACCTGGATGAGGAAAACTAGGTTTTGGACAGAACCAAGGCATTGCATGGTCCTAGGACTCAAGCCTATGGGAAAACCAACTACCTGGATGAGGAAAACTAGGTTTTGGACAGAACCAAGGCATTGCATAGTCCTCGGACTCAAGCCTATGGGGAAATGGGGAAAACCAATTACCTGGATGAGGAAAACTAGGTTTTGGACAGAACCAAGGCATTGCATGGTCCTCGGACTCAAGCCTATGGGGAAACCAACTACCTGGATGAGGAAAACTAGGTTTTGGACAGAACCAAAGTATTGCATGGTCCACGGACTCAAGCCTATGGGAAAACCAACTACCTGGATGAGGAAAACTAGGTTTTGGACAGAACCAAGGCATTGCATGGTCCTAGGACTCAAGCCTATGGGGAAAACCAACTACCTGGATGAGGAAAACTAGGTTTTGGACAGAACCAAGGCATTGCATAGTCCTCGGACTCAAGCCTATGGGGAAACCAACTACCTGGATGAGGAAAACTAGGTTTTGGACAGAACCAAGGCATTGCATGGTCCTAGAACTCAAGCCTATGGGGAAAACCAACTACCTGAATGAGGAAAACTAGGTTTTGGACAGAACCAAGGCATTGCATAGTCCTCGGACTCAAGCCTATGGGGAAAACCAACTACTTGGATTAGGAAAACTAGGTTTTGGACAGAACCAAGGCATTGCATAGTCCTTGGACTCAAGCCTAAGGGGAAACCAACTACTTGGATGAGGAAAACTAGGTTTTGGACAGAACCAAGGCATTGCATAGTCCTCGGACTCAAGCCTATGGGGAAACCAACTACTTGAATGAGAAAAAGATTGAGTTTCCTAAGATACTGCAAAAGGTTCAGGCCAATAGGGGTTAAGAAGATGGTGAAACGCCCCACCCTTCAGTAGCCTAAGAGGGCTGTGCATTTTTTGGGTGATATTTCCTCGGATGATTACTTCCTACACCGCATCGAGCAATCAGTTATCATCTCGGCTAGTTTTGGGGTAAGTGTCCTTTTTCTCGGGTCGGCATTGTTGTGCCAAGCAATCCTATTAAAGTTGTGGTGATATCTTTTTCTTAGCAAGTATTTTGGCCCTATGTGTCATTGATCTAAATACTATATTATTGCGCCGAGCAGCACTTGCAAATTCATAATAACGCCCTTCTCTTTGATAAAAGATTAGGGCCCCAAGTAGTGTATTCTAAGGTCGGCGGTATTGTGCCGGGCCGACTTAGTAAGCTCATCATAATGCCCTTTCTTTTCCTGCCTAATGGGAATTTCAACCCTAAGTATCATTCGTTTGATTTAGTATTATTAAACCGGACTGTTTTTATAAACGCAGAGCAAGACCTTTTTTATTTAACTGGGACTTTGGTCCTAGACGTCGGTCATGGTTTAAAAACAAAAAGAATTCACAAGGGTGTATATCTTTGCATTGCGTTATTATTTCGAAAATATAGAGATAGAACATGTAAAGTAAAATGATAACAATTTTTATTAATGTAAAGATGTATTACAACGTACAAAGAGGGGTTTAAACAAGCCTATACAAAATATAGATTGCCAAAATCATAAAAAAAAGCAATACATTGGGTAAACAGTCAGATCTCTTTTTAAACTCGTCTCCGAAGTCTTTCCTAACTCTGCCTCAGTAGCGCCCATATCGAGAGAAGAACCTTCTTCAGAAGAAGATGGAGGAGATGAATGAAGAAGATGGAGGAGATGAATGAAAAGAAGGAGGAGAAGAAGAGGGAAGAGATGAAAAGAAAGAAAGAGGAGTAAAAGAGGGAGAAGGAAAAGCGCCAGGATGGATCTGGAGCTGGGAAGACTAAGAAAGAGAGGTAAAAGGAGGCGCCAGTGAACGAAGAGAGGAAGAAGCAGGGGCATTTAGTCCCTGCCTCGGTCCTGACTCCTAACACGCTGGGGCCATATTAGGTATGCTCATAAGAGAGCGGTTGGTACTGATAATGGGTGTTCTCGACTCAGTCACGCCGAAAGTTTGACGTGATGAGTCCCTGCTTCGGATTTTAGCTGAAAGAAAGGTGAGACAAGTCTTAAGTCTCCGCCATCCTTGCCCTGACCGAGCCATTTCGAGCTTTATCAGAACATGATGCTTTGAGGAGGGATATGGTTCCTTCATCACTCGTTATAGTGAACGTATTATGAATTGGTGTATAACTATTGGGTTAAGTAAACGTTAAGGGAGGCTAAGGGTTTCAGATCTCAGAAAGATAAAAGGGTCTTTGTACGAAAGTGATAGCCTCCTACATGTCTTCTTATAGGAAGGGCAAAACGGAAGGTATTAAATTCGTTCAGGTTTCCAAAAGAATCTGAAAACAAAGATGTGTCCGTTCCGCTTCCCCACCTCATCAGACGAACCGTCGAATGTAAATGAGTCTCGTAAAGGGAAGTCATTAAAAGCGCGTCTTGGACAGCCAAACGGCAGGAGCGTGTCGAGAGTAAATTAAGGGGAACACCTTGTAAACCGATATATTTTCTGGGCAGGTGGAGAACCGCCAGCATCAATGAAGGGCTAAATTAAATGAGCCATAATAACGGCTCGGTATTACCAAAACCCACCTTTCCAACTCAAAGGTCGGACAACAGGGTTTTGAGGGGTTATTGTGGGGCCCAATAGTTTATGGGCCGGGCCCGTTTACTCGTAGAGAGTCCAAAGGCCCAAACCGAAGAGAACTATGGCCCAAGCCCAATAATGTAAAGCATAGGATAGCCTTAAGATACCGCCGAGGACCGCTTAGTCCTCGGCAAACCCAAAACCCCACTGAAGAGAGGGGCAAAAATGGTATAGGATTAAGTTTGAAAGAAAATCTAAAATATCCGGGGAAAGCTGCCCTTACTGCCATTCAATGCTCTGCACCTGACAGAGCCGCATTCTTTGGCTTTTACAACCACCCCCAACGACTTTGGGTATGGGCTGATGGGACAAGTATCAGTCTTGGAAAGTTTGACCCTACACGTGGACGATGGACAGCGAACACAGGCCAGTATAAAAGAGAAAATAAGTGACCTAGGGAAGAGGCTGGGAAAAATGGCCAAAAACCAGAGCCTCCCAGCCCACCTCCAGGAGAAAGGTTTCAGGGGTGAAGAAAACTTAACCACGCATGACCACCACGAAAAACCCACCACCTGGTGACTAAGGCCTAACCTTTCAAACCCACGCTCTACAAATGATATTGTTTGGGCCTTTCTACGTGCGAACCCAACACTGTTACGGTTCGTTACGAATCGTGTCCTTACAAAAACTATATAAAAAATATATCTATAAATGGTTATATATTTAAATCTATTAATAAATAAATAACGTATAAAAACAATGCAAAATAATTAAATTAAAATTTAGGTAAAAAGGATCTAACATAATTTAATCAAATATTGTTTAGCGTTAAAACTTAAAACAATGAGTTTTAATTGGTTTTAACTAACATGTACCAACATCTAACAAATATCAAAATAACAAATTATATTATAATAAGATGCCAAAAAATGTAAACTATCAAAATGCTACATAACAACTTAGGAAATACTCCCTCCGTCCCACTTTGTTTGTCCTCTATTCCATTTTGGGATGTCTCATCTTGTTTCTAAAAATAAAAGTTATTAGTTTACTAATATTCCTATTATACCCCTAAGCCTCATTAAGAATAACTCTTTTTAAAAAAAGCTGATAAATTTATTTAAAGGTAGTTTTGTAAACTTATACATTTTTATAAGGCAAATAAAACAGTAAATGATGTTCTCTTAAAATGTTTAACTTTTTCAAACAGGACAAATAAAGTGGGACGGAGGGAGTAATAAATAAATAAATAAAAATAAAAGGATTTCAATTTTTGTTTAAAATTCATTAAAAAAAAGCAAATATAAGTTGTTGGGAAATTTAGAACCCGGTTGATATAATTAACAAGTTTTAAATTCAAGTTGTGAATTAGATTTATTATGAATAAAACTTGTTAAAACAAACAAACATCAATATTATGTCAATAATGAATGCAGCGGAAAAGAAAATACGACAAGATATGATGACCTAGTAAAACCAATGAAACAAACTAGTTTCACAGTAAAAAACCTGAGGGGAAACCTTTCCGAAAAGCAACCCACTATAGAAAAGAGAAGTTTTAGATCTAGTATAAAACCTTTGTCCCTAGACTCTACAGTCCCCGTAGATGAACTTACAGCAGAAACCTTCTAGCGCTTTAGAATCTCTGAACTCTTCAATATATGAACACCACCCTTTGATGCACGAATCCTAGTACATGACTAACCAATTATGCGGATCCCAATACGCGACTTAATCACCAACTAGAAGAAGATTGTTGGTTGCAAAGTTTTTCACTTCATCAACAATAAAGATCAAAAAGTACTTGGTTACAAAACCCTAAGGCGTAAAGACGCAGTAGCTTTTTTCAGAGAGAATAAGGCATCGGTCAACTTTTGCATATGTTCCCCTTGTATTCTCTTATATGACGACCTCTAAAATAAGTCTTATATATGTCTAGGGTTGTGAGAAAAGAAACCCTACACAAATACATAAGCTTGGGCCGAAAATCAGATCTAGAAATCTGAATTCTCGTAACCTCAATAGATACTGTGGGGACTATGGCCCAAAATAACAGGTTGGGCCTTGGACCGTCCTAGGACACCAGCCCATCCGAGGAGTTAACGTGGCTTAAGCCACCCATGTTAAACATCACTGGAAACAAAGAAAACAAGTTCGAGGAGGAATTTCTCTTCGGACACTGAAAATCCGGAGCGAAAGGACATCCCAGGCACTAAAGTCCATCCCCTAAATACGTGAAAAGGAAGGAAACACAAAATATCTATGCAAAAGCTGCCACCGCCACATTGAATGCACTACAGCTACTTTCCTGGCCGTATTAATGTGGAGAAGACCCCTGAACAGTGCTACCTTGGCTACTGCAACTCACAAAGAACTGAAAGATGTGTCTGATGGGACAGATGCTCAAGTGGAGGTTTGGATGATCGACAAGTGTAAAGCCCAGATGACAGGAAAATGCCTATATAATGTGTAAAAACCCCCATAAGAGGGGGACGAAAAAAGGAGGAGAGAGAACTGTAGCATGCAAAGGAACCCCACTGCATTGATTCGTATATACAAACTAAGTGTTTAGCTCTATCAGATCATGTGGTCTTTCAATATAATGACTTTTGTTCTTGTTCATGTGTTACTTTATTCCATGCAATACCCCGTTTAACTTACTAAAACCTAGTTCTTTGATCCATACTATACAAAAAAATTCATTGTGTTGGGCTCTTTGAACCAAGACTCACAAAATAGGGGTTTGGGCTCCAAAACTGTGTCCCTACAAATACCTTGATCGATCAAGAATCTGTCGAGCTTCATTTATTAAATCTCGATAAATACCTATCTGTCGAGCAGTTGTCGAGTTATCTATCCAGCTTTAATGAATAGCTTTTCTTCACTTGTTTCTTGGTCCAATCTTCATGACTTTAATACTAGACTTGAACAACATGTTTCTTGAAGTATTAAACACATCCTAGATCTACCAAATTACAAATAAAGTGCGTTTTGTCAAAAGATTAGCTAACTACATAAATATTGACATATGTTCCTAATATAAATCACATATGTCCTAACATAAGTAGTATTAAATTTAGGTACACACATTTCACTTAGCACGGAATTACAATAGCTTTGAAATCTAATTTGGAACACTTGATATGAAAGTAGAGCGAATTAAATTTATCCCTATTATTTTTTGAAATAAAACTTAACTCTTATTAAGCTTTTACTTTAATATATTATATAGATTTGTGAACAACTCGTGAAATCGATCTCAACACATACATAAACGGCATCAATCGCATATATTTTCACCTTATTTTGGAAAAAATTATATTAAAATTGACAATATTTCTAACATTTTTCATTTAAAAAGTAAACAAATAAAACTAAATACTAAGCCAAACAATCTTGAACTTCAATATTGGGCTTGACCCTCAATTTGATTATAGCTCTAACTAACTTACTAACACAAAATATTAATAGTATATTAAATGTGAGTGTGTGCATTTAAATTAATTTAACTTTCTCATACCTTATTTCTAAAATAAATAAATAAAAACTTTCTCATACCTTAAATACTAAAAAAAAAAAAAAAAAAAAATTCATACCTTAGATTCTCAAAAATTAAATAAAAATAAAGTTCATACTTTAAATTAAACAACAAATTGGACAATTGTAAAGTCCACTAAAACAATCCACTTGCAATTTGCTTCCCGCAATGACCTAAACTGGGGGGACAATCCTTTTCATTGGTCAATTCCGACCCATTAATTTCTCATTATATATAATATTTGATTCCAATTATAAAATGGATTCATATGTAGATGGGATTTTTCTATCATAATCTGAAAGCACCACTTGTTTTTTTTTTTTTTTTCCTGCTTTGAAATTTTATACAAAAGTGATGTATAATAACATAACCTCTTGGACCAAGAAGCAAAATAAAAGGGACGGCAGTGGAAGTTTTTTTAAGAGAAGAAAAAGAAAAAGAAAATCACAGTTCACGTATGAAAAATTGGACTTTTTAAATTTTTAAATTTTGTTCACTGGTCTCTTTGAATATTAGGGACGACTTGTATTAATTATTAGGTATAGTATTTGGTCAATTCTGACCCATTAATTTCTCATTATATATAATATTTGATTCCAATTATAAAATGGTTCCATGTGTCGATGGGATTTTTCTATCATAATCTGAAAGTACCACTTGTTTTTTTTTTTTTTTTTTTTTTTTTTTTTTTTTTTTTTAAATTTTATACAAAAGTGATGTATATAACATAACCTCTTGGACCAAGAAGCAAAATAAAAGGGACGGCAATGGAAGTTTTTTTAAGAGAAGAAAAAGAAAAAGAAAATCATAGTTCACGTATGAAAAATTGGAGTTTTTAATTTTTTAAATTTTGTTCACTGGTCTCTTTGAATATAAGTGACGGCTTGTATTAATTATTAGGTATAGTAGATTCCAGTTAACTTAATTGGTAAAGTCTCTCATGGTTGAATAAGAAATCTAGAGTTCAATTCTCGCCTACACCAAAAACTAATTAGTGTCTTAGTTTAATGATAAAGAGATATCATTAGGAGCGGATGCTATAGGTTGAAACTTTCTAAAAAAAAATTTATTAGGTATATATCACATTGCATTAATACTCACTTATTTGTTCACTGGAGTTTCGTAGAAGTACTATTGAGTATTGATTAATATACCGAATTATGTAATTGACTAGACGAAGTCCCCCCGACAGCCAAAGAAGACCATCGGCCGTGACAAAGTCAGAAAAAATTAGAGTGAGACGGGCATGACTGGTTCTAATATAGAAAATGATACGTTTTGATTTGTACCTATTACCCTGGGACAGATTTCATTTAACAAGACAAATATAGGTTTTTTGAATATTAAAAAAAAAAAAAATTTGTTTTTCCTTTCAAAGATCAATTTACGCTATCAAGTGTAAAACCCCTTCAAACTAGATTACATCTTTATTGTCTCTACGTAAGAATGACAATAGACGCGATGAGGATGTTTTTTCTCCACCCCATTTTCTCTTCAAGATGAGAGTGGAGCATGTTAAGTTAGAGATATTTTTTATTAGAAGGGCATTTTAAGTTTTAATAACGAACCAATCATCGGATTACATTATTTATTTTCAAAAAATTAATTACACACAAAACATGAATTTGTTTATCAGACAACATCCGAATAATTCATTCGGTGCTAGCTATATAACTCATGTTTGTTAGGACTTAGAAGCATGGACTCCACACCCCTCCTCTACCTCGCACACTCAAGATTTATCAAAAGATATTTGAATTTACGAGGCCTGGAATCGGCTTAAAGACAACACTCACCCAAAGCTAATAATGTGCAAAGCTTTTCTTAGGCTTGTAGGGGCGGAGGCAGATGGGGCCAGGGGGGGCACCTGCCCTCCCTGACTCCTAAAATTTTCATGTATATATAACCTTAATTCTTAGGAGTTCCACGTATATAGAAAAAAACAAAAAAAAAGGACTCCCACTTAGTTGAAACAAAATAGCTCTGACACAAAAAAAAAGTTTTCTCAAACATCAAATCTACCACCTTGTCACCTATATTACTGTTCTCGTAGGTAGCTTTTATCTTGTCCCAAGTTTGACACCTGTTTCACAATTTTTTTCCTTTTTATTATTTTTTTCACCATTTTCACTATTAATGACACTCTTTATAGTATTTTATTGTTGGTTGATGCTAGAGATACTACAAATTTTACTAGTTATATCTTACGAATTGATATGTCACCAACTACAAAAAATAATTTCAAACATTTATTCATTATATATTGTTTAAGTAATACTTATAACATTTTTACCACATCAATTTGTAAACATTTTGTTGTAAATCTTGTAGTATGAGTTAATTATTTTTTAAATTTTATTTTAATAATATGAAATATATTTATTTTCTTACAATTGTTTATTTATTTTGTTATTATTATTGATTAATATTTTTTAGATCAATTTCGCTTTAAATCATATCTTTTAATTTTGCCCTCTCTGAGCTAAAATTCTGGCTCCGCCCCTGCTAGTTGTTCAAAACAAAAACCATAGGTGAGTGGGTTTTGTGGGAGAGAGTGAGTTTGAATGGTGCATACCATGGGACTATGAAGCTCATGTAGTGTTCTAAGGTTTTAGGTTCTTTATCAAAGTGATTTCAGGCTTTGATGGAGGATGGGATGTTGATAATTTATGGGTTGCTGTTGAAGAGCTTAACTTATAGGTTGAAGTTCAGGAACTTGTTATGTGTTTTGAGCTTGAAACTTGCTGTGTTCCTTTGGGTTATTGTCTGTTTATAATGGCAAGGAGAATTAATTCTTGCCCATGGTATACATTTGTCTAAATCCAATTAAAAGCTCTTAAGGTAGTGATGATAAACACTTTAGAAAATAAAATTACGACTATTGTTTGTAACGTATGATGAGTTGTTAGGGTTCAGTAAGATTTGTCAGTTTCTCAAAAAATGGCTGAATCAATAAAAGAGTCACTAAATCTGCATTAGGGATTTGCAATGGGCGACTAGATATTTTGCATCTCACTAATAAATGACTAATCTCATTACACATAAATGACTAGATATTATGCGTATGCGCATATTCAATTTTTTTTATAAATAAAATATACAAACATTCAAACTATATTAAAACTTTAAACCTTCCCATGTTTAAATTATTATTTTTTTCTACATTCAACTGGGGAAGGGAGATTGAACCTTGGACTTTTATCCTCTACCTCCTTATTGGAGAGACCAGAAAATACCAATTGACCGTGAAGGAAAGTTCTTATTTTCTTTTCAAAAGAGTAAATACACTATTAGCATAAGAAAGCTCCAAGGGACCAATATTTAAAAATGAAGATCTCTCAAAGATCCGTCAACTGAAAAATAAATGGCCAAAGGTAACATGGAAAATAATTTACAAAACTAGTTCGTTTGAAGAATTAATGAAAGTCTTGATAGCAGAAATGAATAGAGTGACTAAGAAACATGATCTAGAAGATTAGAGATGAAATTGAACAAAATTAAACTTTAGAAACCTAAAATGATCCAAACTTAGACCGTGTAAACTATGGTTGAAGAAAAAAAAAAGTGTTCATTAAATAAAAATTTCTGAAAGCAATCGAGTACTTTTAGAATGTGTTCTATTTTCTCCTAATGGAGTGCACACACACACACATATATATATATGTAGGGTCACGATTCGTGGCGGACTGTAACAGTGTCGGGTTCGCACGTAAAACGACCCTAACAATATCATTTGTAGAGCGTGGGTTTGAAAGGGTAGGCCTTGATTGATAAGCGGTGGGTTTTTCAGGGGGTTCATACAAGGTTAAATGATCGTCACCCCTAGAGTACTTCTCATGGAGGTGGGCTGGGAGGCTCTCGTTTCTTGGCCATTTTTTCCCAGCCCCTTCCCAAGATTACTTAGTTTTCCTTTTATACTCGCCTGTATCCATTTATCCTTCATCCACGTGTAGGGTCAATCTTTCCAAGGCTGATACTTGTCCCATCAGTCTATCCCCCAAAGTCATTGGGGGTGGTTGTAAAAGCCAAAGAATGTGGCCCTGTCGGGTTCAGAACATTAAATGATAATAACAGCAGCTTTCCCCGGATATTTTAGATCTTTTTTCCGAGTTTCAGTTTTATACCATTTTTACCCTTCTTTACGAGGGGGAACTTTGGGTCTGCCGAGGACTGAACTACCCTCGACGGTACCCAAAGTCTATTTTGTTGAACTTGGGCCATAATCCTCCTCGGCTTGGCCCATAAATCATTTACGCCCTACAATATATATATATATATATATTTAGAATCTAATTGAATTTAGGTACTTTGATTTTTGCATCCAATAATTTATTTGTCACAAAAATTAAAAACTTAGATAGATACATAGCAAAAAACTGAACTCTAATTTATAGAATTTAATTAGATTTGAAGTCTTTCGATTTTTATCATTAATAATTTACTTAGCACAAAATTAAATAAAACCCGTGCCGCAAAATTGAATAACCAATAAGTCATAGAAAGCATGCAACTAACGAAGTGAAGTGGATGTTTCATTGTTTCTTTAACTAACAATATTAGATAGACATGAGAACACCTAAGAAAAAAAAGATAGATATGAAAACACGGTGTGGACCGTTTAACATTGCTTTGTCACTCTCTCTCTCTCTCTATAAAAGCCTCCATATCCACCTTTCTCTTTGTCACTACCTCTTAACTTTGAATTTAGCTCTAAAAGACCTTTTTCCCGGTTGACCCTCATGGAACCTGGCACAACCACAATCACGACCGTCGATCATGATCACGATCACGATAACGGCGGTGGCACTGCAATCTCAGACGTCCATCAGGACGTCATCAAGACCCACATCCTCACTAGGCTCGACGGCGCCACCCTCGCCTCCGCCTCCTGCGCCTCTTCCCACTTGCACGCTCTCTCCACCGAAGAACAGCTCTGGCGGGAAATCTGCTCCTCCACGTGGCCTTCCATCGACCACCCACGTGTCCACCACGTCATCTCCTCGTTCCCTGGTGCTTACCGTTCTTTTTTCTCCGACTCATTCCCACTCCTCCACCACCGCTCTCCGCCGAAGCAGCATCATCATTATCTCGCCGAGATAATCTCAGCCGTTGATGTTCACTACAAGGAGAGTCTCATTTTCTCGAAGGTCCAAGAGAACGAGACCAAGTCCGATTGGTTTCTCTGCTCGCCGTTTCGGTTCGACTTGCTTGGACAGAAAGAGTCGGTTCAGACACCGATACGACACGTCGGAGAGGACCAAGCCTGGCTGGACCACCTCGAGGAGAACCTGAAGCTAAGCTGGATCCTTATCGACCCGACCCGAAACAGAGCCGTGAACGTCTCGAGCCGGAGCCCCGTCTCGGTCCAGCACCACTGGCTGACCGGAGACGTGCAGCTCCGGTACTCGACGGTCGTCTCCGGCGGCGAGGACTCGTCGGAGCTAGTCCACTGCGCGGTGGTGGTCACGTGTGAGGGAAAGGTGGG
Source organism: Quercus lobata (assembly GCF_001633185.2). NCBI lineage: Eukaryota > Viridiplantae > Streptophyta > Magnoliopsida > Fagales > Fagaceae > Quercus > Quercus lobata. Next base: position 11,804,856 of record NC_044904.1, on the reverse strand, counting down.
AGGGGAGATGCACGTGCGGGAAGTGAGCATGCAAGTGGAGGACTTGGAGGGGAAGCATTTGAACGGGAAGGACAGTTTGGTAATTTTACAAGGGGCGATGGAAAGTGGGAAGAGGAAGAAGGAGAGGAAAGGGGAAGGGAAAGAGAGGTTCGAAGAGTTTCTGAAAATGAAGGGAGAGAGAAAGGAAAGAAAGCAGAGGAGAGAGAGAGCGTTGGACATGGCTTGCATTGCCACTGGACTCACTATTTTCGTGGCTTTCTGGTCGTTTATTTTGTTCAGATAGAGCGAAAACTAAATTAACCGCGCGCTACCGTTAAAGTTGGTTGTTCTTACCGTTGATATTATTGGTAAGGAAAACAGAGGAAACGGAGATAATTAAAACCATAAAATAGGTTTTTATTTTTTATTCTTTTGAATCAAAAAGTTAAAATTGAACTTATCAAAAAAAAAAAAAGTTAAAATTGAAATAAGATGGAAATATGTAGTTTAGGGATTATTTCCTTGATATTCATCACAAATTTTTTTATTTTATTTTTTATCATGATAAAATGTAATATGTTATATGTGGGATATATGATACACGTGGATGTGGTGTTTTTATCACCATTATATATCATAGTTTAATGCTCCTTTTTTATTGGCTTCTTATTGTAAAGTATTTATTCATTAGCAATTGGATTGTTAAACTAGTATCCAGAACATCCTCTCTCAACCCAAAAGATATAGTAACTAAGATAAACGAGCCTTATATCCACAACCAAATTCAAAATATTAGACATACAAGCTTGGCTGGTGAGAGGTCTGAAAATCCAAATCAATCTAGTTTTGCTACAATGTTAATAACTCAAACCCAAAGCCTTAAAGTCAGCACTATATTAGTTTATCTATTATAGTGTTTTTAAAGGTCTGTTTGGATACCGCTTATTGCTGAAAACTGAAAATATTGTAGTAAAATAATTTTTAAATGTGTGAATAGTACCGTAGGACCTAATTTTAAAGAAAAATTTGCTGAAAAAAGGTACTTGCGTGTCCCGTAAACAGTGCACGGGATCCACATGTTTAAAACGCAGCCGCAGACGTGGCGGATTTCATTGCAATCCAAACTCACTAACTTTCTATAATAGATTAATTGCACCACTATATTTATGACTTTGACATTGCTTGTTTTGGAGTCAAATTCTGTGTTGGATAAGTTTTGGAGTCAGAGAGAAGGTGATAATATTGTTTATAGTCTAACTCGATATATTTTACATATCTCAGATTTTGTTGTGTGGATGTTCCACTACAAATTTCTTCAGTAGTTTTGGTTGATTTAGTCACTTTCATTTAATATAAGCTACGCTGTCTTTTTCTTATTAAAAAAAAATTATGTGTCAGACAAGTTTTGGTAAATAGATTTTTTTTGTATTCTTAGTATGCGTTTGGGTAGAAATTATTCTACCTTGCGTCTTCATTTCTGGCGTTTCACACCTTTTTTTTTTTTTTTAATTGAGAAGCACGTGAACACAAACCTGCCAGTGGGTCCTGTGCACTGTTCACAGAACCCACAAACATATTTTTTAAACAACTTTTTCATTAAAAATGGGTCACACGGTATTATTCACATATATAAAAATTATTTTACTATAGTGTTTTTAGTTTTCAATAAAATAAACTGCATCTAAATAGACCCTTAATTTTTAGGGAGGGAAAAAGGGTAGGTGTGAGAATCATCTTAACAAGAACCCATTGGCGTGGTAAATAGATTAGAAGAGAAAAAAAAGAAAAAATAACAAATAAATGTTAGAAAGGGCGGCTGCAGACTGGTCAACACTTTGACTTTGAATATATATATATATATATATATATATATTTTTTGGGAAAAAAGAGTTTGAATAAGTTAGAACCGTTTAGTAGAGAAGTTTGAGTAATATTATTTTTATTTTTTTGAAATATGGGTGTGTGAAAAAGTGTAAAAATGTTGTTTAAAAACTGAAAATATGTTGCTAAAATGCTCTACCAAATATAAGTCTGCTTATAGATGCTCAAAATTTACAAGTTACCTTTTTTTTTTTTTTTTTGATATAATTTACAAGTTACCTTTGGCCACTAGTGGTTGTGAGCTTTTAGCTTCTCCTTATCTTCTAGTGCATGAATATTTGGCTATTTGGATTTGCTGTTTTCATAATTCATAACTCTGTTTCCAGCACTCAACTCAAAATATGTGGATCTCAAGAAAAAAAAAACTCTGTTTGGATTTTTTTTTAGTTTTTGTTTCCATCACTCAATTCTCTGATTTTTGAGTGATAAGTTATGAAAACTGAAAACATATTTTAGGTATTCTAAAACTTAGTTTTCAATGGCATTTCCGTAATTAAACTCACATACCCGGCCGCAATGTTTGACAAACGGATTGAATTTTTATTTTTTATATTTTTTTGGTGAAACCTAGCCGTAATGTTTGACAAACGGACTTTTTTTTTTTTTTTTTTTTTGGTGTGTGTGTGTGTGAAACCCAGCCACAACTTTTGAAGTTGAAAAATGGGTGATGAGTTAAGGTGCCAAATGGGGGGTTTGGGAAATTGGAGTATTTTAAGTGATAAGTGATGAAAATTGAGTAATTTTTTTTTTCTTTTTCAATTGACAAAGAAAATAATATCTGCAACTTTCACACGAAGATAGAAATTTTAAGTTGTAGAAGAGAAAACTAATGTAGTGTTGGTGTAAGAAAAAAAAATTGCCTTCAAATTTTATAGTCCCTATGATTTGAGCATATTTTTCAATAAATTCTTGAAAATTAAAAAAAGAATATCAATCAAGTGCCTTAGTTTATAGTTTTGTGTCGATCTCATATAACTATACACAATGAAATCTGATGACACCACATATAATTTATGATTTGGTCACAAACCATGACATGATACGAGATAGCATTTGTATTATTGAGTGTCATTTTCTTAGTCAAAATTCACTTATTATGTATAGGTATAAAAAAGAAATAAGGTAGAGATTGAAGAGAAGCTGCATAATTAGGGCAACTATCCCTAATTACAATAATCAAGATTAAAAGTTTTCTTTTTTTAATTTTTAACCTCAACTATTAAAAGCAATTACATTGGGTGCTCAATTCCTAAAGATATTATTGGTTTATGACCAAATACCAATTAATATATAGCAGTCACGAAAAAAAGAAAAAAAAGAAAAAAGGACAGTGGCCTCGTCTACACTCTACAAACATGATTTTTTCTTGAAATGAATGTGAAAAGAAGTTTGAATATTTTAAGACTTAATCTGGGGTCCACGATGCGATGAACTCTCCCCCGTGACTCCTTTTTCCAGGCCTTGTGGAAAAAAGCTCACCCACGGACCCACCGCCCACACACCTAACTTCCATTCTTCCAAGTCTTGTTGGTATCACTTTTAAATTTCAATCATAGGCATTAGCATGTGTAAATAAAAACCTTGTTTGAGAATATTTTGACAATCTTTTTGTGAACTTTTCTTTTTCTTGATTAGCCAAAACCTGCTTCTCAAAAAAAAAAAAAAAAAAAAAAAAAAAAGATTAGCCAAAACCTGTACAATGAAAGTAAGATATTCTTCCACGCAGTACTGATCAAATAATGGTGAACCAGACTCTGTATCATTTGTGAATTGCCCACTAAAGCCAAAAAGGCAAAAACATCGCAGGGTACAGTTTACTGCAACTGGGTCCAAGATTAAAAATAAAAAATTAACCTGACAAAAACGTGAACATCGGGTGAAGATATAAAGCTTTGAAATTATTGCAAGAATCTTCGTCAATAATGATGATATGGAGTATGGACCCCAACATTCTATGCAAATTTCCATATATAGTTAGTGAATTAGAGCATCCACAGCAGTGGAGTTAAATTTTTAACAATTTAGTTCCATCAAAAGCTATTTTATTTATTTTACCTACATACATACTACAGCAGTGGATCTATTTTAACTTTCAATAAAATAAAATAATATAACCATCATAATAAAATAATATTTCTATTACAATAAAATAATACATCACAACCAAAAAAAAAAAAAAAAAAAAACCCACAAACGGATCATCACCATATTTCACAACCACCGCCGGCCAATAACAACCACCCACAAAAACCTTTCAGCCAGCCACTTCTACCTCCACCACCACTCCACTACAACCACAACTCACGGCAAAAAATAAATAAAATAAAAATGAAACCACCACCAACACAGCCATAACCATAGCCCAACACAGGCCACGACAACCACAGCCACAGCTACCAAACTACCACCAACACAGCCAACAAACCACCATTTCAACCACAATCCACGGTCACAACCAAACCCAAAAAAAATAAATCAAACACCAAAAAACCATACATCTCTCGCCGTGCTTTAGTTTCCGTTTACGCTTCGATCTCATCGCTCTACCCGTACATCTCTCTTTCGGCTTGGGACTTGGGGTTTGGGATGGCGAGTTGGGTCGGCGAAATGGGTGACGAGCTGGGTCGGCGAAAGGGGTGGCGATGGCGAGCTGGGTCGGCGAAATGGGTGGCGAGCTGGGTCGGCGAAAGGGGTGGCGAGCTTTGCCGACCCAGGTCGCCATCCCTTTCGCCGACCCAGCTCGCCACCCCTTTCGCCACCCCTTTTGTTTACGCCATCGGCGATCACGCAAAAAGAACAGAGAAATGATATTGAAGAGATAGAGAAGGAAGAGAGAGGGCTGAGAGTTAGAGTCTGACGAAAAGAAAGAGACGGAGAGGGAGAAAAAAAGATGGATTATTTTAATTGGAAGAGTGAGAAAAGTTAAATAAAATAGTATTATTTTTTTTAGCTTTGTGCTACAGTGCACATCTATTTATAGATGTGCACTGTAGCTGAACATCTAAAATTTTTGCTTTTGCCTCCACTGCTGCAGTGTAGTTTTTAGGGGTAGTGGAGCTAAAATATACCAATATACCTATATAGCACCACTGCTGTGAATGCTCTAAGGGATCTCGTGCAATATCTAGAGTATTGTATAAGTTGTAATTCACCTCATTTGTTTCGCAAATTATTTTTAGTTTTTTAATTTTTACTTTGTACTTTTTATAAGGTTTTTCTTAATTTTTTTTAATTAATGGTTGAGATTAATAGTTGCGAAAAGCAACTCTCAATTTCAGCTATTAAAAGCAATTGCATCAAGTGCAATACCCTTACTAAGGGTATTGCACCTGATCTCAATCCATAGCTTGCAATACCGTGTGTCTAACCGGGTGCAATTCACTTATTTCCTTCACAAATTTTTTTTACTTTTTACTTTTTTATTTTTATTTTAAAAAAATTTTCTTAATATTTTTTAATCAATCTCAACCATTGATAGTAATTGCATCAAGTGCAATCAGGACCGGCTGAACTATAGATGTAATTGATGCAATCGTTTAAGGCCCCCAAATAAAAAAAGGCCCCCATTTGTTAAAAAAAATTATAATATATATATATATATATGTAGGGCCAGAGAATTTGTGATCCCGACCCACTTTATATTAAGGCCCAAGGCCCACGCCGAGGAGAGGCGTTGCCGAGGTCATGCAACGGAAGTCCAAATGGCCTAGAGATATAGCCAAGGACGATTCTGTCCTTGGCATCCCAAAGCGCTCCTAGAAGAAAGGGCGAGTACGGTATAGGAGCGGTTTAAGGAAAAGCTAAACACCTCTACATTGATGGGGAAAGGACCCCTAAACAGTATGGCGACAAAGGACAAGGGAAAGGCTGCCATTACTGCAATTAAGTACTCTGCGCCTGATAGAGCAATACTTTTCAGCTTTTACAACCACCCCTGTAAAAATGTGTTCCCTCCTAGATCGAGGGTTTTACATGGAGTCGCTACTTATTTAATTTAAAAAGGAAAAACAAGAAAACCTTTAATGAAAAATACTTTTGTTGTATTAATGTATATGACAATTTACATCGAATTTTGTAACAAAAATTTACAATGCTTTTTATCCTAGGTATAATCTAAGAAAAATAAATTACATTGTTTTATTTCCTAGTTACATTCTAAAAAAGGTAAAATTTTATATACAAAAACATTGTCTAGAACCCTTGATCTTGGTTCGGAGGCTAATTTACGAGATGGGAAGGGATTAAGCACCCATCTCGCCTCGTAAAACCGGTCTTCTAGGTTAAGGTGGCCAATGTCATGTCATGTCAAACAAATACAAAGAATATGTCATATAAACATGTGATTTGCAGTAAGTGTAAATAAATATATGTTAGGGGAATTTGACATAAAGAGAAAAAAAAAAAAAAAACTTGTTAGATAACAAAAAATGAAGGTAATGGCATGTTCATCCAAGAGATCAATATAAATAAAGAACTCCTAGCCTAGACATGTTCATCTAAGCATGTGAGGGAAAACAAAATTGTCATGTTATTTGTCATCAACATAATTGCAAAGAGAAGCAAATAAAAATAAAACCTTTAAGTATATTTGATCATCCAAGCAATTATGAAGAGAAGTAAAGGAAAAAACCCTAGACATGTTTATCTAGACAAAATCAAAATACTTTGACATGTTTGTTCAAGCATTAAAAAAGTAAAACAACTACCTAGACATGTTCATCTAAGTATTAAAGAGAAAGTTGTGTTTTAGCCTAGAAGTGCTCATCTAAGCATTCAAAAGAAAATTGTGTATTGGCCTAGAAATGTTCATCTAAGCATGTAAGAGAAAACCAATAAAACATATAGGCATGTTCATCCAAGCATAGCATAAAAGAAGTTAATAATGATTTGTAAGCATTTATTCTAGCATGTATAAAGAATTAAAAAAAAAAAATTTAGCTACTTACCAGCATAAATTAAAAGGGGAACTGATCACTAAAAGGGCTAGGGAGAAAGGAATGAAGTACTAAACTACAACCAAGGTAAGAACAATGGTTGTTCAATAGTTTTTCTTTTCTGCTTTCTCGCTAGCTCTCTAGAGGGAATTCGGGGTCCAGAAGATAGAAGAGGTCTTCTCTATTTATAGGCGAAGGGATGGCTTAGCTTTAAAGCTAGGTTATTAGCTTTCTTCTGAAGCTAAGGGAGGAGATAACCTGTTTAAATGAGCTGGGGACGGATTTAGTGTTGATCCCCATTCAAATTTTGAAATGATGCTGCACCTGCTTCGTATTTTGGCTCTAATTTTCCGTTCAAAATTCCAATTGATTCAAGATGGGTGTTTTTTGAAAGGAAATTCAATTATCTACAACTTTTTCAGAAATAGAGAAAGCCAAATTTCAATGTTATCCATGCCAAAAATGTGTTTCAAATTGCTACTGAAAATAGTAACGTCTTTTGAGCATTTTTGAATTTTTTCATAGGCTGTATCTGTTTCTTTACCCAATTTATTTTTCAAAAATATTTCTTCTGAAGCAGAGGGAAAGGATAAGTATATTAGATAGGCTTGAACAGATTTGATGTTGAACTCATTTGAAATTTTGAGAGAAAATTGAAGATAATGCTGAATTTGTGTTATCTTCTGCACCTGTTTCGTATTTTGGCCATAACTCGCTGCTTAAAATTCCAATCGATTCGGGATTGATGTTTTTGGAAAGGAAATTTAATTCTCTACAACTTTTATAGAAATAGAGAAATCCAAATTTCAACGTTTTTCTGACCAAAAATGCGATTCAAGTTACTGCTGAAGATAATGACGTTTTTTGAGCATTTTTCTGTTTTTTTGAATTTTTCATAGATCATATCTCCAGGATTTAAAAAAAAAAAAAGAAAAAAAAAAGAGCAGATAAGATGCCATAAAGAAAAACATTTTTTATTATTTCTTTTAAAAAAAAGAAATAAAATGAAATCCAATCAAAAATCATACTTAATTAATTTCAAATTAATTATTGTGAGAACCAATCAAAATTAAGTGTTTAGAATAGAATGTGATCAAACCCATTGTATAGGCGAGCCATGATCATTGAAAGTTGTTTGTATGATAACTTTTGATCAGGTGGTCCGATCAAAATCTATGACATACCATTATGATCGTTAGAATATCAAGATTTGTTTTGTATCACAAATTTAAAGATCTACCGGTTGGTTAAATGCAAGTTGTAAAATGGGGTGTCTACAACCCCCAACCACTTTGGGTATGGGCTGATAGGATAAGTATCAGCCCTAGAAAGCTGAACCTACACGTGGACGTTGGAGGGAGGGTAAAGGCTAGTATAAAAAGAGAAGGAAGCAATCTAGAAAGAGAGGTAGGGACTAGGGCCAAGAACCAAAGCCACCCAGGCCGTGCCGAGGAGAACATCTTCTTGGGCAATCACAGTTCATCTCTGTACGATCATCATGAACACCACGACTGACTACTGTCCAATAATCAAGGCCTAGCCTTTTATCCTACTCTCTACAAATTTTATTGTTCGGGCCTTTTAACGTTCGAACCCAATAAATCAATTTGGGGTCGTTACAAATTGAGTCCTTACAATATATATATATATTTTAATTACAAAAAAAAAAATTAAGTACTTTTATTGGTAAATAAAATATATTAAAAAGATAACATTGTATCATAAAATGCAGAATACTGCACAATAACCGTGTACAGTACAGAATACTACACATAACTTGATAAGACAAGACTGCACAGTATTATGTGCACGGTGCAGTCTTGTTCACAAGGCCCAACACATCACAAGGGCTATTGGCCTAAGCTAAGTTGGCCCCCACTGGCCCCACAATGAATAAGTTATCACATCTGTTTTTTTTTTTTTTTAATACAAACTTTTACTTTATCAATTATTATAAATTATCACACCAATTAATCATTTGATGTATATCAACTTATTTGTATTATAATGATACTAATTTATTGAATCATATAATAAATTAATTTTTATATGTGCAATTTTAGACTTTGAAGTTTTTTAAAAAATCCACTTAAAATCCACTTTGGGTATGGGCTGATAGGATAAGTATCAGCCCTAGAAAACTGAACCTACACGTGGACGTTGGAGGGAGGGTAAAGGCTAGTATAAAAAGAGAAGGAAGCAATCTAGAAAGAGAGGTAGGGACTAGGGCCAAGAACCAGAGCCACCCAGGCCGTGCCGAGGAGAACATCTTCTTGGGCAATCACAGTTCATCTCTGTACGATCATCGTGAACACCACGACTGACTACTGTCCAATAATCAAGGCCTAGCCTTTTATCCTACTCTCTACAAATTTTATTGTTCGGGCCTTTTAACGTTCGAACCCAATAAATCAATTTGGGGTCGTTACAAATTGAGTCCTTACAATATATATATATATTTTAATTACAAAAAAAAAATTAAGTACTTTTATTGGTAAATAAAATATATTAAAAAGATAACATTGTATCATAAAATGCAGAATACTGCACAATAACCGTGTACAGTACAAAATACTACACATAACTTGATAAGACAAGACTGCACAGTATTATGTGCACGGTGCAGTCTTGTTCACAAGGCCCAACACATCACAAGGGCTATTGGCCTAAGCTAAGTTGGCCCCCACTGGCCCCACAATGAATAAGTTATCACATCTGTTTTTTTTTTTTTTAATACAAACTTTTACTTTATCAATTATTATAAATTATCACACCAATTAATCATTTGATGTATATCAACTTATTTGTATTATAATGATACTAATTTATTGAATCATATAATAAATTAATTTTTATATGTGCAAGTTTAGACTTTGAAGTTTTTTAAAAAATCCACTTAAAATTTTCGCTTAAGGCCCCCAAAATTGTTGAGCCAACCCTGGGTACAATACCTAATCTCAATCTGTCTAATGTATCTTGGGTTTGTCCCTGTAACACCCTACTTTATTGGTACAAATTTTACCATAACTTGACATGTAGCGAGTGGTGAGTTGTGAGTAATGAAAGTATGAATACACTATTTGACCTTCATCATTTACAACTTACATGTAGCGAGTTGTGGCAAAATTTGTAAGATTTGTTGTGTCCCTAGAATTTTCCGTTGGTAAAGCTAGTAAACTTGGTCATTGTGAGTGGTGTGAACTGAGAAATAAAAGATAGTGTTGTCAATTCGAGATGACCAATCTCTTGATCTTGAGAGAAGAAATAGACAATTTTGGTTAATTTTCTTCTTAATTCTCTTTAATGCATTTAACATACATAAATAGCTAAGGATGAGATAACCTCATCAACAAATCCTAAAACAAAAGAGCTAATCCTATCCTAAAACATATGAATTAAATTGAATACAAATAAATAACAATACTATTTATTTTATCACTAAAATAAATTTAAATAATTTATTCAACGCTTGGGTCATAACAGTGAGCTTGTTTCGTTATAAACGACTCTCTCTTAACGAACACAAGTACATAACACTCTCTTGCTTTTATTAACTAGGCTAAATTACAAATTACAACATTTAATTTTGCTTATTTTTAATTTAATTTGTTAAACATATATATGATTTTCCAAATGATCCAAATCAATTGTAGGTACAAGTACTTGTAAACAAAAAAATTAACAAAAAGTTAATTTATAGTTAGTCTATGGTTCTTTAGTATTTAAAACCTATATTGGGTTTATTATAAATTAGTCCTTGACGGTAAATATATAACCGGCTAAGAGCTTTTCATCCAGGACTAAGTAAACCTCCACTCATCAATCAATTACCCACGATCAGTCAACAACATTAACATATAGTCTTTCAAGGTTTTTTTTTTTTTTTTGAAGAGGAAAACATCCTCAATATTCATTAAATGGAACTGGAATCAAGATACAAAGCTTCAATCGCAGGGGGAGGGGATTCCTCCATCCAGATAAGCTCATGTGTTACATTCTTGGCATTAATTTTCATTCATTCATTTTTTTTTTTAATTGTAATCCTTTCGTTCACCTTCATCCAATATGCATCTTTAAGTACACCAAAACAATGTTGTTGTTGTTGTTGTTGTTGTTTTTTTTTTTTTTTTTTTTTTTTTTTTTTTTTTTTTTTTTAATTTAAATAATTCAATAGTTACAATAATGACAGAAGAAATATTTGCACTATGGTTATCTTCATAAGTGAGAGCAGATAATACCACTAAGCTACAAAACTCTTAGCTTAATTGATGACTTTTATTTGCTAAATAATTTTACAATAAGAATAAAAGAGGATGAATTGGGCTTTAACAACCTCTCATTTGAACGTAAAGTACTGAAGTAAGAAGGTCTGAACAAAGATAGGCTCGGTCTTAAAACAAACAGAAGCTCATTGAGCAAGAATGCAATATTATGGACGTTCAGAAATATATGTTGTAGATTGTGATATGGAAGGATAGAAGTGAGTTTGTGTTTTAAGGCTTGTCAGTTTACAAATTTTTAACATGTACATAAAGTAGCCAAACCCGAATAAATAAAATAATTAAAAGAATTTGTAGATGACTCTAGAACAAAAAATTCTAAGGTACTTTCGGAGCATGGAGAATGGTGCTACCTCCTTCTAGCTTCGAGGGTATTTAATAATTAGAGAGAGATTTTTATTAAAATAAGAATGAATGTACTAAATTAAAACTCATGGAAGTTATTTTTATAAAAATACATGTTTTATGAAAAAGAATTATTCTTAAAAAGTCATTTTCAGAAAAATTGTCAATTCAAATGGGGAGTCATAAATCAAATCGAGAGGTGCTACGTCCACAACATTTTTACAACATTTTCACAACAAATCATAGGTGGTTAATTGTTATTGGTTCAAATTTAAACCTAACACCAAGATTACTTTTTTACCCTAACAATAACAACCTACCACTTAGGATTTGTTGTAAAAATGTTGTGAATATATCATTTCTCAAATCTTAAAGGTATATAAATTAAAAGCCTGAATCATAAAAGCTTGCTCTTAACTTGGTCACAAACTCTTTCAGCACACTCTAAGACCACATTATTTATTATTATTATTATTATTGTGGGGATGCAAAAACTGGCCCCGTGGAGTCCTTCACAGAATCATACTCAAATTATTCAAATAACCAACAAATAAGTAAATAACAAGGAAAAATGTTTCACAATGGGAAACTCAAGCAATTGATTTCTCTAAACTCGAACATTACAATAGATAACTCTCACGTTCCCGCGGTGTTATCTTTACTCTCTCTCTCTCTGACTGATTTTTCTTATTTATATTCATTTTTATCCTCTTTTTTCAGATCCTTTTTCTTTTGCCTCTCCTCTCTCTTTTATAGCTTCAATCCTTATTCTTATCACTACAGCTATTTTATTGCCTGCCAGAGCCTCAGGGATATTTTTCTCAACCTTATCGGATTCCTCCCCTCCCTTATCTTGGAACTCTAGCTTTTGGGGGTTGTTTGTACTATTCAGATTGTCTTACTTATATTTAATGCGGTAGAGAGGTAAGGTAAGAGCCCCATCATTAATGCGGAGGTAAAGATTTTCAATCTTCTTGCATGTTCCGGAACTTTTCCGTGGTTCCAGGAATCTCCTAAAAATCACACATGGATTACATGTGCACCATACCTCGGGTAAGTTGGTACCGTACCTTTTCCACGGGAACAGATCTCCTATGTCACTCATTTTTTCCGTAATACTTGGGATGTCCTAGCTTTCCTCTTTTCATAGTTTATTACCCATTAAGCCTTCCTTTAAAAACATAGGCCAAGCCCAATTCTTTCCCGTGGCCCAATTGCTTCTTGGGCTTTAGGCCCGAAAGGTTACTATTCCACTGCCCACAATTATTATTATTATTATTATTATCAATTTCTTTGACACAAAATTCAAATTTTTGATTGATTACAAAAACATTCCAACAACAATTGAGGCATAACAAAATGTCATCTTTTTTGGGGCTTTATCTTCCAATCTAGGAACTCCTCTGGATTTATGAGAGGGTTCAAGACATTAGCAGAATCACCCTTAAGGATGATATTGGAACACTTAGCAAAGAAAGCATTTTAAACCCTGAAAATTGTTGCCTGTGTTTCACCACACAAAACGTCTCGGTCAAGAACAAAGCCAATCCATGTTAGGGCCCATATTTGGAACAAAATATCTATTTATGAACTTTTTCTTGATGGGCTGGTTACGCGGCCCATCTATTATTGGACACGCAAAGCTCACATATATCCAAACTAAAGTAAGAAGATAAAAACGTTCTACATTAAGACGTAATCTGAGTACAATAATTTAAGGTATATGTTTTTAGATTCAAATTAATTGCAATCCTCTCCCCGCACCACCACCCCCCCCCCCCCCCCCCCCCCCCCCCCCCCCCCCCCCCCCCCCCCCCCCCCCCAACACAAAAAAAAAAAAGCATTTTCATTTGGACTGTCTCATTTGGAACTAGAATTTCCTTAAAGTATGAATATCATATATTATATAATAAAATTTGGGTTTAAAAACCGTGGTTGCACCAAGTTGCAATTTTTTAGATAAGAACAAACAATTTATTTATTCTCATCAACTATCATTAGTGTTTTTCTCCCCTCCCCCCCCTCCCAAAAAAAAAAAAAACTATGGCTAGTGTTTTAAAAACATGCAATCTACATTTCATACAATTCTTTGTTTTTTTTTTTTTTTTTTTTCCTTCGGTTTTTTACATTTTCAATGGCTTAATTTTTCTTCTCAATATATTATTTTCTATCCTATTTGATTTTTACATTTTGTTGATAATATTTTGATAGACACTATAGTATATAAATTTTTTTTTTTATCCTATTTGATTTTACTTTTTGTTTATCCTAGTTGATTTTACTTTTTGTTGATATGTTATTAACATTCTTTTTAATATAAGGCTCTTTTTTTTTTTCCTTATCCAACCTACGTTCTAGGATTTGAAATGAAATGACCAGAGTAGCATCAAACTCTCTATTTTGCCTCTAACTTCTCAACAACAAAACCACCTAGCTTTCAAGATTCCCACTTGCAATTATAGAAGATTTTTTTTTTTTTAAAATTTTAATAATCGGACTTAGAATAGGTACTAGTCTCTACCCAAACTTTTATTTTTCCATTCTTAACACCGAAGTGGAACCAAATGGATGGAATAGACCAAAGTGGACTGAATGAACCGAAATGGACCAAAATAGACCATAATGGACCGAATTGGACCAAAACCGCAAATTTCTACTAAATTGTTAACCCTTTAATGGGCCACAAAGCATTGCCAACTTACACGATCCGAAGTTCAATCAAACAACAGGCTTAGGGCTTAGCCCAATATTAGTATCAGTATCACAATCACTATCAAAAAATCAAAACAGAGCAAAGTATGGATAAGCCCTTCTCAATTCAACTCAACATGTTCTCACTCGCACACTGGCACGTGAACATCTCATTCCCTGAGTATCATCAGTATAAGATCAAACACAGACCCCAGTTTATCCATACAACTCTAACGTGGCACAATGTCATTGAACTATATCCCATCCACGCAATCTATGAGCCACAAAATCTCCATCACATTTGAGAAAAGCCTAACCCCCACCACTATTACCAAATTACAGTATTTCATTTCTGACTCAGTCACTATCCTCTAGCTCAAGCATCAGCAGAAGCAGATAAGAAAAATGGCTGCAACCGTATCAACCGTCATAGGCTTGGGCAGCTCCTCATTGTCATCACCTTCTCGGGTCTCTGCACCTAAGCCAACATCCCTCACTTCAGGTTCTCCTCAAAACCTCTTTAAATTACATTATGTTTGGAGAACAACAAGAACCGTAAAAACATTTTTTTTTTTTTCAGATTTACATGATGAAACATAAGAACATGAAACATTTACATGCCAAAAACCTTTGTAATTACAATCTTATAAATTATGCCAGCAATTATTATTATTAGTTTAAGAAGCATGGAGACTTCATTTAGAGTGCGTAACAGTGTTATATTAGTGTCGCACAAGACATTTTATGTTATAATTTTTAAGAAATTGTTTGTGTTACCGTGTCGCGACTGTATGTTATAATTTTTAAGAAATTGTTTGTGTTACCATGTCGCAATTGTGTTCATCTCTGTACCTGTATTTGTGTTTATGTCTATGTCTTTACCTGTGTCCGGATCTGTGTCTGTGCTTCCTAACTATCAGTATTAACTAGATGATATCCCGCGCAATGCGCGGACTACTTTACAATTTTATTTAAAATCATTTTTATGTATATTAAAATCTACATATAATACTTAATACTTATTTTGTTGTATAATATTTATGTTTGCTCACAATATTGTTAAATACTTTGAAACTTGATTTTTTTTTTAATTCATAATTTATTTTAAAAAATTGTATAACATTGTAAGATTATAATGTATTATAATATTTACCGTTAAGATTTTATTTTTCAAACTAATTAAATGATTTTGAAATCTACAAATAAGGATTCAAAATATAAAATACTTTTATATCCTAAAATTACATAAATTTAAGCAACCTACCAAACATTTTCTCAATCGCTCTATTCTCACAACTAAATATAGAGACCTTGGTCATAAACACCCAATTAATTATCTCAATGGAATTAAGGAAATCATTTGTAAGTATCAACATAAAGAGAATGTGATTAAACAAAGATAAATTTGCTAAAAACATTTGTAAGGACTCGATTCGTAATGACTCCAAACTGATGTCAAACTGATGTTGGGTTCATACGTTAAAAGGCCCAAACAATATAATTTATAAAGCGTGGGTTTGAAAGGCTAGGCCTTGGTCACCGAACGATAGTTGGTCATGGTGTTCATGCAAAATTAAACCATGTTCGTTCGAGGTGTCTTTCTCCTCCATACGGTCTGGGAGGCTCTGGGTCTTGGCCTTTATTCCCAGCCCTTTCTCTGGATTGCTTACTTTTCCTTTTATATTGGCCTGTACCCCTTATCCAATGTCCACGTGTGGGTTCGACTTTCCAGGACTGATACTTGTTCCATCAGCCCATACCCAGAGTGGTTGGGGGTGGTTGTAAAAGCTGAAGAGTATGGTCCTGTCAGGTGCAGAGTGCTTTATTGCAGTACTAGCAGCCTTTTACTTGGGTCGCTCCTGCACTGTACTCGCCCTTTCTTTTAGGAGCGCTTTGGGATGCCGAGGACAAAATCGTCCTCGGCTATATCCATAGGTCATTTGGACTTTCATTGTACGTCCTCGGCAATGCCTCTCCTCGGCTCGGGCCTTGGGCCTTAATATAAAATGGGCCGGGATCATAAATTCTCTAACCCCACAACATTCATTTATCAAAATGCAATTGACTTTAGTTGGACTTCTGTATCCTTTAAAAAAAAGTGAAAAATACTTTTAAATCACCATTGCTTTTTGTTTTTACCACTATCGCTACATACAAAGAAACCTCAAATTATGAATTCTAACACAAAATAAAAAATAAAATAAAAATAACTTCATAAATAATCAATTAGAATGTTTCTTTTTCTCTTTCTTTAGTTCTAAAATAAAATACATTTATAACTTTCCCAAACCAAAATCTCAAACACCTAAAGACTCCAAGCGAATCATAGCCTTCACAAAATCTATAATGTCTGACTTCAACATCAAAACTATAAGCTACCATCATTGAATAAAAAACGCAAGCCCCCTTCCTTGGTCATAGCCTGCTCATATGAGTTACAATCAAATGATACTGCAACGTTAGAGTTATGTAGGTATCATTGAAAGGTTGAAGCTAAATGACATCATTTTTTTCTAAGTGTATTTGAGATAGAATGATATGAAAGGCTATGAACATGTGTATATAAAGGAGTAAAAGTGAAAATGATGAATGGAAATGCAAAGAGTATTTTGTGTGTGCGAGAGATAGAAGGTCTTGAAACATTGAACCAAATGAAATAAATAGTAGCCTTAAAACATTGAATACAAAATGTAACAAAAATTAGTCTTGAAACATTGAACTAAAGGAAATAAAGAGTCTTCACTTTTAAATTTGTTCTTATCTCTAATATGGTTTAAGGGTATCTCAATTCTCTTCATAAAGTGCACTACATGGTAGGACCTCATGCTCTCTCGCATGAGGTCTCTGTTTTATATATATATATATATATATTGATTGATTAATTGATTGATATTGATATTGATGATTGATAATTAATATATTGATTATTATTTTTTTTTGTTGATTTGTTTTTAATGTTATTTCATAAGGCTTTTTGAAGTCTACTGTGACGGTGAGAAACCCTCTGAAGCAGGCACGTGCCTCGGGAGGAAAGTATACATGGTAAGTAGTAGCAGTGAACTTGTGTTTGTATTGGTTTTATGTGATGATGGGAATCAATATATAGAGTAATATATGTGACTGATATGGTTATGGTTTGCTCGTGTGTGGACTTGTTGGGAAAAAGTAGTTTCCAGAGAGATTGGCTGCGCAGGGATTTTAATGTGATTGGATTTGGGTTAATAGGGTGGTTAGCACCATCCAGCATCCCTGCAATCGATGGTAAGAGTTTGACTGGCCTCTTCTTCGAAAGCATAGGAGCTGAGCTCGCTCACTTCCCCACTCCTCCTGCTCTCACTTCTCAGTTTTGGTAAGTACCATACTGCCTTTTTTTTTTTTTTTTAAACTAAAGTAACGATCATTACACACTGTATGCACACACATGAAAACATGATTCACACTCACACATAAGAAAAACACTATTTCACGTACTTGTGTATATGGCTGTATGCAACAATAATTAACATTTTAACTAAAATTTTGAATTTAATTTCAGTATATAATTGAAAAGAAAAATTGGGATAAATTAATTTTTATTTGGTAACATACTAACATATCTACATACAAGAAGAACAGAAGTTCAAGATCATTCACCTATTTCCCAGTGAGTTTTTTTTTTTTTTTTTTTTAATTGAAATTTAATGTACAAGTGAATGGCAATTTTAATTTAATAATTATAGTGAAGTATAACTGTATAAGTGAATGGCAGCAATGTTTTGCAAAACGGTCATCCTTCTTATATTCGATTCCTTAGACCGATTCAAGCAAAGTATCACACACCTACAATGTACCAGATAAACACACATTAATTGGGTATGCCGTATATAATAGTTCTTACCATACCATTATGATAAAGGGCTGAATCTAGATTGATTACCTTTTTTTTTTTTGGAAAACAATCTAGATTGATTACTAAGTTTGATTTTAGAACAAGCTTTGTGTAGCTATTTCTGTGTAGACTTGTTTAGTTTGCTGAAAGGCAATATTACAAATAGCTGAGGAGACTTAATCCAAAAAAAAGAAGAAAAAAACACTTTATAATATATCCCAATGTGCAATGAAACTCGAAAAAAAACTTCAGAGAGAGATTTTCCCTCAACGGGCCAGAGTTTAGAAGAGTATTGTTTATTTTATTTTTTTTTTATTTGGGCAGAAGAGCTAATGCTTATATTTAATCGGGGGAGCAATAGCAAGCCCAATTGAATGCAAACAGTACTATTGAAGTCGTTGGGCTAATAGCCGAAGCTGATTAGGAAGCCCAATTGATTCTAAAAAAAATGAAAAGAAAAAGTAAAAAAGAAGGTCCCACCGAGATTTGAACTCGGGTTACTGGATTCAGAGTCCAATGTCCTGACCACTAGACCATGGGACCATTGCTTGTTAGTCTGTCTTCCAACGTAGTATATATTTTAAACTCTTTCCATGGGACCATTGCCGTTAAAGCCATTAATAGACAATATGTTCCTCGTTAACTTTATTCAATACCCTTTTTTAGTTTTTTTAATGTTTCATAGACTTGGGTCTTTTTTTAAAATTTATTTCTATGACCAGGTTGTGGTTGGTTACATGGCACCTGGGACTGTTCATCTGCCTTACTTTTGGGCAAATTGGGTTCAAGGGAAGGACCGAAGACTACTTTGAAAAATAGTTTCTTTTGACTCTCTCTCTCTCTACTCTCAATTGTGTCTCTTCTCATCTCTTGTATTTATTATGATTCCTACTTCCTTTTCTCTTTCTTCTACCTGTTTATAAGAAAAACTGTCTATTTATTTCTTTCAACGTAGTTTAATATTTGTACCTCCATGTTGTGCCTAGCTGCGAAGTAAAAACAAAAAGTTGTGTATCTGTGTTTCCTAATTAATTCCATTTCCCGCTCATTCTATTTTGAAATCCCATTAAGAATTTTCTTTTCTTTTTTTTCTTTTTGTTTTTTTTTTTGGTGTGAAAATTTACAGAGAAGGATGATTGATAATACCAAAGAAAAACACCAGAAAAAACCAATACTTTACTTTGAATGACATTTACTCCAATCATGTCTAAGGATTTTGGAAACTGTCCTCATTTGAACAAAAGGATGTACAATGGGAGCAAAGAAAAAGTTGTTAATTTGAACTTAAGTATTCCCCACACCCCCACCACCCCTGAGTCCCTGACTTGAGTATATACCTTGGAGCAAAGAAAAAGTTGCTCTTTTAAAAGCTTCATGCATGTCCAATAAATTGGGATGAAGCAGCAAGAGCAAATGAGAAACCAACGTCTAGCACACATTATCAGCCAGCGGGAACTATCATAAATTGGAAAATGGATCTAAATGCAGAGCTAATATAATTTCAAGACAGTTTGATTCCATTTGTGAAGAGATAGCTTAATAGCTAGCACTAGGTCCAAACATTTTATAGTTCAAATTGTGTTTTATAAGTTTTATAAATTTACGTGTCAATATATATATCCCAATGTAACCAAACTGTGTATGATTAAAAAAATTAAGAAATTTATGTTATTATATTATTGACGTAGTACCAATTACGTTGTTTAATCAATTTGTTTTGTGGTAAAATTAGGAATTGTTTTAGTTGTAGTAAATTTTGGAATTGTTTTAGCATACTATAGTAAAACCACTATTGCATGTTTCATTGCTTCACAATAATGAAGCTACTTGTAACTAGTAAGAAATCCCATTGTCTTCTTTGTTTAACTTTAGCTTCCACAAGAAAGAGGTAGCATGATAATGATACCACTTAGCCACTAACTTGGTTGAAACATTCAGCAGTCACATATTGACTAGTCAAGCTCTTTCATGACCACATTTTTCCTACGAGTAATTATTAGGTACTTCCGAAACATAGTAGAACCTTTTTCCTCCCACATTTATGAATTATTATAAATTCTATTAATTAAATTCATGTAAGTTCGTTATAAATATGAAATGAGTAAATATCACATAACTGCATTATGAGAATACCTAATAATTTTCTTTTACAAAATATCACATAATTACATTGCAAGAATACCTAATAATTTTCTTTCACATTCATGAAAAAAAGGTTATTTATGAAAAAAAAAAAAGCGTTTTTTCTCCCACATTTATGAATTATGATGGATTCTACAAATCAAATTCACGATAAAGTAAAGTCCGTTATAAATGTGAAATGAGTAAACATCAAATTTTTGTATTTCGAAAATACTTAATAATTTTATTTTACAAAAGGAAAATCCATCCCTATAACTTACAAGGAAATAGATCCAAACACACGAAAGATCACAACTTTTTCTCCTTTTAGCTATAGCATTGAAATGCATGGTGCGAAAGATTTCAACTTTTTTCTCCTTTTAGCCATTGCATTGAAACACATGGTTTGCAAAGTGAGCGAAACAATAGAGGGAACCCAAAATCCAAGTGATCCATGGACCACCATCATTTGGAAAAAGAGATAAATATATAGAGCACTGAATATGATGGGCCATGTGGTTCTCACAGGTGGGGCCTTTAAAATCTAACAGGACGTAGGTGTTTTTATAAAGACTTTGGAAAGGATCCAAATCCAGCGAAGATATATCCCTACGATTTTTACGAATCCCATACCATTGAGCCGTTAGCGAAAGGCCCCACCCTCGTGCAAACTGATTGATTGATTGATTGTTTCAAGGGGTGCGATGTACTGTCATGGATGGGAAGGATGCTCCACAATTATTATTTCGTACTTAAAAAAAAACTTCTCCAACCCTATATTTTGTAGGCACCGCCCTCCCCCCCTCTCTTTTCTACTATTTCCCTCATACCCTACACATTCATTTATTGTAGATAGAGTAATACCAAATTTTTTTTGTTCATAATCTTTTTTACAGTGAAATGTAATTGAACTATTGAAGCACCTTTCCCTCTTACTCTTTTTCTCTTACCCCCCAAAAAAAAGAAAAGAGATTGGATTAGTAGTGCCCTGTTACTCCCCTTCCTTCTTCGAGATGGAGAAAACTCATATGGGATGAAAGTGAGACAAGTCAAGAATAGGACAAGTTAGAGGTATTTTAGTATCTTTAATAAGGTGGTTTTGTTAGTCATAAGATAGTGATAAGAGAGATATAGGAGGGATGATTGTAAGAGTGCTGAAAGAGAGAGAAACAATTGTGTTTATGGATGGTAATAGAATATATATATATATATATATATATGGGTTAAGTTCAAATTACACTACTCAATCACTTGTTATTGAATTCATATTTTGAAAATCTCTTCGTTAGATTACATGTTCTATATGTTTTTAATATGCATGCCAGTTTTTATACCAATTAAATGTTATTTACTATTTAATCCATAAACTCATATTTTATGCAACATTTTAAACTACAAAAATTTAAATTTAAAATTTCCTCAATCTTTTTTTTTGAATTTAAACAAGTGATTGATATCATGACTATTGATATTTGATCACCTTGAAATTTTGTAAATATGAAGAATATACAGAAATAATGTAATCCAACAGTTGATTTGTCAAAATTCGCATCCAATTAAAAAATATTGAGTGGTATAACATTACTTAGAGTTACACCTAGTATAACTTGAATCCAACCTTCTATATATATATGTGTGTGTGTGTATGTGTATGTATGTATGTATGTATGTATATATAGACTATAGAAAGAGTAAATTATATAAATTTTTTTATATATATATATATATACACACACACACAAAAACATTAAGGATAGTGTGGGACAAGTAAAACCAACAATGGATGGACTGAGTGAGAAATTTTGGCCATTCATAATCAGTTTTGTGTGGCTTCTTTTTCTCCACTGAGACCTTTTGGAAGAACTTATTTTTATTGAAATTTTTTTAAAAAAATTTATTAATATTGTCACACAAGAATTTGAAAGTCTACATTTATCAACATCATTAATGTAATGGCACACATTAACCATCAATTTAAAAAAAAATTATGAAAAATTGAAAAAGTTATCAAATTAGTTAGTTACTGTGGGTACTTGCCCCGCTATTAAGCAGTGTTTGTCCGCTTTAGGGAGCCAAGCCCTCACAGACTTGTCACGAAGGGGTGGGAGTCCAGGATCTTCACCATTTTTGGCTTTACACCTTTGTCCCACATCGCCTATGTAACCCTCCCACTCATGCTTTATATGCTCTTGGAGCTTGTATGAGTGTACCACTACTACACATGCACATGCGTAGTAGTGGTACACTCATGCAAGCTCCAAGGGCATATAAAGCATGAGTGGGAGGGTTACATAGACAATGTGGGACAAAGGTGTAAAACCAAAAATGGTGAAGGTGAAGATCCTGGACTCTCACCCCTTCGTGACAAGTCCATGAGGGCTTGGCTCCCCAAAGAGGGCAAACAATGCTTAATGGCAGGACAAGTACTCATAATTACTTTTTCATTTTTTTATAAAAAGTTTTTTAAAATAGTTTACTAACATATACCCTTGGTCACATATTAATAAAACTCATTGTAATATATATATATATATATATATATAAACTCTGCCATATCCTATTTACGGATGATATAGAGAATTTGAGATACTTTTATTTTGGTCATCTAAATACGAAGATTATCATTAATTGATATTGTTTTTCACCCAAAAAATAAAAAATCATTAATTGATATAGTACATCCATACCGACATGCCCTTGAATGAAATTTGGCTCTTCTTGCTCACGTCAAAAGACTCAAAACTCTTTACATCTTTTTATAGTACTTGATTCTTTCTTATATAAATGAAATACCTAACCCTTTCTTATATAAATGAATTACCTAACCTATACGCTACAAGTCAATGTAAAATTTTTTAAGGTCACACAATAACATGCTGAATTAAAGTAGTAGAAGTAAAAAGTACAGTGATTTACATATATATATATATATATATATATTTATTACAGTATCCTTAGTCAAATTTCTTAAATGGTGAAGAAGGTTTTTTTTTTTTTTTTTTGATGGGAAAATGATGAAGAAGGTTGTGTTTGGCATTGGCTTAACAAAAGTTAGTTTTTTTACTATTTAACTTATTTTTGTTATCATTCATGAGTTTTATTACACATTTTTATACTATTTATAGACCACATTGTACTATTTCAGCTACTTTTTAATTTTATTTATAATACTTTTGGCAAAAAGTTTTTAATTTTAGCTAAATAAAAATTATTTTTGCTAGGCGAAAAAATAAGCTGACACACTTGCTAGGAAAGAACCTGATATGGATCAGGGCTTTGTTGTGTTTCATAGTCTTCCTATGGACCTCTTTGTATGATTTTATTTTATAACACTTCTAGTTTGTACTATGAGAGGCTTTACCCTCAAACTGCTGAGCAGTTTATGAAAGTCGTTTTTCTACCCAAAAAAAAAAAAAGGTATAAATGGAAAAAAAAAAATCAATGTTGTAACTGAATGATGATAGCTTCCTTTATTTCATAATCATAGGAAAGGATCTAATATACAATTTATAAATGAGAAAGCAATGAAGGGAAAATATATATATATATATATATTTTTTTTTTAATTTTAACATTTTGGTTTGAAATCAAAGGAAAATGTTATTTTAATGAATGTGATTGGTGTCAATTGTAAATTTGAATTACCTTTTTGTTTTTTGTTTAAAAGTATTGTTATGTAAATATCCGTAAATATTATTCTTTTAATCAATTTTATTATATTATTTTGTTAAGGAAACAAGTCGAGTGATTCGATAAACATATTGAAAAGAACAACATATATACTGAGAATTATAAAATAACTACATATTGAGACGACTATAGTGTAGCCATGAACTGACTAACAATGTGGACTGTATTGGAGATGTCTTGTAGCCATCCAACATGTTGACTTGTGTTGTGTGGCTATTTCTCGAGTGGACACATGATCAACATGGGCTCACTAGGAACATATTTGAAGTAGCATGGCAACAAAAGTTGGTGTAGTATGTTGGAGGAAAAGGGCAAAAAGCCTTAATTGATAACATGTAAAGACTGAAAGTCTGTATTTTGAACTTTGTGTAACACTATGCAAGAGGATGTGTTATGTAGACATGCATATGAATATTGTACAAATAGGAGTGAAGTACAAATAATATTCAATAGATTAGGACTTGTTAGCTAGTATTTTAACAACAACAACAAAAACGAGGAAATTTGGGAAATTATTCAATCCTATAGAAAGAGTCATCTCTTCTCTTATATGGGGCGTATACTCTTGTATAAGACGTAAGGTAGGCTCACATCTCATGTGAGAGGAGGGAGAACTTCTCCTATAGGACTGAATAATTTATAAGGAATCTTCACCATTAATTTAGGTAAGGTTTTTTGATGCATGTTCAATGGGTATGAATGATTGTTTTTGGCTTTTGTGGTCAATAATTGTGCAATAATCATACTTGGATAGAAATAGAGGGGGGGAAAATTAAGGGAATATGAAAGGGTTGACTCAATTTCTCTGTTCAATTCGTCATATAAATACTTTTTCCCCAAAGTGTTATCAATTAATTGGAGAATGGAGTAAATACCAGTTTTCCTACCAATGAGAAGATCAGCCGTTAATTATGCACATAGTAATAATATGAAATTGATGTGATTTTGGTCAACACTTGTGTCCACGCTGTTTCTCTCACCCATCTAAATGTAACGTGGGTTTCCCCCCTTCTACGTTGGCAGAAACAATGTATTTATGAATTCATCGCATTAGTAACGCTAGTGTCACATAAAATGACATATATACAAATTGTGAGTGATAGAAATATAATAATAAGTTCATATAAACGAGTTGTAACACAAATTATATCATTTTATATGATAGTAGCATTGCTTTCGTCATATTAGTCTTTAGACAAACACAATTATATTTTATTGACAATAATACTGAAGATACGCTGTAATCATGAAATGAAGCCCCAAAAGAACATTCCAGCTGAGATTAGATTAGAGAGGTTATAAATTATAATATAAAACATGGAAAAAAAAAATTCGCAGAACCTAGTCAAGATTCTGACCGTCCATTCCCTTCACATGCACGTCCCTGATTGAATGCACTTTGGCTCACGTGTCTGCCACGTCCTGTTCTCTCCCTTTTAATCAAAAACCAGACCCAACTCATTGTTGAAGATAGAGTACTACTTAGCATTTAGCATTAGCAACACCACAACCCCATTTCTGTGTCACACACCAACACAACACAAAACAAGCACTTTGATTTGCTTTTCTTTCCCTCTTAAGATTTCTGAAAAAAAATAGGAAAAGAAAAATAAAGCAAACGAGTGGTACTTGTACACACACTCTAAAGCCTTCCATTTCAATCTATCCCATCTACATTCCATTCTTTTTTTGACAGTTCTTAAATTCTTACCCAACTTTCTAGGTGCCTTATTAGATCTTTAAAGACTGCCAGATGTTCCACACTCAGAATCTTTGACAGCCACTTTTGTTTGCTAAACTCAAGGCCAATAGTCCCAAACTTAACAAAAATACAACAGCAAAAAAAAAGTTCACAGTCAATGTAAACCCACCCCATGATGAAACTTTAATACCAACCCCAAAATCTTGCAAAATCTTGAAAATCCCAGAATTGGGTCTTCAAGATTCAGTGAGAATTCTACAAAATAATAATAATAATAGTAATGTCTTGTCAAAGCCACAACTTGGAGGGAAAGACAGTGACTGCGGAGTCAGCTGAGAGGGTGTGCAAGATCAGAAAGCGAGGCTGCTCATCTTCATCCTCGTCTTCTTTGGTCCGTAGGTACAGATTCAAGCGAGCAATTCTGGTTGGAAAGCGTGGCGGGTCTAGCACGCCGTTCCCTACGTGGAAAACAAGCGCGAGATCACCTTCATTGGCCATGGAAAACGCTGAATTTCCAAAGGTTCCAACTACTTCTTCTAAAGGTAAGCAAGTGTCACTGTCTGCACGGAAACTCGCTGCTACTTTATGGGAAATCAACGAGGTTCCTTCAGCTTCACTCCAAGTGGTTAAGAATAAGAATCATATTAATAGTAATGTTGAGAAGCAATTTACAAGCAGAGAGACAGTGCCTAAATTGTCCTACCCTTTCTCAGATCCGTGTCATAGTTCTATCTCAAACTCAGAGCCAGAGGTAGGTTTCATTTCACTTTTTCATTTTTAAGATTTAAGATTGGCCATTCATGTTTCAGCTAGAAAGCACGGACGCGGCTGGGAGGGTGGCGCACCCGAGTCCGACGCGGCGCGACGCGGGACGCGGCGTCCGACGCGGTTGACCGCGAGTCCGGCCGCGTCTGATTTTTTTTTTTTTTTTTTTTTCTCGGATTCGAGCCGAATCGGCTGGATTCGCGCCGACGCGGCTCGATTCGCGCCGAATCGGCTTCGATTCGCGCCGAATCGGGCCGATTTCGGCCAGAATCGGGCCGTATCGGCAATATCGGGTCGTATCGGCCGGCGACCGATACGGCCGATACGGCCGAAATCGGCCGAAATAGGCCGAAACAGGCCGAAATCGGCCGAAATTGGCCTTAAAACTCGCCGGAGAAGCCGAAATTCTGACCTCAGATGTGTTTTTTTGCCTTCTTCTTTCTTTGTTTTATGAATCAAGTATATTAATGTGTTTTTTAAGAATATTTTAATAGTAAAAATATATAGAAAATATAAATAAAAATATTTTTAATAATTTTTTAATCGCCGAGTCCCGCCGCACCCGCACCCTACTTTTTCAAAAATTGCCGAGTCCCGCACCCGCACCCGCACCCGCACCCGAGTCCCGAAACGCACCCGTGCTTCATTGTGTTTCAGCAAGTCCCACCACAAATTTCTCGACCGACTGACTGATATGGTGGCAGATTGTGATTGGTGTACAACAAAAGTAACGTGATTAAAACCGATGTTACAATAATCACGATCTGTCATCTCAAATAGTTGTGAAATTTGTTAGGTTTGATCATGCTCTGTAGTATTGTTGTTCATATTTACATTTGTTCTTCTTTGCCACTAAACTAACAATCAAATAGTTTTTCATTTTTGGTAAAATTGTGCAGAGGTTGGAGCGATCTGGGGGTGGTGGTAGCAATCAGAAAAGAACATCAGCCATATCTCACAGGCTTCAGTTGAGTGATTATTGCTTGGGAGGGTTGGATTCCTTTAGCAATGCTAGTTTGATGGAGGTATTCATTTTTTCATTTATGACAAGTTAATGAGTCACTTTCAAAAGCTACTCTTTATTGTTTTTTTCTTAGGAGATAAATAATAGTATGAAGGTGACATAGATAACGTGTTGTGATAGCCATTCAAATCAAAACTTGTCTGCCTAACTTTTTCTGCTAGTGGTCCATTATCAGTAGATTTCCGCATCGTCGTTTTCAATCGTTTTAAGTGAAGTGAAAAAAAGAGGGTAACCCTTCTTTCCACCCCAAAAAGAAAGAGAAGAAATCATTGATTAGGATACGCTCCTTTACTTTTTTCCTTTTTTTAGATGAATGATAAGGATGGTTCTTCCTCTGAACTCCACCATCTTAATTGTCGATGCTTTGAATTGCAGACTTCACATTTTACAAGTTTAACCAAATAGCTATATATGTTTTCCCATAATTTTCTATGCGTATGAGTTGTATTTAAACATGTCATATGTTTATATTATTTTGAGAGAAATTGGGCATGTTGTTAGAGCATGATCTTGTTGTTTATAGCAATCTTTGTTATTTGTGAGCATATCTATAACGTGTTAGGATAGTGTTGGAGTGGGATACTTGGGTCTTGTTACTTAGTAAGAAAGATATATTTCACAAATGCAGATAGAAAGTCATTCCCTTGGCAGGACTCATGGAATCAAGACCCGTTTAAAGGAGGTCAGCAATGTTCTAACCACATCTAAGGAGCTTGTAAAAGTTTTGAGTCATGTTTGGGGCATTCAAGAGCAGAATTCATCGAGCATGTCTGTTCTCTCAGCCCTACACGCCGAGCTTGATCAAGCACGCAACCAGGTGGACCAATTGATCCGGGAACAAAGGTCTAATCGCAATGAGATTGAGCATATCATGAGACATTTTGCAGAAGAAAAAGCATCGTGGAAAATAAAGGAGCGAGAGAAGATTCACAATGCCTTAGCATGCATAGCAGAAGAACTTGAGGTGGAGAAGAAGCTTAGAAGACAGACAGAGAGATTGAATAAGAAGCTTGGTAAAGAACTTGCAAATACAAAGTCATCACTGTCAAAAGCAACGAAAGAGCTCGAGAGGGAGACGCGTGCAAAAGAGATTTTGGAGCAAATTTGTAATGAGTTAGCCAGAGGTATTGGAGAAGACAGGGCCCAAGTAGAAGAACTAAAGAGAGAATCTGTAAAAGTTCGGGAAGAAGTGGAAAAGGAAAGAGAAATGCTTCAGCTGGCTGATATCTTGCGTGAAGAGAGAGTGCAGATGAAGCTCTCAGAAGCAAAGTATCATTTTGAGGAGAAGAATGCAGCTGTGGAAAAGCTGAGAAATGAACTTGAGGCCTATTTGAGAACTAATGTATGTAAAGAAAATGGTGATGGTTCTCCAAAGTTTGAAAAGATCAAGGAGCTTGAGGCTTACTTGAAGAAGATCAATTTTGGATCATCTCAAATTGTAGAGAAAGAACACGATGAAGGGGAAGTTGCGGATGGAGAAGAGTGTGAAGGAGATGACTCAGCTGACAGTGATCTTCATTCCATTGAATTGAACATGGACAATGACAATAAGTCTTACAAGTGGAGTTATGCTGGTGGAGATGATGCTCAAAATGATTCAAAAAGGGTAATTGATAATGAATTCAAAGGGAGGAAGTCTATTTCTGAGAAAATTCAATGGGGAAGCATTTGCTTAAACAGGGGAACTTCCAATGGTAGGAAATTGGACTTGGGGCGAAAAAGTAGAGACAATTCAGATGGGTTTGATCAGGAGAGATTATCGGAGTTACTTTCACAAGCTCAAACACAAGATCATGACGACGAAATAAAGAGATACAGATCTGTTAAGGATCTTAGAGATCACATTTTATCTGGTTCAAAAATAGCTTTGGTGCAAAGCTTTGCCACTCCAACCTGGCAGTGGGACCAATCCTTGCCTTTGCAAGGTTCTGACAAAGAAGCTTGGGAGACTTCAATGGTGTTTCAGGGAGATGATTCAAAGCCTAAGCTAGAAGTAACAAGAGGTGAATGTCAAAGAAAAAGTAATTGAAGACTATGAATATTTTTTTTTCCTTTATTTTCTTCCCACTGACCTATGCATTGCTTGCACAGTTGCATGTTCTCAAA
The DNA here is from genome assembly GCF_001633185.2 of Quercus lobata. Taxonomy (NCBI): domain Eukaryota; kingdom Viridiplantae; phylum Streptophyta; class Magnoliopsida; order Fagales; family Fagaceae; genus Quercus; species Quercus lobata. The sequence goes on along the minus strand of NC_044904.1, from coordinate 11,775,470 downwards.
CGTGTTCAAAGTTTTCATATGTCTTAATTTGTGTCATTGAATTGCCAATAGATAGAAAGCAAAAATGTAGATAGAATCTCATAGATGTTTTATGTACCAGGTAAAATTTATCTGTAAAAAGCCTGCTATATGCCAAGAGTACCTTAGTTTTGCAGTATTTTTTCTTCACTTAGAATGTTCTGAGTAGCCTTGGTTAGAAGAAAATTCGCACTCAACTCGTCCAAACAAAACTGGATATCATTAGAGGTGTTTCTTATATTTCTAAGACAAATTCGAAAATTCCATTTGGCAGAGTAATCAGGAAGGTGAGGTACTTGTTTTGGCGCCAAGAAAGGTCAGGTATCAAGAATTACAAATGGAGCAAAATAAACATGAAAGGAAACAATGAAGAGTGATGCGCATATTCAAGAGAGAAAATTAGACCTCCCAAATCAAATTTTGAAGAACTGATTACTTTTAAGAAAATGCATTTTACTTTTTGTTTTGTGTTGGATCCTAACTTGGTCCTAGGTATTCAAGCCTTCAAATAAAAATTTGATTATTATAGGGAGGGCCTGACTGTGCTGGGCTCAAATTGGCAACAAGGTTTGGTTTTTCACCTTTAGAGACCAACCTCAGTTGCCCAGGCTCATGCTGAAAGTACTTGTGACATGTTTTTTAGCAATTTGTGATTTTCATATCTTCGCTCCAATCTTGGCATACTTTTTTATGGTCAAACAATAATACTTCATTGTCTTCTGTCAGCTGATTATGAGATGTATGTTGTTAAATGATGTGCTGCCGCTCCTTGTAATTGCTTTGTTGAAGGCCATCTGAATCAATTTTTGTTGAAAATGCTAACTGTGATAATCTGTAATGTCTAAATGTTATGTGATTTTCTTGGCGGAAATTATAGCGTTATGTTCTTGTTGCACGATGATTAGTTTTAGATCATCTTTTGGTATCTTGGTTTAATCTATGCAATTTTTGTTTAGGGGTTGAAATATACTGTGCACCTACAGCTGATTCCAGGGAAATATGGAAAGCATCAATGACCCATATTGCTCTTGAGGGTGGATGTTTTGTTTTATCAGCCAACCAATTCTGTCGAAGGAAAGATTACCCACCCCCTCCAGAATATGTATTTTCAGGCACAGAAGAGGACCTCACGCCGGATTCTGTTGTCTGTGCTGGAGGTAGTGTCATTATATCACCATCAGGGACTGTTCTGGCAGGACCAAATTATGATGGGGAGGCACTCATCTCAGCAGATCTAGGTATGCCACTATTATCTACTATCTGTACTTTCCTGAACTTTTCACTCTGGTAGTTTCTCTTTGTAGCATTATTCATGAAAAATCTACATAGATGAATAATTTTATCAGAGCTTGAGATAAAATTCTCTATATTTTTTTAACCTTAAAATTACCATTGGATAATCTCTCTCTCCTTAGTTTTCAATTGATCAAAAGTATTCAACTGAAAAGGGCATGAAGAAACCATCTAAAATGATGCTATATAGACTGAATTATGGGATGCAACCAAAGGAGACCAAAAAAAAATCATCTAGAATGCATGCTATACTTTGCTTCCTTCATCTTTTATATTTTTTAATATCCCATTCTCCATTAATAGACAGTAATATTAATAGGGACTGTTGCCCTTGCTATGGATTCCAAGCCTTTCCCATAACAATGTCTTTAAATTCTGTGTGTGTGTGTGTGTATATTTGGAAATTTTGAAAATCATGCATGTACTTGATGGGTCATGAAACCACAATCTCACCCCTAGTCTTCCATTTACTCTTATAACGGAGGGAGGTACCGTTTGAGTTGAGCCCCTTGGATTCTTTTTTGCGTATAGACTTTTCTTAGTTTGTTTTCCCATTTTAAGAAGTACTCTTTAAGAAAACATTAGAAGTGAAGTAGTATTAAAAAATGAGAGTCTGTTTGTAAGTGGAAATATGATATAAGGTGAAATATAATGTTAAGGAATGAAAAGCAAACATTTTTGCAATCTCAGTCCAACCTGCTATGCTTCTTTAAATGAGCTGGTGCAACAAAAGGAAGCTATCACATGGTTCAGATGTGGGTGTTTTATTTCTTGTTTATCCATTCAGTTGTGCTTTTGGTTTGAGACTCAAGCTCTAAATTTTGATAATGAAAAAAAAAATGATGCAGATCTTGGAGAAATAGCACGGGCAAAATTTGATTTTGATGTGGTTGGACACTATTCAAGGCCTGAAGTACTAAGCTTGATTGTGAGGGACCACCCAACACAACCGGTTACTTTCACATCAACATCAGAGAAAACTGATGGCCCTCATAAGTAATTGTAATTTTTGCCAGCCAGCAATTAGTGTACTCCCGCAAAATGTAGGCTTTGTGAATTGTCATCAATAATTGGGATTAGTTTTGACGTCTGTATTACTGTCTCTGGTCATTGTTGTATCTTGAGGTGTTTATATGAAGAAAAAAAAATGTAATTTGAACAAAATTTGGTCTCCTTATTACAGGCCAAAAAGAAAACTTAGTTGTGTGAGACTACTCTCGCTTCCTAGAAGTGATGTGTAAGTATCTCATAATCACCCTAAGCTCAATGGTTACTGCCCTGGACTCATTTCCTATATCGCATCATTCAAACTTAGTCTGCCTGCCTCATTTCTGTCCGCTCCACACTCTTTGATCTTTCCCTCACCATTCATGAGTTCACCGTACTATTCCCCAGATAACAAGGACATACGGGCTGCAGGTGCTTGTTTGGCATTGGCTTATAAGCCAGTTTTTTAGCTTTTATGTGTAACTTTTTAAAACTTTACTTTTCGAAGTATATGTATATTTTAACATACTTTCAGTAAATAGTTTTCAGTAAATAGCTAAATAAGTTTTTATCAAACAGACATAAGTGTCTTTGTTAAAAGTTGAGACTTTGTAGAGAACATTTCGTTGTAGGGAAGGCCAGTTCCCCCTCATTTGTCTTGTTGCAGATGTAGACCCGCTGGATCCTCATTTGTCTTGTTGCAGTTGCAGATGTAGACCCGCTGGATTTAGTAGGAGGTGGTTCACTGTCACATTATTCCTTTGCAACCCCTAACATGTGTTTTTTCTATAGTTTAGGGGTGAATTTTTTTTTTTTCTTTTTAATGTTGAAGGATAGAAAGTGTAACATTTTCATTAGTTTAGCAAAGAAAAAATGAATTTTAAAAGTTTATGGATAAAAAGTAAAACCCAACATAGCCCGTTTTTTAGACACAAAAACCTATTGATGAGCAGCCCACCCATTTGAAACCATTCATAAGTGTTTGGGCCTAACTGACTCAAGTTGTGTTAAGTTTACTGTGTCCTTAACCAGCCCTAATGGTCAATGATCTTGACAAATAAACGTATAAAAAGAAAAAGGAGACGTTGATACACAAAAAGAACACTTCTTTTTGCACACATTTCTTTAGGGACAAGAGGATATCTATCTTCTTGGACCTTCGCCAACATGTTGTCTATATTTGTTTGGTTGAATGTGAGTGAGAGTGCCTGCTAATAGCCAAGTGATCTCTCCTCACCTCAACTTCTATCAAGTTCAAACATTTCATTCAATGACCCCGCAGCAATATTCATTGCACTGCTTCTTGCGCATTTCTTGACACTGCATTGCATGGTCTACATGACACACTAAGACATGAATTACCCTATATTACAATAGGGAATGGAATTTAGATCTTAAGATCTTTCCATTGGAAATACTAGAAGGTACCAACCAGTTGAACTACAATGCTCTAAGACACCAATTACCTTTTCATCCCTTGTTTTTGCTATTCCTTAATGTCTTACTCTTACCATTATTGCCCAACTAACTCAATTAAGTAACACTTGTTTTTTTTTTTTTAAGTGAGTTTTGGCCCCATGGGGGGAAATCATTTGCAATACTTTTCAAGCTGCATATGATGTCATATCCACCCTTGACATGGTCGCCTATATTGAATACATGTACATTATTGGACTCTTAAAAACTTTGTTTTAAAAAAACACTAAAAAAATTTGTTAGATTAAACTCACATGCATGATGATACTAAATTAAGACAATAGAGAATATCTTCTAAATCATAGAATCGATAATAATATACACAACATTGACTAATAGCGTGCCTCTGCCTACAAAACAAGGAACATCTACCATTCTAATCAAATGTTAGCCTGACTACATGTTGGGGTCGACCTGGCAAAGCCACTTGTAGATGCTAAACATATCTATCTGCATCATGGTGTGCAATCATGTACTTCAAAGCGGTTGGACTCATCTATTGGAATTTGGGTTTAGTAAACTCATAAACTGTACTTAAAATAAATCTCTGGCTTGGCAAAAAGTAAAATGCATTTTCTTAAAAGTAATCAGTTCTTCAAAATTTGATTTGGGAGGTCTAATTTTCTCTCTTGAATATGCGCATCACTCTTCATTGTTTCCTTTCATGTTTATTTTGCTCCATTTGTAATTCTTGATACCTGACCTTTCTTGGCGCCAAAACAAGTACCTCACCTTCCTGATTACTCTGCCAAATGGAATTTTCGAATTTGTCTTAGAAATATAAGAAACATGAAAGGAAACAATGAAGAGTGATGCGCATATTCAAGAGAGAAAATTAGACCTCCCAAATCAAATTTTGAAGAACTGATTACTTTTAAGAAAATGCATTTTACTTTTTGCCAAGCCAGAGATTTATTTTAAGTACAGTTTATGAGTTTACTAAACCCAAATTCCAATAGATGAGTCCAACCGCTTTGAAGTACATGATTGCACACCATGATGCAGATAGATATGTTTAGCATCTACAAGTGGCTTTGCCAGGTCGACCCCAACATGTAGTCAGGCTAACATTTGATTAGAATGGTAGATGTTCCTTGTTTTGTAGGCAGAGGCACGCTATTAGTCAATGTTGTGTATATTATTATCGATTCTATGATTTAGAAGATATTCTCTATTGTCTTAATTTAGTATCATCATGCATGTGAGTTTAATCTAACAAATTTTTTTAGTGTTTTTTTAAAACAAAGTTTTTAAGAGTCCAATAATGTACATGTATTCAATATAGGCGACCATGTCAAGGGTGGATATGACATCATATGCAGCTTGAAAAGTATTGCAAATGATTTCCCCCCATGGGGCCAAAACTCACTTAAAAAAAAAAAAACAAGTGTTACTTAATTGAGTTAGTTGGGCAATAATGGTAAGAGTAAGACATTAAGGAATAGCAAAAACAAGGGATGAAAAGGTAATTGGTGTCTTAGAGCATTGTAGTTCAACTGGTTGGTACCTTCTAGTATTTCCAATGGAAAGATCTTAAGATCTAAATTCCATTCCCTATTGTAATATAGGGTAATTCATGTCTTAGTGTGTCATGTAGACCATGCAATGCAGTGTCAAGAAATGCGCAAGAAGCAGTGCAATGAATATTGCTGCGGGGTCATTGAATGAAATGTTTGAACTTGATAGAAGTTGAGGTGAGGAGAGATCACTTGGCTATTAGCAGGCACTCTCACTCACATTCAACCAAACAAATATAGGCAACATGTTGGCGAAGGTCCAAGAAGATAGATATCCTCTTGTCCCTAAAGAAATGTGTGCAAAAAGAAGTGTTCTTTTTGTGTATCAACGTCTCCTTTTTCTTTTTATACGTTTATTTGTCAAGATCATTGACCATTAGGGCTGGTTAAGGACACAGTAAACTTAACACAACTTGAGTCAGTTAGGCCCAAACACTTATGAATGGTTTCAAATGGGTGGGCTGCTCATCAATAGGTTTTTGTGTCTAAAAAACGGGCTATGTTGGGTTTTACTTTTTATCCATAAACTTTTAAAATTCATTTTTTCTTTGCTAAACTAATGAAAATGTTACACTTTCTATCCTTCAACATTAAAAAGAAAAAAAAAAAATTCACCCCTAAACTATAGAAAAAACACATGTTAGGGGTTGCAAAGGAATAATGTGACAGTGAACCACCTCCTACTAAATCCAGCGGGTCTACATCTGCAACTGCAACAAGACAAATGAGGATCCAGCGGGTCTACATCTGCAACAAGACAAATGAGGGGGAACTGGCCTTCCCTACAACGAAATGTTCTCTACAAAGTCTCAACTTTTAACAAAGACACTTATGTCTGTTTGATAAAAACTTATTTAGCTATTTACTGAAAACTATTTACTGAAAGTATGTTAAAATATACATATACTTCGAAAAGTAAAGTTTTAAAAAGTTACACATAAAAGCTAAAAAACTGGCTTATAAGCCAATGCCAAACAAGCACCTGCAGCCCGTATGTCCTTGTTATCTGGGGAATAGTACGGTGAACTCATGAATGGTGAGGGAAAGATCAAAGAGTGTGGAGCGGACAGAAATGAGGCAGGCAGACTAAGTTTGAATGATGCGATATAGGAAATGAGTCCAGGGCAGTAACCATTGAGCTTAGGGTGATTATGAGATACTTACACATCACTTCTAGGAAGCGAGAGTAGTCTCACACAACTAAGTTTTCTTTTTGGCCTGTAATAAGGAGACCAAATTTTGTTCAAATTACATTTTTTTTTCTTCATATAAACACCTCAAGATACAACAATGACCAGAGACAGTAATACAGACGTCAAAACTAATCCCAATTATTGATGACAATTCACAAAGCCTACATTTTGCGGGAGTACACTAATTGCTGGCTGGCAAAAATTACAATTACTTATGAGGGCCATCAGTTTTCTCTGATGTTGATGTGAAAGTAACCGGTTGTGTTGGGTGGTCCCTCACAATCAAGCTTAGTACTTCAGGCCTTGAATAGTGTCCAACCACATCAAAATCAAATTTTGCCCGTGCTATTTCTCCAAGATCTGCATCATTTTTTTTTTCATTATCAAAATTTAGAGCTTGAGTCTCAAACCAAAAGCACAACTGAATGGATAAACAAGAAATAAAACACCCACATCTGAACCATGTGATAGCTTCCTTTTGTTGCACCAGCTCATTTAAAGAAGCATAGCAGGTTGGACTGAGATTGCAAAAATGTTTGCTTTTCATTCCTTAACATTATATTTCACCTTATATCATATTTCCACTTACAAACAGACTCTCATTTTTTAATACTACTTCACTTCTAATGTTTTCTTAAAGAGTACTTCTTAAAATGGGAAAACAAACTAAGAAAAGTCTATACGCAAAAAAGAATCCAAGGGGCTCAACTCAAACGGTACCTCCCTCCGTTATAAGAGTAAATGGAAGACTAGGGGTGAGATTGTGGTTTCATGACCCATCAAGTACATGCATGATTTTCAAAATTTCCAAATATATACACACACACACACACAGAATTTAAAGACATTGTTATGGGAAAGGCTTGGAATCCATAGCAAGGGCAACAGTCCCTATTAATATTACTGTCTATTAATGGAGAATGGGATATTAAAAAATATAAAAGATGAAGGAAGCAAAGTATAGCATGCATTCTAGATGATTTTTTTTTGGTCTCCTTTGGTTGCATCCCATAATTCAGTCTATATAGCATCATTTTAGATGGTTTCTTCATGCCCTTTTCAGTTGAATACTTTTGATCAATTGAAAACTAAGGAGAGAGAGATTATCCAATGGTAATTTTAAGGTTAAAAAAATATAGAGAATTTTATCTCAAGCTCTGATAAAATTATTCATCTATGTAGATTTTTCATGAATAATGCTACAAAGAGAAACTACCAGAGTGAAAAGTTCAGGAAAGTACAGATAGTAGATAATAGTGGCATACCTAGATCTGCTGAGATGAGTGCCTCCCCATCATAATTTGGTCCTGCCAGAACAGTCCCTGATGGTGATATAATGACACTACCTCCAGCACAGACAACAGAATCCGGCGTGAGGTCCTCTTCTGTGCCTGAAAATACATATTCTGGAGGGGGTGGGTAATCTTTCCTTCGACAGAATTGGTTGGCTGATAAAACAAAACATCCACCCTCAAGAGCAATATGGGTCATTGATGCTTGCCATATTTCCCTGGAATCAGCTGTAGGTGCACAGTATATTTCAACCCCTAAACAAAAATTGCATAGATTAAACCAAGATACCAAAAGATGATCTAAAACTAATCATCGTGCAACAAGAACATAACGCTATAATTTCCGCCAAGAAAATCACATAACATTTAGACATTACAGATTATCACAGTTAGCATTTTCAACAAAAATTGATTCAGATGGCCTTCAACAAAGCAATTACAAGGAGCGGCAGCACATCATTTAACAACATACATCTCATAATCAGCTGACAGAAGACAATGAAGTATTATTGTTTGACCATAAAAAAGTATGCCAAGATTGGAGCGAAGATATGAAAATCACAAATTGCTAAAAAACATGTCACAAGTACTTTCAGCATGAGCCTGGGCAACTGAGGTTGGTCTCTAAAGGTGAAAAACCAAACCTTGTTGCCAATTTGAGCCCAGCACAGTCAGGCCCTCCCTATAATAATCAAATTTTTATTTGAAGGCTTGAATACCTAGGACCAAGTTAGGATCCAACACAAAAACGGAAGAGAGAGAGAGAGAGAGAAAAGGGGAGGGGGGTGCTGTAAACACCATTCTTCATTGGACAACCAGGGTGGCCTACAACTTTCTTGAAATTTTTATGCTCCTGGCCTGATATCAATTTAGCTCTCCAACATTCAGTCATAGCAAAATACATAAATAAATAATCAAAATATTATATTAATTCCCAACTGATAGGAATGTAAAGAAAGGGTTAAAAAGCAGCTTGAAAAAAATTGAGGTAGTGTTCTTATTAATGTGAATTGCATTAAGCATCAAAAATTACTAACCTTTAGCATACATGGCAGTCCTTAGAAGAGGCATTCTGTTTTCCCAACAAATGGCAGCGCCTAATTTTCCAATTGGAGTTTCAAAGACTGGAATTGTCGATCCATCTCCAAATCCCCAGATGATACGCTCCAATGCTGTTGGCATAACTTTCCGATGCTTTCCCAAGTAACGACCTTGAGAATCAAAGAACAGAACAGTACAGTAGAGTGTATATCCATCTCTTTCTATCACACCCATTACCAGATACACCTTATACTTTCCAGCCATTGCTGCTAACCGGTCAACTTCAGGACCTACATTGTATCAAATAAATCAATGAAAACTAAACATACCTATAATTATATGGACTCGTTAAAATCTAATTTAGGCCTCCAAATGGCATGACAAAGAAAGTATAGGTAATTTTTTGTTGTTGTTCTATGCTGCAACTTGATGTTTTTCATTTAAATCACTGAAAAGACCTGAATTCCAACTATCATGAGGTCAAAATGACTTTATCTTAAGTTGCCATACATCAACAAAAAGCTTCATAAAAAGGGATGAAAAATTCCACAGTCACACACCTGCACACATGCGCGTGCACACACACACACTTTTCCATTACATTAATATGGGAATGATTTTGCATTGCATAAAAATTTGTTGATGTAAGGTTCAGCCAGAAAGAAAATCGTAAAAAAAAAATAAATAAAAAAATTGAAAAGATAATGGAATTTGAGTATCCAAAAATGTTGAAATTTGGTTACGTTATATAATAGGTAGGATTTCATTTCAATTATGATATAGTTATATAAACATATCCAAATATGCATCTTACCTAAACTACTTTGAATCCAACCGATTCAGAACTTGCATTCTTGATGCAATTACAGTAAAAAACCCAAAAGATCTAGTTTTTTTTTTTATGATCTTTCACAAATTACTTGCAAGTGGATTCTAGTTAGCTCAACTGGTAAAGTTTCTAGTCGTTGAATTAGAGATTTGGGGTTCGAACTCCGGATACACTATAAAACCAATTGGCGTCTTAACCTGATGATAAAATACAATCATCATAAAGCAGACCCCATAGGTTGAAAATCTATAGTCTCTATCAAAGCAAAATAAAAAGATTACAACAAACTCAGTTTTACGAATGATCTTTTTTGGGAAACATCGGTCATTAGTCATAATTGGCATCAATCTATAAAAAAATACCACAATAACAATACAATGATACATGTTGTCGTCTAAGAGACTGAGTACTCACATCTCTTCACACCAAATACAAATGAAAATCAAAGTTCCTTGAGAAAGAAAAGAATCCATTTAAATAGGTATAAACTTTCCATATTAGATTTTCTTATATTGGTCATTACACACACACACACCTGATGAGTTCTGAAGTCACAACTTCATACTTCACCTTACTCTTATAGGTGAAGGAGATGCTATTTGAGTTAGAGCTCATTCGCACTTGTCATGTTAGATCTACCCAAGAAAGTCATACAATCACAATTTCTTTTTGTTACACCAAAGTACTCACCAATCATTACTCCAATGCTAAATCAGAATAGGACTTCATAAGAATAAAAGAATAACAGAAGATGATATTCTTCACTTCAACAAATTGTTGAATTAATTACAACCAATAGGTAATAAGAAGTTATCTGATTATCTGAAGTCATGCTTCCACAAGATCAACGATTCAATTACAATCCACACTGACATTCAACCAGATCAAGGTGGCCTAATTAATTTCATCAAATCCAGGTTCTAACTCATAATCAATGCATCCAATCAGTGCAAATCAACCTGGACACGGAGTCTTACCAGGTACATCAATGGCTGAAGCATGGTACTTGCGGAACTCCTCTTTACCCTTTGCTGTTCGGTTCCCAATTGTAACGCCAAAATTTGAACCTCGCGGATAACCACCCACAAATGCTTCTGGAAACACAACCAGCTGGGCTCCATACCCGGCAGCTTCAGCCAGCAACCTTTCAGCCTTATCTAAACATTCAATCAGAAAATTAAAGCCAGAACCACTAACAACATCCCATCTCAACCCCCCACCACACACATACACCAAAAGACAAGTACACAAAACAAAACCCCATGTGATTAATCCTTAAAACACAAAACCCCCCATCAAATTTTGAACGTAACACTTAACCCCCTTGATATTGTTTTATGTGTAAATTTAAACATCTGTCAAATAAACCCTGAATTGCCAATTTGATGATACGTGTCCATATTTAGAATTGCATTTTCACATAAAACAATACCACATAAGGAAACAACTGGGTTTTGTGTATTTTTCCAAAAAATGAATTATGGCTCACATGGAACACACAGATTAAAATTCTCTTCATTTCCCAGAGACCACAGTCACAAACTCACAATTGATGATGTTTTTAGAAAGTAGAAACCCAACAGAGACAACATAATTATTTCAGGTTAAAGAGAAAAACACACACACACAGAGTAGTATTGAATGAACAGTATCCAAGTAATTCAATTAACCAAAGGTGACAACAAGTGAGTAAAGAAGTGGGACCTAGAGTGGCGGGGGTGTCGTAGAAAACAGTTGAGGCCTGGACCACGGTGGCTCGGACCACCGTGGGTGCGGACGAGTCGACACCCATGTCGACCTCCGCGAACACCGGTCCGTGTGCTGCGGGTACAAGCGCCATGTCTTCTTTTCGTTGTCTACTTCGCCTGTCTGCTTGTCTCAAGAGTCCAAGAGTATCCGCTTGCCGCTGATTTCTTCTCTCTTTCTTTGTTTTGTTTTGTTTTTTTGTTTTTTTTTTTTTCGATAATGGGATATAAAAATTCCCTACCTGTCACTCGTTCTTGTCTTTCTTGCGAGAGACCATGAATCTAGTCACTTGGCCACGGCCAGCTCAACATAATTGGGCGCATATGACCGAAAGATTTATGTGGAGTTTTTTTTTTTTTTTTTTTTTTTTTTTTTTTTTTTTTAAATAAAATTATGTAATATTAATCAAATGGAAGTTAATTAGACGCATTATATATATATTTTAAAAAATAATATTAATTAAAATTATGGTAAATTTTATATAGAGAATTGAATAGGATGGTCTATATATTTGGTTCATACTCTTTTATACTATATTTCATTTTAATCTCTAACATTTTAATTGTGTGAATTTGATCCATAACATTTTAATTTAATCTCTACTGTCATCTCTTGGATAAAAATTGTTGACATGGCAAATAACCAAAATAAAAAATTAGTTTATTGTCATATCATTGACTCATAAACTCAACACGACCTAAGTTGGTTTAGCCCAAACACTTAGGGCACGTTTAGTACACTGTAATTATTATTACATGGAAATAAGAATAAGTATTACAACAAATACATTAAGTTGGAATGTAATAAATATTACTATTCACTAGTTTGGTGACTATTTAGGAATAGAATCCTGAATATACATCCACAATTTAGTAGGGTATAAAAAGATGGTGTAATTAAATCATTTTTAAGTCAAATTTCTTAAAATACACTTATTTTAGGGTGTTCGAAATAGAGCTAATAATTAACAATAAGGAAAATTTATTTTCTTTCCTTTTGAATATGTGGCAACTAATAGCTTTTTAGGAAAATTTTTTAAAAAGTTATTACATAAGATGAAGGAATAGATATTCAGTACTTTTGATAAGAAATAATTATTTCTCATTTTGAAGAATAACTATTCATAAGGAACAACTATTTATTGTAATAAAAACATAACTAAACAACTGAATAATTATGCCATAGGAATGTCTATTACATTACAGTATTTATTACAGTCTACTAAACGTGTCCTTATGAATGACTTTTATATCTAAAAAACAGGTTATAGGTCATGTAGGGACACGTTTTGTAGCCCAAGTTCAAGATGTATGAGATCTTGACCTAGTGAGTTCAATACAATAAATTTGTAGAGAGTGGGTCGAAAAAATAGGTCCTAATGAATTTTGACAACAGTTAGTATGGATTTAAAAGTAATCAAGCAAGAACAAGGAAAATAGAGCTGAATGAATTCACTGTCCGATGAGATATTTTGTCATACAAATCAATTACAATTGGGTACAAGTATAGTTCTGATGGCTACAGTCTTCTTTCTCTATTTTTCTGATCCTTATCTCATAGAGGGTCTCTCACATTATATAACTCCCTTTGAACCATCTTGATCCTACACTTGTTGATCATTTAAGTCCTTACATGAGTGTCTGTCCCATCAGACATCCTCTTTGACTTTCTGTGAGTTGTAGTAGCCAAGACAGTACTGTTTAGGAGTCTTCTCCACATTAATGCGGCCAGAAAAGTAGCTGTGGTGCATTTAATGTGGTGGTAACAGCTTTCCCTTAGATATTTTTGGGTTTCCTTCCTTCTCGTATATTCATGAGGCACGTACCTATCACTGGAACTTCTTGGAGGGTCACTCTAATTGCTAGAATATATACTTGAGCTGCATTCATCATATCCGAGGAGGAGTTTCTCCTCGAACCACCTTCCATTCATTCCTTACTCATAAGACTTTAAATTGGAACCCCTCTGTAATGACCCAAGGAAAAACGCTAGCCATATCTGCGCTATATCTCAAAAGGACTAGTCACAATTGAGACTCCTTACAGTTGTTAATAAAACCCAGTTCAACCCAGTAAATACCCGATGTGGGACTCATCACACACCCACATACATTACACAATCAATCAAATTGGGGCATCACAATCTCCCCCACTTAAATCTCTAACGTCCTCGTTAGGGCCCACTTTGTGGGGTAGTGTCTCTGAGCCCACATGAGATTACCAGGCCGGCTCTGATACCATATGTAACGATTTAAGGAAAAGCGCTAGCCACATCTGTGCTATACCTCAAAAGGATTAGTCACAATTGAAGTTCCTTACAATTGTTAATAAAACTCAGTTCAACCTAGTAAATACCCGATGTGAGACTCATCATACACCCACACACATCACATAATCAATCAAATTGGGACATCACACTCTCATAACTATTTGTCCCTCCTTGGACCATTCAATGTCCTCAGACAAAGCCCAAGACTTGATATATGATTTTGGGCTTTTATCCCTACAGGTCAAATGTCGAGTTTAAGAAAATCCCAATTGACAACTTGACTTGACCATATCTTTTAGGCTAAAGTATTGTTTTCATCTCTAAATTTGCATAAATTTTATTTTTCATCCTTAAACTTTAAAAAGCTCTTCTTCTTCTTCTTCTTTTTTCCCCTTTTCTAAACTAATGAAAATGTTACACTTTCTATACTACAATATTAAAAAGATTTTTTTATTTTTTTATTTTTTATCCCTAACTCATGGGACAAATGAGGGGGGGACCAAATGCGAGATAAGAAATGAGTACAAGATAGTAACCACTAATAACAAATCTGGTTTCCTTAGGAACCAAATTTCAGAGACCAAATCTTGTTCAATTTTTTTTTTCTTTTTGCTTTTTCATACTAACTTCTCAAGATACAACAATGACCACAAACAGTAATAAGATGTCAAAACTAGTGTCACAACATAGTTGTCAATATCATATCGTATGTAAAAAGTTTTATATCGTAAGTGTGTATTGTAAGTGCTCATGAATTGTACAATATAATGTATATATCGTATGAATTGTATTGTATCGTAAAATCATAGCCAACTGCTTTAAAATAGGTTTTTTTTTTTTTTTGGGTTAAAATTTGTACTTTTATTTGAATTAAGAAGTTATTAGACTAGTTTTTAACACAAAATTATTAGGTTACTTAATTTAGCCTAATAAAATAACATGCTCATAAGTTTTTTTTTTTTTTTTTTTCTACAAAATTTGGACTACATACTTACACTTCACTTTCATATTTACAAAATTTATTTCTATAATATGAATAAGGTATTAATTGACAATATAATTATTTTATATTTTTTTCATTATTATTATAAGCCTAAGAAACTAGTATGCCAAAAAGAATTTTTTTTTAAAAAAATTATTAAAATAAAACAACAAGTAGTAAATGTTGATGATTAATTTCAATGAAGAAATAAGTTTGCAAAATGATGAACATGATGATAGCATTGACTTAGATGGATTTGATTAGGTGATATGATGAAAAGAAATTATTATTTTGGGCTATTTGCAATGTATTATCACTTTTAAATTTAACCAATTTGAATGTGTGTTATAAACACATGCTAGTTAGATTTATTAAGTCAATTTGCTAAATATTATTACATAAGTGATAAATAAATCAGTCATTAATTAAATATATTCAAAATTCATTATGAATATATCCTTTATATATGTATATTTATAATTTCTTATAAATTTTATTAATTGTTTGTGTATCCTATGATACAACAATACAATACGATACATAATACCGAAAGAAAAAAAGAAAAAAAGATATTCATATTTTGACAACTATGTGTTCCAATTATTGATAACAAAGCCTACATTTTGTGGAAGTGTAATAATTGTTGGCTGGCAAAAATTACAATTACTTAACGAGGGCCATCTGTTTTCTCTGATGTTGATGTGAAAGTAACTGGCCGTGTTGGATGGTCCCTCACAATCAAACTTAGTACTTCAGGCCTTGAATAGTGTCCAACCACATCAAAACCAAATTTCTCCCGCGCAATTTCTCCAAGATCTACATCATATACATTTTTTTTTTTTCATTATCAAAATTTAGAGCTTGAGTATCAAACCAAAAACACAATATATATATTTTCTCGTATATATGGAAAAGGCTTGGATCCATAGCAAGGGCAACGGTCCCTATTAATATTACTATCTATTAATGGAGAATGGAATATTAAAAAATATAAAAGATGAAGGAAGCAAAGCATAGCATGCATTGTAGATGATTTTTTTTGGTCTCCTTTGGTTGCATCCCAACATTCAGTCTATATAGCATCATTTTAGATGGTTTCTTCATGCCCCATTCACTTGAATACTTTTTATCAATTGGAAACTAAGGAGAGAGAGATTATCCAATGGTAATTTTATGGTTCAAAAAATATAGAGAATTTTATATCAAGTGCTAATAAAATTATTCATCTATGTAGATTTTTCATGAATAATGCTACATAGAGAAACTACCAGAGTGAAAAGTTAAGGAAAGTATAGATAGTAGATAATAGTGGCATACCTAGATCTGCTGAGATGAAAGCCTCCTCATCATAATTTGGTCCGGCTAGAACAGTCCCTGATGGTGATATAATGACACTACCTCCAGCACAGACAATAGAATCCGGTGTGAGGTCCTCTTCTGTGCCTGAAAATACATATTCTGGAGCAGGTGGGTAATCTTTCCTTCGACAGAATTGGTTGGCTGATAAAACAAAGCATCCACCTTCAAGAGCAATGTGGGTCATTGATGCTTGCCATATTTTCGAGGGATCAGCCGTAGGTGCACAATATATTTCAACCCCTAAACAAAAAATAGTTGCACAAATTAAGTCAAGATATCAAAAGATGATCTAAAACTAATCATCACACAACAAGAACACAAACCTATAATGTTCACGTACCAAGCAAATCACATAATTACACATATCCGTTCTGGCCAGTATTTGGGTGTTTTTGTTTGAGCTACCAATACAAAACTACAACTACACCAAGTGGAAGGGCCACTATAGAAGCTAGAAGTAGCTTATAGTAGAGTAGTTCATCTAACCAAAGCGTCACAACAACAGAAAATTCCCCTTAGGAATGGAATCTTAAGTAGGGGGTTTAGCCTGCCTCCCTACCAATCAAAGAGGTTGAGACATTTAGACATTATAGATTATCACATTTAGCATTTTCAACAAAAATGGATTTAGAGGGCCTTCAACAAAGCAAATACAAGGAGCGGCAGCACATCATTTAACAATATACATCTCATAATCAACTGACAGAAGACAATGAAGTATTATTGTTTGACTATAAAAAAGTATGCCAAGATGGGAGAGAAGATATGAAAATTACAAATTGCTAAAAAAAATGTGTCACAATTACTTCCAGTAAAAGCCTGGGCAATTGAGGTTGGTCTCTAAAGGTTTTCAACCAAACCTTGTTCCCAATTTGAGCCCAGTACAGTCAGGCCCTCCCTATAATAATCAAATTTTCATTATTTGAAGGCTTGAATACCTAGGACCAAGTTAGGATCCAACACAAAAACGGAAGAGAGAGAGAGAGAGAGAGAGAGAGAGAGAGGAGGGGGGGGGGGTTGTAAACACAATTCTTCATTAGACCACCAGGGTGGCCTACAAAACTTTCTTGAAATTCTTATGCTCCGGGCCTGATACTAATTTAGCTTTCCAACATTCAGTCATTGCAAAATACATAAATAAATAATCAAAATATTATATTAGTTCCCAACTTATAGGAAGGTAAAGAAAGAGTTAAAACGCAGCATGAAAAAAATTGACATAGTGTTCTTATTAATGTGAGTTGCATTAAGCATCAAAGATTACTAACCTTTAGCATACATGGCTGTCCTTAGAAGAGGCATTCTGTTTTCCCAACAAATGACAGCGCCTAATTTTCCAATTGGAGTTTCAAAGACCGGAGTTGTCGATCCATCTCCAAATCCCCAAATACTACGCTCCATTGCTGTTGGCACAAGCTTCCGATGCTTTCCCAGGTAACAACCTTGAGAATCAAAGAACAGAACAGTACAGTAGAGTGTATATCCATCTCTCTCTATCACACCCATTACCAAATATACCTTATACTTTCCAGCCATTACTGCTAAACGGTCAACTTCAGGGCCTACATTGTAGCAAATAAATCAGTGAAAACTAAACATACCTATTATTATATAGACTCATTAAAATCTAACTTAGGCCTCCAAATGGCATGACAAAATATAGGTAATTTTGTTGTTGTTGTTCTTTGCTGCAACTTGATGTTTTTCATTTAAATCACTCAAAAGACTTGAGTTCCAACTATCATGAGGTCAAAATGACTTGATCTTAAGTTGCCATACATCAACAAAAAGCTTCATAAAAAGGGATGAAAAATTCTACAGGCACACATTTGCGCACATGCATGCACACACATTTCTATCACATTAATATGGGAATGATTTTGCATTGCATAAAAATTTGTTGATGTAAGGTCCAGCCAGAAAGAAAACCATAAAAAACAAACTTTCATCTCCTAGTTGAAAAGATAATAGAATTTGAGTATCCAAAAATGTTGAAATTTGGTTACATTATATCATAGGTAGGATTTCATTTCAATTATGATATAGTTATATAAACATATCAAGATATGCATCTTACCTAAACTACTTTGAATCCAACTGATTCAGAGCTTGCATTCTTGGTGCAATTACAAGAAAAAACCCGAAAGATCTAGTTTGTTTTATGACCTTTCACAAATTACTTACATGTGAATTCTAGTTAGCTCAACTGGTAAATTTTATAGTCGTTGAAACTTTCCATATTAGATTTTCTTATATTGGTAATTATTACACACACACCCAATGAGTTCTGAATTCACAACTTCATACTTCACCTTACTCTTATAGGTGAAGGAGATGTTAGAGCTTATTTGCACTTGTCATGTTAGATCTACCCAAGAAAGACATACAATCACAATTTCTTTTTGTAGCACCAAAGTACTCACCAATCATTTGTCTAATGCTAAACCAGAATAGGACTTCATAGGAATAAAATAATAACAGAAGATGATATTCTTCACTTCAACAAATTGTAGAATTAATCAAAACCAATAGTTGATAAGAAGTTATCTGATTATCTGAAGTCATGCCTCCACAAGATCAATTACAATCCACATTGAAATTCAACTAGATCAAGGTGGCCTAATAAATTTCGCCAAGTCCATGTTCTAACTCATAATTAATCCATCCAATCAGTGCAAATCAACCTAGACACAGAGTCTTACCAGGTACATCAATGGCTGAAGCATGATACTTGTGGAAATCCTCTTTACCCTTAGCTGTTCGACTCGCCATTGTAATCCCGAAATTTGTACCTCGTGGATAACCACCCACAAATGCTTCTGGAAACACAACTAGATGGGCTCCATGCTCGGCAGCTTTAGCTAGCAACCTTTCAGCCTTATCTATACATTCAATCAAAGAATTAAAACTAGAACTACTAACAACATCCCATTTCAACCCCCCACCTCCGCCACACACACCAAAAAAATAAGTACACAAAACCCCTTGTGATTAATCTGTAAAACACAAAACCCCTAAAATTTTGAAGGTAACACTTTTTTTTTTTTACAAGATAGAATTTCTACTTTGGCCTAATCTAAGTGTATATGTGTGTGAAACTCTCTCCTAGAGACTTAAACCTCGGCCCTACCTCCCAAACCCCACAAACATTTATATTTGTAGAGTGATCACTACACTAAGGATGCACAATGATTAATTGAAAGTAACACTTAACCCCTTTATATTGTTTTATGTGTAAATTTAAACATCTGTCAAATAAACCCCGAGTTACCAATTTGATAATATGTGTTCACATTTAGAATTGCATTTTTACATAAAACAATACCACATAAGGAAACAACTGTGTTTTGTGAATATTTCCAAAAAGGGAATTCTGGGTCACATGGAACACATAGATAGAACTTCTCTTAATCATACATGCCATAATAATAAGTTATTAAATAAATTAAAAGAAATCACCCTCCACTAGTCCACTTCATTGCTGAGAATATGTACAAAAATAGAAAGAAACTAAATAATCGAAAATTATATTCATCAATTTCGTTCGACTTCCACGGTTACAAACTCACAATCGATGATGTTCTTAGAAAGTAGAAAGTGGAAACCCAACAGAGCCAACAGAATTACATCAGGTTAAAGAAAAAAACAAAACACCACAGTAATATATATATATATTTTTTTTGATGAGACACCACAGTAATATTAAGTGAACAATATCCAAGTAAGTCAATTAACCAAACTACCAAAGTTGACAACAAGTGAGTAAAGAAGTGGGACCTAGTGTGGCGGGGGTGTCGTAGAAAACAGTTGAGGCCTGGACCACGGTGGCTCGGACCACCGTGGGTGCGAATGAGTCGGCACCCATGTCGACCTCCGCTATCACCGGTCCATGCGCTGCCGGTTCAAGCTCCATGTCTTTTTTCTTTTTCTTTTTTTCCGTATAAACCAAAGTTAGTTTGAGACTTAGTGCTGTGCTGGTTTCTCAATTTTTTTTGAAGAATGAGTTTGGCAATGTTTGAACATCAACATAGGCAGCTTGTGAATTATTTATATTTTTTCTCTTGAAAGAAATCAAACGTTGAAATTGTCTCATAATCTACAAATGCAAATAAAATAAATGTACATTATTCTACGTTAAATAGTTCTGTTGTGTCATGAATTAGTCTAAAAAAGAGAGTAGGTATGTCTCTGGTCTCAAAAGTCAAAGAGTACCAACTTGCTGCTGATTTATTCTCTCTTTTTTGAACTTAGCAGTTTGGAAACTTGGTTTTTTAATAGAGTTCTGTATTTTCAGTTCTGTTGTTCCTCGCAGCACAAAATTGTTTCATAGGTCATGCATGACTCATCAGATGGACAAACTCAATTCTTATTTCTTAACTAATCCACCAAATCTACAATTTCTTCACTCTAAATATTCGTTTTAGTCTTATTTGCCAGCATGGCTGTGAGAAATTTATAAAATAGCAAATAAAATCTCCTTCTTAAATCTTAATCTACGTTCACGTTAGTATCAAAAGATAAAGACAACACTCTAGTCTAAAGACAAGCATTGCTTATTCAGTTGTAACTATTTAATTTCTCGGTTGGTATGTAGTGTTCGGCCGATAAGATAAAAATTAGAGTTCGCACTCTTTTTGAACCTAATCACCTACATTATTTATTTATTTTTAACTATTCTAATAATCCACCTCACCTACAATCACCATAATATATATATAAAAAAAAAAAGAGTTATCATCATGTATAAACATCTTTTTATTATTAAAAACGAACGCTATAAGTTGAAAGTTTCTAAAGAAAACCTTAAATATTTGTTTTAGTCAAAATTATCACTTTGCGTTTTGATAAAATTTTAAATTAGCACATCTACCACCCTCTTAAAGTTAAAAGTTAAAACTAAATTTACGTTCACCAAGATATTATCTAGAGGTGTTCGTGGTATGATGCGGTGCGATTTTGAGCTACTTTTAGCACCGCATTTTGCAGTACGGTTTAGTTAAAATCATAATTGTACCGCATTGCGGTAATATATGTGGTGAGATGCAATGTGGTTCGATTTAGAGTTTAGTCAAAACTATAACCGCACCGCACCTTATTTTTGCAGTCACATATATGGTGTGGTGTATAAGTTATTGTTTGAATGGTTTGAAGTCGGTATATTTTTCCCTTTATTTTAGGTCAAGTTTTAAACTATTGAGCTAGTATTTCTTTATTTTGGCCTGGCTTTCTTAGTCAACACTTGCTAAGGTTATCAAACTTAAAAAAAAAAAAACTAAGATTATTAAACTATTAATAATATATTTAATATTAAAAATAAATAAATATATTAATATATAAAGAGAGTACGGTGTGGTGTGGTTTTCTTATTATAAAACCGCAAGCCGCATTGCACCATACAGTGTGGTGCACTGTTACTTGCGGTATGATGCATTGTTACTTGCAGTGCGATTATGCCATTTTATAGGTGGTTTTGGTGCAAATTTTGCAGTTTGGTGAACACCCCTTAGTATTATCCATGGTTAAACTAATTTCCTTTGTGTAAACTTCATGTGCCATGAGCCCCGCCCATGACTGAAAGAAAAACACAAAATTAAGAAAATAAGTGAATAAAAAAAATAACTAAGAAGAAAAGCATTTGTTATTTTATAGGATTTTTCTCAAATCTTCTTCACCTGAATTTCTTGGATTCTTAGCCCTTAAAGTTTGTGGTTATTTTCATTTTAATCTTTTATGTATTAAAATTTTCATTTTGACTATTTATTTTTTATTTAGTTTTATGTTTAGTCCTTCATGAATATGAATATTTTGAAATGTAATTAAAGAGCCAAATAGAAAATTGAATCAACTATAAAAGGCTTCTTTCTCAAAAACAAAAACAAAAAAAAAAAAAACTAAGAAGAAAAGCATTTGTTATTCAAAATGTATTTCTCATTGATTTTATATCTAAAAATTCGATTTTATTTTTGGTCTTGTTGATACTTGTTGGCCAAAAATTTATATATTATAATATATATTTGCCTTATTTTATAGGATTTTTCTCAAATCTTCTTGAATTTCTTGGATTTTTAACCCTTAAAGTTTGTGGTTATCTTCATTTTAGTCTTTTATATATTAAAATTTTCATTTTGACTATTCATTTTTTATTTAGTTTTATGTTTAGTCCTTCATGAATATGAATATTTTAAAACGTAAAGAGCCAAATAGAAAATTGGATCAACTATAAAAGGCTTCTTTCTCAACCAAAAAAAAAAAAAACTATAAAAGGCTAAAATAAAAATATTAGAACATAAAGGGCCATTATGAAAACAATCTCAAACTTTAAAAAACTAAAAGTCTACTATAATCAATTTCTTAGATTCGAATATGATCAAGACATCCCAATTTTTCCAAACTCCAAGTTTTGGCCCAAAAAAGAAATTCCTACTTGTCACTCATTCTTGTTTTTCTTGCGAGAGCTCCCTAAATCTAGAGCCATTTGGCAATGGTCAGCCCAAGATATTGGAGCATATGGTGAAAGATCTATGTGTAGCTTTTTATATATAAATATTAATTAAATATAATTATTTAATATTCATTAAATCGAGGTTAATTTTATGCATTAAATACATAATTTAATGAATAATTCTAATAAAAACTATTATTAATTTCATAAGAAGAATTGAATATCATAGTTGAAGCATAAATTTGAACAAGAAGAAAAACTATATATTATTTTTTAAAAATAAAATTATCTTATCTAAGATATATGACGATACAAAGTTAAGTAAATTTGTAATCTAATTTTTGAGAGAAAGACATATATTATTTGGTGTATGACTTTGTAGGAAATTAGTCAATGTTTAAATTAATTTTTAATTTTTAATGATTGGCGACAATATAATTTTTTTTTTTTGGGGAAGCATTTTAGGGTTTTAATTGTATTAGGTTTCTAATAGCCTCATATTTTGAAAGCCTTATTAAAAGATTTCATAAAAAAATGCTAAACGTTCATATATGATATGACAATCACTATGATTGATGAACTTCAATAACATAATTAGTCAATGTTTAAATTAATTTTTAATGATTGGTGACAAATTAGTTTGTAAGCCTATAGTAAAATTTAAGGTATTCCTAGGATCACTAATAAAAAAATGCACGACCATTTGAAATAATTCATTCTTTATATATAAAATTTTGTGTCTTTTACACTTGGCTCTCCCACTTAGTTTCAAGAATACACTAGAAAAATTAGAAAGTGCATCTAGTGCATCATGCAATTACAGCAAAAAATTATAAAGTTAAGAGGTTAAATAAAAATTTTGATTCAAGTGTTGAGATTAATAGTATTTTTTAACTTTCTATCAAAGCCGTTGAAAATACAATTGCATTGGATCTCAATCCCTTTCTCCTATGCTAAGTGAGTTAGTGAGTGCAAAATACAAAGAATCTAATATTAATGAACTATAATTTTTTTTTAAACAATCATATATACTCAATAAAAATCACCACACAACGAAAATCACTACACATTCTATCCTATTAAAAACTATAAGAAAAAAAAATTATCATAAGTAGTATTAAATTTAGGTAAGAATTTTTATATGTGACTAATTACATTTACTTAAAAAAATAATTTGACTAATTATATATATTTAATTTATGATAAAAATTGTGTTTAATTTTAAATGTATCTATATGTATGCATTAATGCATGTGGTACATGCTATTTTTTTTATTTGACTAATGTAGGAGCTTAAGAATTTTTTGCCTTTGGCTTTTGGCTTTGGCTTGATTGCCTTGCCTTTGCCTTTGCCTTTGCCTTGGCTAGAATTCTTTTGTCCCACATTGGAAGGAAAGCTTTCCTCTTCATGCCTTATAAGGCATGAACCAATGGATGAAGAGTACCACTAGCTTGCTTTCCTCTTCATGCCTTATAGTTCATGCCTTATAAGGCATGAAGAGGAAAGCTTTCCTTCCAATGTGGGACAAAAGAATTCTAGCCAAGGCAAAGGCAAAGGCAAAGGCAAAGGCAAAGGCAAGGCAATCAAGCCAAAGCCAAAAGCCAAAAGCCAAAGGCAAAAAATTCTTAAGCTCCTACAACTAATTGTTTATATTTTTATAATAAAAATTGTGTTTAATTTTAAATGTATTCATGTATTTGCATGGGTTACATGCTAGTTTGAATAATTTTGAAAACGTTTTGGTAGTACTTGATATTAGCTCAAATCTTAAGTGCAATATATATATATATATATATATTTTTTTTTTTTTTGATTGGCACCAAGTGTCTAGGACTTTGTCTTGACTAATCCTAGGGGTGCACAGGCCCTCAGCAAGAAGTTTCCCGCAAGGGCACCTTGGGTAATTCAAGGGGCAATTAAATACCCCCAGTTCGATGGCCCTAAGGGAGTGAATACACATATAGCTACTTGAACCCAAGACATCAAAGTTTTACTGCTCGTCCCAGAGTTTTAAGTGCAATATTTGTATTTTGTTAATTGCTGGAATGCTAAATTTGTTGCTCATACCTTGGCCAATAGGCCTATTTGTTGGGTTTGTTTGTGGGTATCTAATCCTGTTTTGAAATCATCCCTTTTTAAAGTATAGCATTTTGAAACTTCATTTTTTAAGTATAAATCCTCTTTCAAGCCGTTCATTTTCAAAAAGTTGAAAAAAATATATAAATAGTAGAAAACGGCTGGTAAGCTCTTTTTCTTTTTTTTTCTTTTTTTTTTTAATAACTTTTCCTTCAAATCGATTTGGGAATCTCTTTCAATCTATTATATGACAAATTTTATAAAACTATCAACATTTATTATTTAAATAAGAAGAAAGTTTAAGGTTACTGGTTCAACCAATGACTCTGTGATGTGAGTTGTATAGGTTATAACCACATGGTCAAATAAAAAATAGAAAGATAAAAAAAAAACACCTATTTAGATGAAAACAACTCATCTAAGTTGCATAGATTAGTGGGTTCCAATTAGTTCAACTGGTAAAACCTCTGATGGTTGAATAAGATATTTAAAGTTCAATCTCCGCCTACATCAAAAATCAATTAGTGACATGGTTTGATAATAAATAACTATTATCAGGAGCAGATGGCATAAATTAAAACTCTCTTAAAAAAAAAAAAAGTTGCATACACGAATATGATTTGTAGGAAATTTTCCTCTGAACCAATTTGGAAATAAACATTTTTTCCCCTTTTATCCTTTCAATAAACTTCCCTTATTTTAGACCCATTAAAAAAAACTGACGACATTAAAAAGTTGCTTATCCTACGTCTCAAAACTAGCCCAATGGAACCAAAGCCAGAACCCAATAGGTCGGTCTCATCTCTTGTGCCGACCAACAAAAATGGAGATGAAATCCAACAGAACCTAATTTGCTCGCTTGGCCCAATTGAACCAAAGAGAGAACCCAATAGGTCTCATCTCATGAGCTGACCATAAAAATTAAAAAATGGAGATGAAATCCAATAATAGAGCTCCATTGGTCCAATGGAACTGAAGACAGAACCCAATGGGCCAAAAAAAACAAACTTGTAGTAATGTCCAAGTATGACAATTTGGGCTTTTAATACCATAATACTTTCTATGAAGAGAGATGAGCCTAGACCTTACGAATCTTTTGTCTTATAACGTTCATTTTCCCTCTTTTTTTTGTTAATCGCTGAACTGCTAATTTTGTTTCTCATAGCTTGGGCAATGGCCCTATTTGTTGGGTTTGTTTGTGGGTATCTCATCCTGTTTTGAAATCATACCTTTTCAAAGTATGGTATTTTTAAACTTCATTTTCTAAGTACTAATCTTCCTTCAAGCAGTTCATTTTCAAAAAGTTGAAAAAATTAAGTACTAAAAAACGGTTGGTAAGCTCTTTTGATTTTTTTTTTAGATGTTTCCTATCTATAATATATTATAAAAATTGAATCCCAAAACTGGTAGATGCATTCTACAATAACACTTATTCGTTTTCAAAGTACTCTATAATAACATATGGCAACTTCTTATATTTAATTGGTATGATTAGACAAACAATGCCATGTGTTCAAATATTATTTTTACATGTCAATGTATTTGCCATAATACTAGACACGTGGCATATAATTAAAATTTGGAATGAAATAAATACATTTCTTAGGACCAAGTTAGAATCCAACACACAAACACGAAAGAGAGAGAGAGAGAGAGAGAGAGAGAGAGAGAGGGTTGTAAATACCATGCTTCATTGGACCACCAAGGTGGCCTGCAACTTTCTTGAAATCTTATGCTTCGGGTCTGATACCAATTTAGCTCTCCAACATTTAGTCAGAGAGAGAGGGTTGTAAATACCATGCTTCACTGGACCACCAGGGTGGCCTGTAACTTTCTTGAAATCTTATGCTCCGGGTCTGATACCAATTTAGCTCTCCAACATTTAGTCATAGCAAAATACATAAATAAATAATCAAAATATTATATTAGTTCACAACTGATAGGAAGGTAAAGAAAGGGTTAAAAAGCAGCTTGAAAAAAATTGAGATAGTGTTCTTATTAATGTGAGTTGCATTAAGCATCAAAGATTACTAACTTTTAGCATACATGGTTGTTCTTAGAAGAGGCATTCTGTTTTCCCAACAAATGACAGCACCTAATTTTCCAATTGGAGTTTCAAAGACTGGAATTGTCGATCCATCTCCAAATCCCCAAATAATACGCTCCATTGCTATTGGCACAAGTTTCTGATGCTTTCCCAGGTAACGACCTTGAGAATCAAAGAACAGAACAGTACAGTAGAGTGTATATCCATCCCTATCACACCCATTACCAAATATACCTTATACTTTCCAGCCATTGCTGCTAACCTGTCAACTTTAGGACCTACATTGTATCAAATAAATCAATTAAACTAAACATACCTATTATTATATGGACTTGTTAAAATCTAATTTAGGCCTCCAAATGGCATGACAAAGGAAGTATAGGTAATTTTTTTGTTGTTGTTCTGTGCTGCAACTTGATGTTTTTCATTTAAATCACTCAAAAGACCTGAATATCAAATATCATGAGGTCAAAATGACTTGATCTAAAGTTGCCATACATCAACAAAAAGCTTCATAAAAAGGGATGAAAAATTCTACAAGCACATACCTGCACACATGCACACACACACATTTCTATCACATTAATATGGGAATGATTTTGCATTGCATAAAAATTTGTTGATGTAAGTTCCAGCCAGAAAGAAAACCATAAAAAACAGACTTTCATCTCCTAGTTGAAAAGATAATGGAATTTGAGTATCCAAAAATGTTGAAATTTGGTTACATTATATCATAGGTAGGATTTCATTTCAATTATAGTATAGACGTATAGTTATAATAACATATCTAGATATGCATCTTACCTAAACTAATTTAAATCCAATCGATTCAGAACTTGCATTCTTGATGCAATTACAGGAAAAGAAACCCAAAAGAGCTAGTTTGTTTTATGATTTTTGATAAATTACTTGCAAGTGGGTCCCAATTAGCTCAACTAGCTGGTAAAATTTCTAGTCATTGAATTAGAGTTAGGGGAAATTTCTGGTTTGGTTTGATGGCCTGGCTCGACTGGCCTTTCCCTCACCCTAGCGGGCTCCTTTTATTGTGGTGGAGGTTTGCAGAAAGTGGAATTTGACCTTGTCAATATCCTTTAGATTTTCCCTTTAGTAAAAATTACTCAGTGTAACACTTCAAAAAAAAATCTTGATAACTATCTAATGATGCTCAACCATTTGATGTTTAGGCTAAAAAACATGCCTATGTAATGATCTAATTGTCATAGACTGCATAGGTTGGAAATACATTTAGAAAAGAAGAAAACTATTTAATTGGTTATTATGCGGTTTCATCACCCTTCCAATTGTGAAGAATCTTCAAAGGATGTAGGAAATAATTTAGAGTGTCCAATTGGTTTGGGGTTCTGATTACAGTAATGGATGGGATACTATATGGGATACTATGTGCAGAAACTTTCACTTTTAGTTACTGAGGCATACAAGGATGCACATCAGAAGAGTGTCCAGGTCATGAGAATTTCCAGTTTTTTGTATTCGAAACTCTGACTTCCACCTTTGCCAATTGCCATAAAACCGAAAGTCTCAGCTTTTATATTTTTTAGGCCATGAAGGAGAGGATGAGTGATCTTGCTCAGAGCTTGGGAATGCCTCCAGGCATTGGTGAGGGTTCAAAGTAATTATTTCTTCATCTCATACTGTTATCTGAGATGCACTTCAATTTTGTATACGATTACAAACCAAGGCAGGGCTACTTGCTTGTACTATGACCTTGAATCCAGAAATGTTCTAAGGATGTCTTTTCCTTCATTCGGTTAGATTTGTTGTTGAAATTGTCATTCATTTTCCGGGTGCTAGTAATGTGTTTTTTTTCATAATATGTGAAATGTCTTTAAAGAAAAATTAAATATGCTTTTGGTCCTTAATTAAGGATTGAATTGGGTTACTCAATTGGTTTCTAAATGGCATGCAACATAGGGAAGCCATAGGTAAAAATGCCACAGTTAAGATTTTATTTATTGGATTTGTGACTTGAAATGGAGAGGATCTTGTTCCATATGTAGAGACACTAATTTTGGATTTGTAATATATCAATACAAATCATGAAACAATTACACTCAATAAATTGCTCAAAGATAATCAATTTTCTTTAGTTATAATATCCAGGAAATTTTGGCAATTCCATAATCAATAATCTATATTCTCATATCCAGGTAAAATTGGCAATTCCTTCCCTGCCAAAAAAGATTTGAAAAGAATGAGTGCTCGCTTGGGTTGAAATAGTGGAACCTCGTGGCCAGCCCCTCTCACTGTAGCAAAAGTTAGCTGATCGTAGACCTCTGTCCATCCTCCTACCTATAAAAGAAGTTTAATTTTCAGATTAATATAACATTTCTTTGTGAGTATTTTTATCTACTTATCTATATATTTTTGTTAGTGTGTTGGAGGTTTTGATTGATTTTTGGTAAGAAATTGTGTTTAATTACCTGATCATCTTCGTTCCATGGATACCACAGAGTTTTAATGGTGAGATTGAGATGGCTGAGGGATAGCCTAGTGGCAGTCACTGGAACTACTGCATCTGTGTCCCCACTGCATCAACATAGAAGCAATGGCCTTTAAAAATTAGATCTTTCTCGTTGTTTATACTTCTTTATTACTTTTCAAATCAAAAGCAATTGCAATTACACTGCTCATTAATCTTCTCATCAACATAGGGGCAATTGCCTTAAAAATTAGAATATTTACTATGCTAATTTGTTTGTTTCGATATGGAATTGACTATGTTTATAAACAAAAGCTTTAAACTAAAAACAATAAGTAATCAACAATGCATGGGAGGCAAACACAGATGATCATAATATGCATGTAAGATTTTATAAAAAAAAATTTAAAAAATTTGCATCAGCATGTGAGAGCAACATATTGAGTATAGACTACAGAGTGATAATTTATAAAAAAATTCTCTCATAATTAGGATAAAGCATTCAATCTCAAGTTGTTCAAAATATAAATTGTTGCTAAAGGACTCTGGCTACAAATTTGAAGTTTGGTACACCAGGAAGTCTACAAGGAAGATGGCTAGGCAAGCCCAAGGTTATGCTCATTAGGCATATATAGGGCCTTCCAAATCAAGAGATGAAATCTAAAAGTGAAGGAGTCGCTGACTGCAAAAGAAGAACTTCTACCAACACTAATGTTAGAGTAATTCTAGAATCTAATTAAAAAAAAAAAAAAACAATTATCTTATCTGCCATATTGTAATTGATTATCGGTTGCTTTCACATAAACCTACAATTTTTTTTCATAACTCATATTCTGCCACATTGCAGTTATGACAAGAAGTTGTGATAAATTTTGTTATCTTAAACCTTTTCCAAATGTTATGGTGAAAAAGAAAAGAAATGGTGAAAAATTTTCATTGGGATGTTTCTGTGAGTAGACATTGTGAAATTGATTTTCAACAAAAGGATAAGTATTATTGGACTACGTAAGGATATTGTCCATATCACTATCAATGACTTTAAATTGCTCAGAGACTCAGAGGCCTACAAGTTCTAGTACAGTGCTTCTTTTTACAGTGCGCATGTTATTGAATCAAAGAGCAGGTTAGAGAATTGTTCTTCTTATTTGTTGGGTCGTGTCAAAAATTTATTCACACAGGTTTTCTCAAGTATAGTCTTTTTGTTCATTGTTGTAGTGTCTCAATGTTGTCTTGCCACTTGTAGTTGTACGTAGCCCAATCCAAGTCACCAGCCAAAAATTACTTACCAGTATTGTAATGTGTATTAATACAAGTAATGTTAGTATAAAACCGATAGTACTTTAATTAATTAGAAAAATTGTTATCCTCAGCATTTAAAAACTTTTACCTGAAAACCCAGATTCGTAAACCAGCTGTAAACAACTTCTTGTATGTTGGCAACATAGAAAATTCAGAATCTGTCCAAATTTTGCCTGGTCCGATTCCGAGAACTTCACTACACAATAGAAAAGTATATATAGGAATCAGATGCATCATCAAACGCCTAGGATTATGTTTTCAATTTTAGAAACAAACAAAGTTAACAGCCTTATAGGTCAATTGATATTTTTTTAATGTTTCTAATGAAGATGTTCAGGTTCAAATCACTCTTTCCCAATTATTGGATTATTAAAAAGTAAATACATAAACAAAAATTATTGACTCATTAAATAGTAAACCTGCAAACAGTCCAGTTGCGAAGAATTCCATTAACATTTGCATGCATTGCCTTTTGTACTTCCGGCCGATTATAATACTTCTCAGCATAATTTGCACTACATGGATCGTACTCAGAAAGCCTTCGACGCAATAGAGTATTTTTGAACCTTATAGGGCTCATGGTATTATCATGCGATGCCAAGCAAGTTGGTGTATAAATACTGTATTGATCTATGTTTCCAAGCTCCGTAGTGGCATGGTACATTGCTTGTTTACATGGTTGTGGTCTTTCACTTTCTACCACCTTGAAATCGCAATTCTTGAGAACTGATCGATATCTTGTATCAGATATCATTGAATGGCTCCACCAATATTCTATTGTTCCAATTTCGTCATAGTAATAATCAAAAACTGCATTTCCCACCTGCATAATTTGATTGAAATTTTTTAATTAGAGTTATGATCAAACTTGGTGTTCAAATTTGTGTTAATTATGTATTACTTACTATAAATCCTTTAAGGTTGAGGATAGGTTGCGAGAGTGCCTTATTATATTCTACAATTTTCTCTGCCAACTGGGGAACAAAATGCCCTATAAAAAGAATGAAAAGATTAGCTTATGATTATTTAGAATTACTCATAATTGTGTAATAATAAGTTATTAGTTGTTTGTTGCAAATATATATATATACACACACACACATACCAGCATAGCTCTCCCCAGCAATGTAGAATTCTCGATGTTTGTATTGTGGAAATCTTGACATCCATCTAGTTAGAAATACTAGAGCATCCTCAGCTGTGTCACAAAATTGGTAATACATAGGATTCACTTACAACATAATCTTATGGTAATCTAATAATAATAATAATAATAAAATCATCATAATCTAGTACCAGTCCGTTTATCTCCGGAATTATTAAGGTCGGATCTTGTATTTGTGTATGAAAAACCAACACCAGCCGGCGATTCAAGAAATAAAAGATTTGCTTCTGTAAGCATAAATAGTAAACACATGATAGATTTTAACCACAAATTTGCAAAGATAAAGGTTCACCAACTTGCTGAATATTAATTATTTGAATAGTGGTTGTTACCTCTATTCCATGAATACTCATTGAGATAAAGTGATAAACCAGTCTTGTTAATCCTAAATGGCCCAATTTCCTCTGATGCTCCAAATGCCACCGATGAACAACCTGGCCCTGCAAAATTACACAATGTATAATTAATATTTGGACAAAATTTAGTTACAAAATTGGTTATGGCCTTAGGCTACAACCTTAATAAAATAAAAATTACAACATATTTTAAAAATCTAACCGTTGAATTGTATTTTCTTTACTCTCTTAATACATATGTCAAATTTTGTGTCAATTAGATATTATTTACTACATAATCTATAAGTTTATATTTTATACATAATTTTAAACTACAATATCTTGCAATTTAAACAATTTATTGATGATATAGTTATTGATTTTTAATTTTCTAGAAATCTTGCAAGCATGGAGGTTATAAGAAAAAGATGTAATCCAATGTTGAATTTGTTAAACTTTGTCCAAACTAATTTCCTTAAAGCATTTGTTAACATTTCACATGAGGGATAACAAAATATGTACCAGTTATTTAGTTGAGAATTTCACTACATAATATCTGTATAACCCTTCTACTTTTTTATTTTAAAAAAATATATACTATTTATGAGTATTTGTAGTTGTGTGCAACCTTTTCACAAGTATATTATTTGTCTCCTTAGTAATCCACATTGAAGCACCTCACATATGAGGTTATGACCTTCCCTTTTTTTTTGAGTAAACAGTAATACTTATTAGAACATATACAAAAATAGTAATATTAGTGTTTTAAATCGGGTTTGTAATACATTACATAACTAGAATACAACTACAAAAGGGTCTAACCCTTTTCATTAATAATTGTTATTATGCCATATATTTTTATATTAATTCTGATGTCGGTCTCCATTATTTAAACACAATTAGATAGTGACACGTTTTATTGTTATTGATGTTGATTTCAACTATTTAAACACAAGTAGATAGTAACAACTTTTATAGCAAGTAATGTTAGGAGGCAATAGTTTTCATAGTCATTTTTCACACATGGCAAATTATTATAATTAATATAATATCACTTTCATATAAATTCATTATTAACATTATCAATCACATCATATGTCATTTTAAATCAATTGTGCAAAAGTTGGTTAAAATTGTTGTATTCTTTAAACTCATTTTTTTGAATTGTTCTTCTTTAATGAAAGAAACATATCATCATCACCATTTGTGATTTCTGAATGCTTATTAATTCATGGCTTCTAATTAATTCTTGTTCTTGCTTCGAATGGAATGTTTTTCTGAAGATCTACTTTTAATGTTTTCCAAAAGAGAAAGAAAGAAAAAACCCTATGTAATTCATGTTTCCTATATAAATGTTGTGAAGAGTGCTATCAAGATGGATACATTGTAATTCATTCCTAGTAGAGCTAGACTAGCACCCTAGAATTACAGGAGAAGAGTAGTCGGTGGAAATTAAAGATAAAAAGTGAGAAAGAAGCTAAACTAACCTCCGTTAAACCAGAGAACAAGAGGTTTCTTTTCTGGAAAAGCAGTGGCTTCTGTCAACCAGTAGAAGAGAGCTCGTCCAGGTTGCTCGTTGACCGTAACGTAGCCAGAAAATTGAGAAAATGTTACTGGTGGCTGTCCAGGCAGTGCTGAAATTCGATCTAGCTCTTGCTGTTTTGGCAAGGCAGCAATGGCAGTGGTGATGGTTGAAGAGAAAATGAGTGAGGACATGAAGAGAAAAAGGACTACACTTTGGAACACCATTGGACCCTCCTGCAAGCCAACTGAATAACTGATACCTGGATCAGAACTTGGTTAATAGTCAGCATAGCATCATAAATGCATCACAAGAAACCTCTCACTTATGGTTACAATAGTAATTATCCAGTTATCTAGAACTATAGTGACGTAGTATTTTCTCTCTCACATAATTAAGGATGTTACTAATTAAAATCATCCAAAATAAGGAAATATTATGTCATTGTATTTTGGGAATATCTAATGATTTTTCAATTGATAAAAACGTCTTAATGAGAAATTATTAGGTTCACTGGGAGGATTGCTGAAGTAGTCTTCCCAACCAATGAAATAATTTCATTTATGCAAGTCTGTGAGTTAGAATCCTAACCAACATAAAAATTAAAATCCACTAGATGATATCACATTTGCATAAATAGAAGCGTTTTATTGGTTAGAAAGACTATAAATACCACTTCAATAGTCCTTCTAGTGGACTTAATAATTTCTCAGTGTCAAGAGTCAAGCCACTGAATCTACTCTCACTCATTTAATTGAGAGTTTAAGATAAAATGAGCAAATTTTAAATTTAATTTTATAGGCCTATTTGTTCAAAGCTTAACCTTTTTTTTTAGAGAATTTTAGCCTACGACATCTGCTAATGATAACTCTTTAGCATCAGATTAAGACACCAATCGGTTTTTTATGTAAGCAGTGATTTAATCTCAGATCACTTATTCAACCATCAAAACTTAACCATTTAATTGAGAGATTAAGGCAAACCAAGAGTATTCTAACTCATTTAATTAGGATATTAAGGCAAACCAAGTTATTTAAGTTTGGATTAGAAAATCCGATTTTATAAAGGAATGTCATTTAACACTTATGGTTCGTTTGGTTGATGATAGAAAAGTGAGAGGATAGAAAATGGAATAGATGATGGAAAAGTAGGGAGATAAAAGAGATTTTAGTTCTAATTATTTGTGTTTGGTTAGAGAATGGAAATGTGGGGAATAGAAAATAGAGTTTGTATAAATTTACTCTCTCATGCTCCTATTACATGAATTTTTTTATACAAATATTTTATAAATGGAAAAAAAATTATTATTTTGGAATAAAATAAGCAAGTAAAAAATTTAATAAATAACCCATAAAAAGAAAGAAAAGAAAAGGAAAAAAAAAAAAAAGATTGGTGGGCCAACCAACCTTTTCTCCTCCCCATTTTCTCTCCGATTTGGAGGGCTAAAAAGTGGTAGGCCTAGGGAGAAAACAACCTAACCCAACATTTTCTCTCCCCCCAAATCACTCTAATCAAACACCCTTTCCAGCTAAAATCTCTCTTATTTTATCTACTCCATTTTCTATCTTCCCTATTTTCACTCCAATCAAAGTCATCAATAGTGTCATGCATTATCTATTGAAAAACATAGTTTTGCATCACATACAACAAAATTGCGGAAGCAAATACAAGGATCTAATTTATTTATGAGAGATAATGTACAATTTTTAATTCTACAACAAAGAATACAAAGCATACCTTAATGTGATGATTCTAAAAAACAAAATAGAAGGTCAATCTTAGGAAACCTTCTACCTTTACCCTAATTCCACTTGGCGCCCAAGATGTGTAGTCTCTTAATCAATTCTTTGTACTTTTCATTAAGATCTTTCTAAGGATTAAGAAGTAAAAGAAGATAGTTTGGGTTGAATTCGAGGCCAACCCAGCCTCCAAGAAGTGTGGAAAAGATGAGATAGGGAATTAGAGAGATTAGGTACTGGTTTGGGTTAATTCTTCAATGATTCCATTATTGAGATCCTTGTTCCCCTTTATACGCTTCAGTTGTTAGCTATTTGTAACAATTCTGGTATTCCTAGACAACTAACTACTAATTCTAGTATTCCTAGCCAACTAAGTACTAATTCTAGTATTCCTAGCCAACTAAGTACTTTAAAGGATATTTGTAACCAATTCTAGCAACTAAGTACTTTAATCTAATGAACTAACTACTTTCTCAATTCTAGTATTCCCAATTCTAGCCAACTAAGTACTTTAAACTAATGAACTAACTACTTTCTCAATTCTACTATTCCCAGCTAACTAACAAACTACTTTCTCAATTACAACAAATTATTACATCTCAATCTATTAAACATCAGCGCAGCTTTGACACATCTGTAACCTCCTAACTAAAGTACACTCATTTGTAACAGTTTCACGCAACTAACCTCATACTGACCTTAACAAGTTCTTTTTCTTGTGTTATGATCAGTTCGTTTGAAGAGAGATACAAGAGAAAATTGTTTTTTTTTTTTTTTTTTTTTTTTCCCACAATGTTTCCTCAAGGCTTTCAACCAGAGACTAATCATTGTTCGTGCCGGGTGAGCCCACGAAGGGGTAAAGCACTGGCCAAGGAAATTATTTTCAAAGTGCAGGTAGCAGGACTCGAACTAGGGAGCACACCTAGTCGAGCCAAGTACAAACACTTTGAGACCAAGAGCTCAACCAACTTGGCCAACCTCCTTGGTTAAAATTGTTTTCTTTCCTTTTAATCGTATGTATGTTTTAACTGTCTAGGTATTTATTTTATTAAATAACTTTTATTAAATAACCGGTTGATTATTTAATTGGACTTGCCTTTTTGGGCTAATGCAATTGGGTATTAGTAAGTGGCTTGAGTTGGGATCAATGGAACAAATAAGACTTTTAACTCCAATACGCTTCGGGCTTCCATTAGCTCCTTGATAAGTCCAAAGTTACCATCAATTACATAACAAGTACCACTGTGAAAAATATACTTACACTCTAGGCTTTATAATCTTCACAAATAAAACATCTGATTTCATCACCGACTATGAACTACGTTTTTTAGTTTATAAGAAACTTGTGATTTATATCTTTTGTAACTAAAGCACATAGATTACATACCATGCATCTCAAGGACTATATGATAATGTCCAATTAGTTCATGTGCAAAATAGTCTCATGTAATTAAATACTATTACTTAAAATATGACAACAAATTGGATTTTAAGGCACAAACCCAAACATTGTCTTCCAAATAAAAGAAGATATAGGTTTCTAAAATTAAATTGTTTAATTTAACCTCTAGTGAAAGAGTGGTATTTAAATAAAGTAAAGGGTAATTTAGAGAAGTAGCCAATTTATGTCTATTAGTTTTTCAAAGAGGTATATATCCTAAAATAGAATACAAGGCAAATGAATAAAAATCTTATATCTCACTTTTTTATTCCACTTTATACTCCACTAATTACAACTTTTCAGTTCCCACATACTCCTTTTCCTTTTCATTATAACATAACCAAAATTTAAAATAGAAAAAAAAAATTACGACACAGGAATAATAATTGGATGAGTATAAAGTGGAATATAAAAAATGGGATAAAGAATTTTTATTTATGGCCAAAATATAGAATGAAAATAAATTCTCTATCATACTTTTTTGTATTTTCTATTTTATTTTTCATCAACTGCAATATATAATGTGTTTATTTATTACTTATTTTATAAGGAAAGTGAAAAGAATACATGGTGATGGTGCAAAGGAAAAAATATCGTAAAAAATTTCAACAACAAAGGAAAACCACTTGGACTTTTAATTTTTCAAAATTGGCCTGTTAATTTACTTTTATTATAACAAATTATCTTTAATTAATTGGCTAATATCCCATGTGGTGGATAGTCCTAGAAAAACTTGTTCATCTGGAGGATCTGATTTGGAGTTTGGTCATCCTCCACAAATATTGAATCCCTTTCATGTTGGCTTATAATGAAATTAGTGCACCAAATTTGATTAATTGATTAAATTATTAGTTCTTCCGGTTGAAAAACAAATTTCAAATTATGACTTAGCTGAAATCATGAAAATGATTTAGTTATTCCTCACAACTGAGAAAAGGGCATATTTATTAGATGACTTATGAGTGACCTTGAATTTGTGTGCTACCTATATATTACATACAATTTGATTGAACTTGACAAATGAAAAAAATGATTAAATGATTACTAATAAGTGACCTTGTATTAGGCGCACCTGCAATTTGGTTGAACTTGACAAATGAAGGTAATTCCAAAGTGTTGGATATAAAAATATGAGTGGAAGTACCAACTGAAGAAAAAATAAAGAAGTCAATGAATTAATGTTAACATAAATGGATAAAGATTAAACTTTTAGTTTCACTTTTGGGGGTTAAAGTTTCTATTTAGAGCATCAATGCACTAGACGTGATACGATACATACACTTATCTAATTTTAGTTTGGTTTTTATGTGCATTGTCTTTTTTGGTTCTTCAAGATATCAACTAGTTTTGTTGGAAATCTTCTCTTCTTTTCTTAGCAAATTAGAGATTTTTTATAATGGGATTGTAGTAAGGATTTTATTAACAATAATATTTATGTTGTTATATATATAGGGTCATGTTATCTTGTGCCCTTAGGGAAATTGTTAATAAATAATTTCAGGAAAGTTTTGACACAATTTCATAGGAAATATAAAAAGCAATAAAAAAATTTAATTTTTTTTTTCTTTTTCCATAAAAGGTTTCTAAAAATATATCTTAAACCAGTATCCTTAGGGCATTGATTAAGATTTTTCATATATATATATATCCCTCAATTATGGAAAATTATTAGGTGTTGGTGCAAACACAATAATAATGGAAATAATACACAAAGAGAAACTGAATAATACTTTGAATATTATTGATGTAAAGAAAGAAATACACAACACTATTTGGACTGAGGCGCGGCACTCGCTCTCTTTAAGGAGATTCAAGCCCTTGGTTGGCTAACTCTTGTAACCGGTGCAGACCTTCTCTGGCTTGTCTCCCCCAGGATACAACAGCCCAACAAGTGTCGTATGGCTAGAACAACCTCTGCACAAAGTGTTCAAGCCCAAAACTCCACCAGAAAGAACACCCTTCCTTGACAATAATCTCTCTATTTTTTTAGTGTGTATTGTAAGTTGCAGTAACATAGATTGGGTCTGAATGAGTCTATTTATAGGCTCAATGGGCCTTACGAAATTACTACACAATTTATTCTGATTAATTAGGTCCAATTATTCTGATGTAGTGGGTGTTACAAGATTAATTGTTGGATATTAATCTGATGGGCTGGAGTTACACATTTAATGGTGAGATGAGGAGTTTCTGAAGAATGAATAGGCCCAAACGGATAGTCCATTAAGTGGGTTAATGGCTCTTCATTGTCCATAATAAAAATGAAGTATTAATTCGGGCCATTTACTCACCAACGGATATGGTAATTATTCTGAATGGGCTTTCAAGTAAGAGGATCCAAGGGGCTGATTCATTTCCATTTTTGATACCTCCACTCTTCACCTCCCCCTTGCGCACGTATCTAGCCCAATATCTGAGACAATTCATGTTAGCCCATTAATCACCACAATTAAAAAAAATAAAATAGTCTCTCTCCTTTTCAATGTGGGATTAAACATTTTTCACAACTCTTCATCTTCCATATTCACTCCACATCTTTACATTTATTTTATAACATTTACTCATTTTAATTATTTAATATTAAAATGTTCCAACAATCCCCCACTCATTTTAATATTAAATTTTAGTTAAAGAGAGATTACCAGGCAAAGATGGGTCACTATGCATCATGAAGGTGTGCTCTGCATTGAACCTTCACTTAGTAAAACAGCGATCTCAACTCCAGAGTCGTAGTGGTCTCCGACTTGAACTAGGACTGCTTTAGGGAAATTAAACATCACTGCTTACACATAACAACCCAGGTGTTGACATGAGCTTTTATAGCTAGCACTTTACGGCCATGTGCTGATCCCAGTTTCATGAGTGTATTTGAGATTAAGTCCAAATCTCATAGGGAGCGGCCCCACCCCCACACTCACATAGGTGAAATTTGTCAAGGGTGCTCCTGCAATTCTGACACCCCACTCATACGAGCTACAAATTTCATTAAGAGTTTTTTACTCAACCTCTCCACATTACAGGATAAATGCACTTACATCATAGGGATGAACAATTAAAAAATTATTTACAGAATAAATAATTTAAAAAAAAATAAATAGTGCATTTCTTACGACCATCATATGATTCGTTTTTCCCATTGAACCCAATTCTCAGGATCTCTGGTCCTTGGGTTGGGTATCCTCATACATGGCTCATGATTCTATGGACTTTAGTCCCATCCCCCTCGATGTATTCCAGACTCTATCTTTTGCCAAGGCCTTGGTAAATGGATCTGCAAGATTATCATTAGATTTAATATAATCCACAGTTATGATGCCACTACTTAAATAAGATCGCACGGTACTGTGCTTTCTTCTTATAGGTCTGGATTTACCGTTGTAGTAACGGTTTTTAACTCTACCAATTGTGGCAGTGCTATCACAATGAATTAATATAGGTGGAATTGGCTTTTCCCAAAGTGGAATTTCATATAACAAATCTCTAAGCCAATTTGCCTCTTCACTAGCTGAAGCTAATGCTATTAATTCAGCTTCCATTGTTGAATTAGCAATTATTGTTTGCTTTTTAGATTTCCAACAAATAGCACCACTATCTAAGGTAAAAATATAACCAGTGGTAGAGAGAGAATCACCTGATAAAGTATTCCAATCGGCATCACTAAAAGCTTCAATCACAGCAGGGTACTTTTTATAAAATAAGCCATAGTTTTTTGTACCAATTAAATATCTCATGACTCGCTCAATAGCTAGCCAATGATCTTTACTAGGTTTGCTAGTAAATCTGCTAAGCACTCCTACTGCATATGCAATGTCAGGTCTAGTACAATCAGTAGCATAACGCAAACTACCAATGATACTAGCATAATCCTTTTGATTAAAAATCTCATCATCATTATTCACAAGAAATAAATGAACACTAGAATCAAAAGGAGTAGCTACACTTTTGTGATCATGAAAATTATATTTTCTCAATATTTTCTCAACGTAATGTGATTGATCAAGATATATTCCATCACATGTTTTTGTAATTTTCATGCCCAAAATAAAATTAGCCTCACCAAGATCTTTCATATCAAAATGGCTTTTAAGCATATTTTTTGTTTCATTTATAACATGCATATTTGAGCCAAAAATCAACATATCATCCACATAAAGGCTAATAATAACATGTAAATTATTCCATGATTTAGAATAAATACATTTATCACATTCATTTGATTTATAACCATTCTCAATCATGCAGGAATCAAACTTTTCATGCCACTGTTTAGGTGCTTGTTTTAAGCCATATAGGGATTTAGTTAGCTTACATACTTTACTTTCTTGGCCAGGCTCTACAAAGCCTTCGGGTTGGTCCATATAAATCTCTTCCTCTAGGTCCCCGTTTAAAAAAGCAGTTTTTACATCCATTTGATGAATTTTCAAATCAAAAATTGCAGCAATAGCAATTAACAATCTAATAGATGTAATTCTTGTTACCGGAGAAAATGTATCAAAGAAATCAAGATCAACTTTTTATTTAAAGCCTTTTGCAACAAGTCTAGCTTTAAACTTATCTATTGACCCATCCGGTTTCAACTTTTTTCTAAGGACCCATTTACAACCTATGGTCTTACAACCCGGTGGAAGATCTACTAATTTCCAAGTTCTATTAGAAATTAGAGATTCCATCTCATCATTTACAGCCTCTTTCCAAAATATAGCATCAGGTGATGTTAAAGCCTCTTTTAAATTTTGGGGATTTTCCTCAATGTTAAAAACATAATAATCAGGACCAAAATCCTTTTCAACTCTAGCTCTTTTACTCCTTCTAGGTTCCATTTCAAAATTTTCTTGATTTTGTAAATGTGAAGTAGAAGAACTAGGTTGTGACAAAATATTTTCTTCACCCCCACTATTTTTCAATTTAAAAGGAAATTTTTCTTCATGAAAAATTGCATCACCAGATTCAAAAATTATTTTGTTTTCAAGATCAAAAAATCTATAGGCTGCACTATTAATCGCATAACCAAGAAAAGCACAGGTAGTAGCTCTTATACCTAATTTAGGCATTTTAGGGTCAGTAAGCCTTACATAAGCAAGACAACCCCATACTCTCAAATATCCCAAATTTGGCTTATGTCCTTTCCACATCTCAAAAGGTGTGGTGTGTGACTTTTTATGTGGCACCCTATTCAAAACATGACATGCAGTTAAAATAGCTTCACCCCAAAAATGTAAAGGTGCACCAGATTCAATTAACATGGCATTTGTTAACTCAATTAAAGTTCTATTTTTTCTTTCAGCCACACCAGTAGAAGCAGGTGAATATGGTGCAGTAGTTTCATGGATAATTCCCAAAGACTGAGCAAATGAGTTGAATGCACTTAATTCATACTCACGGCCTCTATCACTTCTTATTCTTTTTATTTTTCTACCGAATTGATTTTCAACTTCTTTTAAAAAATCTTGAAATTTTTCAAAAGCATCACTTTTATTTTTCAACAAATAAATAGTTGTATATTTTGAGAAATCATCAATAAAAGTGATAATATATCTATTTCCTCCACGAGTTAAAATTCCCTCAAATTCACATAAATCAGAATGAATTAACTCAAGCAATTCGGTATTTCCTACAACATTTTTATGAGGCCTTTTTGTAATCTTAGCTTGACTACAAGTTTCACATTTTTCAAAATCTTTTGACAGTCTTGGAATTAATCCTAAACTACTCATGATTCCCACATATCTACTATTTATATGACACAAACGAGCATGCCAAAAATTAATAGAAGAAAGCATATAAACTGAACTGGTAGATGCTTTATTATTCTCAACATTCAATTTAAACATTTCATCACAAGCATAACCCTTGCCCACAAATAATCCTTTTTTTGTGATTACATAATTATCGGATTCCATAGTTTGCTTGAAGCCAGCCTTGTTAAGCAAAAAACTTGACATCAAATTCTTCCTCATGGACGGAGTGTAAAGTACATCTTTCAATGTTAACACACGTCCAGAAGTGAATTTCAATTCAACCTCACCACTCCCAAGAACCTTGGTTTTACTAGAGTCACCAAGCATAACAGTTTTTTCTTCTTCAAAAGGAGTGTACAATTTGAACCAATTCTTATCATAGCAGACGTGCCTATTAGCACCGGAATCTGCCCACCACCCTTCAACATATTGCACCATATTGATGTCTGTAATCATAGCCACTAAAGGCTCTTCGGTTACGTTACCCTGCGGGACAGATTCACGTTTCCGAAATTTGCAAAATCGAGCAATATGCCCACTCTTGCCACAGACAAAACAGGATCTATTAAATTGATCTTGTGAAGGGGGTCCTTGGTTCTTATTGTAATTTTTATTTGGGTTTCCCCTTCCTTGAGGTCTATTATTATTTTTAAAGGCTCTTTTTTTAGGCTTCAATTGAACATTTCTAGGTAAATGATTTTTGGGCATATTATTATTAGATGAAATAAGATTTACCTTTGTGGTGGAATTACCATTGCTCTCTTGTGTCATGAGTGCATCTTGTCCTCTAGCCTCCTCCTCCACACGAATGCGTGTGATCAAAGTCTCCAAGGATGTCTCCTTTTGTTTGTGCCGCAAATTCTTTTGGAATTCCCTCCAAGATTGTGGTAGTTTATCAATTATGCCAGCTACCACCAAATTGTCTCTAATCTTTATGCCTTCGGATCTCAATTCTGCCACAATCATTTGGAAGTCTTGTGCTTGATCCACCACCGATTTTCCATCCACCATTTGGTAACGGAAAAATCTACTAGCAGCATACTTCTTTGCACCTGCCTCCTCGGTATCATACTTGCTTTGTAAAGCCTTCCAAATTTTCTTAGCAGAATTGTAAGTTGTATCATAATAATCATAGAAATGATCTGCAAGACAACTCAATAGATAAGAGCGACAATTATATTCATCTTTTGTATACTTATCTATTTTTTCTGGATGGAGAATATATTCTTCCTCACTCATCTCATCGGTAGGAACTTTTGACGGATTCTTGTCAGTGAGGATGTAGGAGACTTTGAGAAGACTCAAGTAGAAGAGGACCTTTCCTTTCCACCTCTTGAAATGGGCTCCCTTAAAGCGAAAGGGCTTGTTGAGATCTCTAACAGGCTCATTTGGTTTCTCTTGTGTAGACTCCATGTGTTTGAATCTCCTTAAAATTGTTGGTGCAAACACAATAATAATGGAAATAATACACAAAGAGAAACTGAATAATACAAACGGATAGTCCATTAAGTGGGTTAATGGCTCTTCATTGTCCATAATAAAAATGAAGTATTAATTCGGGCCATTTACTCACCAACGGATATGGTAATTATTCTGAATGGGCTTTCAAGTAAGAGGATCCAAGGGGCTGATTCATTTCCATTTTTGATACCTCCACTCTTCACCTCCCCCTTGTGCACGTATCTAGCCCAATATCTGAGACAATTCATGTTAGCCCATTAATCACCACAATTAAAAAGAATAAAATAGTCTCTCTCCTTTTCAATGTGGGATTAAACATTTTTCACAACTCTTCATCTTCCATATTCACTCCACATCTTTAGATTTATTTTATAACATTTACTCATTTTAATTATTTAATATTAAAATGTTCCAACATTAGGTACTTCCGAAGTACCATAAATGCGTACTCTCCCCTCTCACAGGAAATTATTGTGTACTCCCGAAATACTATAAATGTGTACTCTCTCCTCTCACATGAATGGTGAGTCCCACCATGAATTTAATTAGTGAGATCCACTATTCATGTGAAAGGAGGGAGTACGCATTTATGGTACTCCGGGAGTACCTAATAATTTTTCCCTTCTCACATAAATGGTGGGTCCCACCATGAATTTAATTAGTGGGACCCACTATTCATGTGAGAAGAGGGAGTACGCATTTATGAAACTTTGGGAGTACACAATAATTTCCTCTCAATTATATAGTATCAAACTTGATTTCTATTTCACCAAAAAAGAAATTGAATTTCTTTAAAATATTCTTACCACATCAGCTACTTTGCTTAGTTGTTAAATTTAATTTGTTCAAAGACTCAAAATCGATGGGGTTCTCCCTTTCCTTTGTGACTCATATAGAGTGGGATAACTGGATAACTGCATTTTCGTTTTGCTTTTCTAAAGGTATGTTCCCCCCCGCCATTGAGGCAGCTTGTAAGGGAGATACCCCTGCTTGTTTTCCACCTTAGTTTCTTTGAATGAATATGCCTGCAGTTTATCAAAAAAAAAAAAAAAAAAAAAAAAACTGGATAAGATCAACATTTTTTTTTTCCTTCGAGTCTCAAATGTTACAATCTATCCCATATGTATCATCAACATTAATTGCATGAGGAATTAAAGAAGTTGGGAGGTAATATTATATCTCTGTTTAGGAAAAGAGTTTAGACTTCATGGAATATTACAAATATTGGTTTCAT
Organism: Quercus lobata; assembly: GCF_001633185.2. NCBI lineage: Eukaryota > Viridiplantae > Streptophyta > Magnoliopsida > Fagales > Fagaceae > Quercus > Quercus lobata. Next base: position 11,730,529 of record NC_044904.1, on the reverse strand, counting down.
ATGATGGTTATGATCTAGGCCATCGAGGCACTATGTCCCAACGGCTACGGTACCGACTGTTGACCTATATTCTTGCCTTAAGAAACATCAATTTGCTGCACTGTTTTCTCTCTTTATTCATAAGACTGTAAACAAGTTGAATCTTATTTAGTTTTAGTTTTAATTTTATTTCAGGCTAGTTCCTAATCTGTGTAATGCATGGGAATAGCTATTGGATGATTTTTTTTTTTTTTAAACCATTATTTTTTAATTAGAGTAGTAAGCAAAAATGCATGAAATTAAAAAAAAAAAAATATATATATATATATATTGAAAGACATAGGACAAAGTTTTATTAAAATATATATATATATATATTTATATATATTGAAAGAAATAGGAAAAAGTTTTATTAGTTAGATAGAGGAAAAAAAAGTTTTATTTATTAGTTATTTTGGGGAAGGAACTAGAGACAGAATGTTGCATCTCTAGTTTAGTTTATGTTGTATATATAGGTATGTACAAGATAGGGTCTAATATATATACCAAAAGGTGCCTATTGAAAGGTCATAACCCTTCAAATTAAATATACCAAAAGACGACTATTGAAATTTCATAACCCTTCATATTGGATATATCAAAAGGTGTCAATTGAAATATCATAAGCTTTTATATTGGATATATATTAAAGGTGTTTATTGACCAAAAAAGTACCTATGAATGAAAATGTGTCTATTGATCGAAAATGAGCCTATTGAATGAAAAAGTATCTATTGACCGAAAAAGTGACTATTGAATGAAAATGTGCCTATTGACAAAAAATGTACATATTGAATGAAAATGTGTCTATTGAAGGTTCACAATCCTTTGAGTATAAATAGTAGTTCATATTCATTTGGTAACTTCTTCTCAATTTCTTATCTTTCATCTTTCTTAGAAACACAAGAAACCTGTGCGTCTTTACTAAAATTGCTTTTTTGTTTTGTTTAGATCCCTGTACACTTAGATTGTTTAACCTAATTGATTAATTAAGTTGATACTTAGGTTTATTATGAGATCAAGGTTAAACACAAACAATCATATCATAAAGTGCAGAAAAAAGAAAGAAGACAAGCGATATGATTACCTAGGGAAACCAATAAAACCAACAGTTTCAAGGTAAAAAACCTTGGGGAGGATTTGACCTAATCTATCCTTAAGGCAACAAATTCACTATGATAGAATGGAAGTTTTACAATAGATTTAAATCCTAAATCTAAAGCTACCTCTTGTAGTACTTACTCACACGACCACGTGTAGTTCCGAATCCACGGACTCTTCTATCGGAATTTGTTACACACAAACACTCACATTTGCGACTCTGAGATCCCACTCAAAACTTTAAATCATCAGCTATGTATGATTTTGTTGTAGCAACTTCAGATCTATCAATTCTAATAATGTAGATGGAATTCCGGTAATGACTTTGAAATGAGAAGGCTCAATATATTTTAGATCTCAAAAAAGCACCTCCAAAGTCATAATAAAACGTGTATGAGGGTTTCCTTTAAATACTAGGAGAATTAGATTTGAAACTCTAATCACTTAATGGGCTTAATGAGCTGTTGGACTTTAATTAAATTCTGTAGATCTGTGTCTCGATTGGTCAAACTTGGCATGTTTCAAATTTCCTAAACTTACAGCTTCCTTTTTCTTGTATTTTGACTTACAGCACCTTTAGCATTGTCTAATAAACTTATAGACTTAGGAATCTATATCTAGATAAGTTTGTGTTCATAGTTTGCCAATTATTTTAAACTTTTAGAATCTAACAATCTTCTCCTTTAGCAATTCGTGAAAAAACTTACATACATAATGAAATGCTCAAATATAGGAACAACCCAATTACAATAAAATGTCCAAATACATCACAAATTTCAATCTAATACTTCTAATCCAAAAGTTGCAAGAAGAGGCAGAAGGTCTTGATCAGAATGTACTTGTCTTTCCTGAAACACTCAAAAGAGCACATCAACGCATGTGTGGAAATAAAGACAAATAAACAACAAATAACAAATATGCAAACTAACTCTTCCCCTGAGTTAGATACATAAAAATAAAAATAATCTCCCCATTTCAAAACAATTTCATCTAAAAAAATTTTATCTCCCCCTAAATAAAAACAATTAAAAACCTTTTCAACATGATTCCAAAATTTCATCTATTTCTCCCCCTTTTTGTCACATATTGACAAAGACAGCCCAATTAGAAGGTAGATAAAAAATATACACAACAGAGGGCAAGAAAAAATAGGGAATCAAGGAACACAAAAGAATTATGCTCTATAGAAAATAGAGGCAACTCCCCCTATGAAGAGCAACAAGTTTTAAAAACAGCTTTCTCCCCCTATAAAAATAGGAAAAACAAAACAAGTTTTGGGGAAAATTTAGGAGGCGAGGAAAAAAAATACAAACCAAAAAAAAAAAAAAAAACTGAGGATTCACATTAATAGAAATATTCTCTTTCAATATATGCAAACTTGATAGTATGTTACTCATAAATAGATGCATGCAAACATTCCAGGCACAATTGGTTAAGATTGTACAAAATAGATCTTAATGATATAGGAAAATTAGCATGCAATGTTTTTTTTTTTTTTTTTTTTTTTTGTGTCAAGATATTTTGAATTCAAATCAACCTTAAGATTAGAGAAAATATTTGCACATTTATCATCCACCATATCTCAAAAATATATATCCAATTTTTAGTAGTTCATAAATCAAGAAAAATAGCAAATATTAAAATGTACAGAACTCAAAAATTAATCAATCAATTTTTAAATCAAATTGAGTGCCCAATTTAGCAAAGTGTATGCATGTTGTGTATGAAACTATGAGAGATATGACTACAAAAATGCAAGATAGATAAAGAAAACAATGCAATGCATGTGAATCCAAACACAAATGATGCATGAAAAAACTGATCGGTCAAGAATCTAAAACTAAAATTTTCCAATTTCGATTGGTTGAACATCAATCGAAAGAGGCAAAGAGTTTTGAACACAAAAGCTCACAGGTATGATCGGTTGAACAAAGTACAAATCCTCTTTCAAGCCGTTCATTTTCAAAAAGTTGAAAAAAAATATAAATGGTAGAATACGGTTGGTAAGTTTTTTCTTGTTTTTTTTTTTTTTAAATGTTTCCTATTTGTATTTGTCTTTTAAACTTTTCCTTCAAATCAATTTGGGAATCTCTTTCAATCTATTATATGACAAATTTTATAAAACTATCAACATTTATTATTTAAATAAGTCATATGACTCTTTTTTTTTTTTTTTTTCTTTTTTTTAAGAAGACTTAAATTTTATTCAGAATTCGAAAAAGGAAGTACATCATGAGCACATGCGTGCATAATTTGGCTAGGACACTCCTCAACATTTGTAGCATGCTGAGCTAGTAAATTGGCAAGGACATTTCCTTGCCTTTTAGGTTGCGTTTGGCATTAGTTTAAAAAACCAGCTTATTTTACTATTTAGCTTATTTTTGCTACTATTTATGGGTCTTACTGTACTTTTTGTTACTATTCATGAGTTCCACTATACTATTTCAACTAACTTTTACATTTATCTTCAGTACTTTCAACAAAAAAAATTTAGTTTTAGCTAAATAAGTTGTTCCTAAATGGACACTTAGTATGTGTAACAGCAAAAGTTCTGAAACTCTGAACTTGGTGGAGGATTCCTGAAACATTGTTATGAACAGAGGAGGGTACACCTAGACCTTGGATCAAATTACAGATGCTTAGGGAATCACTCTTAAAGGTCAAATCCCTGGCCCCTACGTTCATTAAATTTGAAGAAAATCTTAAGGTTACCGGTTCAACCAATGACTCTATGATGTGGATTTCATAGGTTATAACCACATGGTAAAATAAAAAATAAAAAGATTAAACAGAAAAACAACTGATCAGATGAAAACAATCCATCTAAGTTGCACAAAATATAAAAATACAAGAAAATGATTTGTAGAAAATTTTCCTCTGAACCAATTTATAAATAAACATTTTTTTGCTCTTTTATCCTTTCAATAAACTTCCCTTATTTTAGACCTTTTAAAAAAAATTACAATTTACCCGCTTATGGTTTGGCCAAAATTTAAGTTACATACCTGTGGTTTAAAATTTGACACATTGCTCACCTGAGATTAGTTCAGTTAAATTTCCTCAACCCACATCTGTTAAAAACATAACTAAATATGTGATTTTGCTTTACTTTTATGTTTTTCTCCTCCAAAAACACAAAAAACATAAAAATACAAGATCAAATAAGATTAAAAAGAATCTAACAGAACACTTGCATCGTGGGATTTCAAACCACAAGTAGACAACTTAAATTTTGGTTAAACCTTAGGTGGGTAAAGCGTCAAATTTTAAACCAGTAGTAAATAATTTAAATTTCAGTAAAACCACAAGTGGGTAAGTTATAATTTTCTTAAAAAAAATAAAAATGACGAGAAAGTTTGGATTGGGCTTATTTCCAGCGCGTCTGCATTTTCCTTTCTTTTTTTTTTTGCTACACGCGTTTCACTGTTTCAGGAGACAAAGAGCAATGTTCATGCACTGTTCATACATTTTTATTCAGAAAAAAAAAAATATTAAAAATGGATCCCATTGTACTATTCACATATTTAAAATTTATTTTCTTATAATCTTTTCAGTTTTTAATTTTTAATTTTTAACAAAATAAGTTGTATCTAAACTGATAAACTAAAAAGTTGCTTATCCTACGTTTCCTCTGGTCAAAACTAGCCCAATGGAACCAAAGGCAGAACCCAATAGGTCGGTCTCGTCTCTTGTGCTGGCCAACAAAAATGGGGATGAAATCCAACAGAACCTAATTTGCTCGATTGGCCCAATGGAACCAAAGAGAGAACCCAATAGGTCTCATCTTATGTGCTAACCATCAAAAAATGGAGATGAAATCCAATAATAGAGCTCCATTGGTCCAATGGAACTAAAGACAGAACCCAATGGGCCAACAAAACAAACTTGTAGTAATGTCCAAGTATGACAATTTGGGCTTTTAATACCATAATACTTTCTTTGAAGAGAGATGGGCCTTGACCTTACGAATCTTTTGTCTTATAGCGTTCATTTTCCCTTGTTCATTTTCCCTTCTTCTTTTTTTCGTTAATCGCTGAACTGCTAATTCTGTTGCTCATAGCTTGGGCAATGGGCCTATTTGTTGGGTTTGTTTGTGGGTATCTCATCCTGTTTTGAAATCATCCCTTTTCAAAGTATAATATTTTTAAACTTCATTTTCTAAGTACTAATCTTCTTTCAAGCAGTTTATTTTCAAAAAGTTGAAAAAATTAAGTACTACAAAACGGTTGGTAAGCTCTTTTGATTTTTTTTTAAAGATGTTTTCTATCTATAATATATTATAAAAGTTGGATTCCAGAACTAGTAGATACATACTACGATAACACTTATTTATTTTCAAAGTATTCTATAATAACACGTGGTAACTTCTTATATTTAATTGGTATGATTGGACAAACAATGCCACGTGTTCAAATATTATTTGTATATGTCTATGTATTTGCCATAATATTAGACACGTGGCATATAATTAAAATTTGGAATGAAATAAATACATTTCTTTAGTATGGTAATTAAGTTCACATTTTTATTCTTCTTTATGACCACTAATTCTTAATTTGTTATTTGTCAATTTATTTTCCTAACGATTCCCATTCCAAAGACTATTGAAGTATATGTGTAATCAAATTAGATACATTAGATATTGATATTTAAAAAAAAAAAATTATTTTTGAACCATAATTAAAGACATCACAATTAGAAAAGAAGCCTGGAAGTCTTTTTATATTTTCACCCTTTTTTCATTTATCTACATGTATTTCATCCTCTTCCCCAACCTTTCATCTTCCTCATCCCTTATATATGTGTGTGTGTGTGTTCTCTCTCTATCCCTCTTATGACCAACAAACTTAGAAATTTTGATGAAAATTTTGTTTCACAGTTGCATTTTAATTTTTGTTCTCCACTATTAGAGGTACCTCTCTCTCTCTCTCTCTCTCACACACACACACACATGTTAACCCACGTCTATAATATATTAATCTCTAACTTTATTCTCTGATTTGCTTTAATACTTTGCATTTTACATATTGCTTTTTGTATATGGAATTAAAGATTGAACAATATTTAAGACAAAAGATTGATTTGTGTATTTTTATTGTTTAGAAATTGTCATTATTATTTTGATGTTAATGCGAATATATATATGCATATATATATATATATATATATATATATGTTGAGGCCAGTCAATCAACAGGCCCATTAAGGTCAGGATCATTGGGCCTGTGGCCCATCTGAGGATGCATATTTGTCCGAGGAGGCCAAGTCAGGTCATAAGGGCGATTACCGAGGGGGGATGGTAGTCAATATCACGAAAGTAGAGTTCCGTATTCGTCCAAGGACGCCATACTCCTCAACAGTATGCGTCCGAGGATGATCAGGACGCGATCTTGTTACAACCGAACCTCGGAATTATGTCACCACTGAAGATGGGATAATAGACCAAGGGTAAGAAATAAAAGGCAAACAAATATCTATAACTGCAGCTGCCTCCGCATTAATTACTTCTCAACTAACTCTCTGACCGCATTAATGTGGAGGTGATACCTGAACAGTATGGAGGCAGCCTTACAGCTGCCCATAGGAAGTTCCAGGAGGTGCTAGATGGAACAGAAAGAAATCCCCCGAACCCAACCTACACATGTGTGGTGAGAATGGAACACAGAGGGTGGTATATAAACTAAAAGAAGAAACATGCAAAAGGGGAGATCGGAACATAAGAGAAAGAAAGAAAACATAGACTGAGAAAGAAGAACGTAAAAAGAAAAAGAACTGTATCGATTACCAAAACAAAACGATCGTTGTGCCAGCTCTGAGCCTTCATTATACGTGAGGGTGAATCTTTTCATTCCACAAAAGTTAATCTAGTTCTTAACACCCACGCTCTACAAATTATATTGTTTGGGCCTATTTATGTGCGAACCCAGTATCATTTTGGGTCGCTACAAATCGTGTCCTTATAATATATATATATATATATATATATTGGTTTTTTGATTGGTGGGTGATTTTTTTTTTTTTGGGAGAATCAATTAGTAGGTGATGTTCAATTTTGTTATTTTGTATAACTTTTGTCCAATTGTGATCCAAATGTTTATCAGTATTTTCATGATTATGGAATTTATTGAGTATATGAAAGTTTCTAATAGTCACATTTTTGTATCCAGTATTTAGGTTAGAATTGTTTATATTCATCCATAAATTATACAACGTTTTCCTTTCATGTTTCAAAAAAGAAGTTTTAACTTCGTTTTCATGTTTCAAATCAGAAGTTTTAACTCCATTTTTATGCAATTGCAACCTGCTAAAAGATGGTTACATATTGTTTTATATATTCTTATTAAAACTCACTACTAACATACATGATAAAAATTGACACTCTACATTTAAAGGAAAACATTTTTTTAGATGTTTTACTTTCCCCTAATTTGCATCTCATTATCAAATAAATTTTATTATCTTTTTTTTTTCCTTTACATTAAGAATAATATAAATATATTATATATCATAGTATAGTCTCAAATTTTATATAATAATCTTTCTAAGTGTTATATAAAAAATGTTAATATATTAAGAGATTTTTAGCGTACTTTTAATGTAATATTATTAACTCAAATAATAGAAATAAAATTTTATTTGTTGTTCCACTAATAATGTCTATTGATTAGCAATGATTGGAAGCAAAAAATTTTTTTTTCCAGGATTATGATTTTGTTTTTGTTAAATTGTTACTTTTACCTAATATTTTAAATAGCAATACTTATGAGTTTTCATACATCACAATAATAAAAATACTAATTTGCAAAAATCTTTTTTTGAAAAAGTGTGTAACGCACGGGCCTATTTCTACTTTATATTTATTTTTAAAACTTTTCTTCTAAATCGATTTGGAGAATCTCCTCCAATCTATTACATTATGATTTATAAAATTATCATCATGTATTATTTAAATAAGCCACATTTGGCAAATTTGATTCATTAAATATGAAAAAAGTTTAAAGTTATTGGCTCAACCAATTACTTTGTGATATGGGTTGCACACTTGCACGGTTATAACCACATGGTCAACCAAATAAAAATATAAAAAAAGATTTAAAAAAAAAAAAACACCGGAAGAAAAACAATCCATCTAAGTTGCAAGGTTTATAAAAGTACACAAAAATAATTTTATAAACTCCAAGGGTATTAGAAATTTTTCCTCTAAACCAATTTAGAAATAAACTTTATTTTTCAATAAATTTCCCTTATCTTAGACCTCTTTAAAAAAAATAAAAATAAAAATAAACTGACAACGTTAAAAAGTAGTAAATCCTACGTTTCATCTAGTCAAAAAACAAGATCACGTGGACTAGCCATATGACAGCCACGTGGACCGACCATGTGACAATCATGATATGTACCAAGTATCCAACGTGCCTATCCTTCTGCAAAGTAGCTATAATCCACGCGCGCAGGCTTACACGCGCCCAGACAAACATCGACAACACAACATGTCCACTCGACACAATTCGAGAGATCGAGAACTGGAAGAAGCAAAGCAACCAAAAGAAATAAAGAAAGAAAGAAAGAAAGAGAAACGAATAAAAAGCCAAGAAGGATACACGAAGTGGGGTTTCGAATTTCCCATTCTTTTCAGTTTCCGCTGATTCCATTAAATTCCATTTCCCTCTCATTTCATAATCCCGATTTGCCAAACACACACACAAAGATACATAGACGTAGAGAAAGATAAAGATAACAGAGATCGATATGGAAGGAACTTCGAGTTCTCGAGAGGCACAGATGATTGGTGGGGTATCGAGGGGAGTACAGGTCTCGATAGCTGCGACGACGATGTTTCCTGGGTTCAGGTTTGCTCCGACGGACGAGGAATTGATTTCGTATTACCTGAAGAGGAAGTTGGAGGGTTATGAGCAGAGCGTGGAAGTGATTTCAGAGGTTGAGATGTGTAGACACGAGCCTTGGGACTTACCAGGTTAGTTGTTCTGTTCTTACAAACCGTGAAACCAATATATTTCATATTACTCTGTCTCTGTCTCAGTGTCTTCTTTTTGCTAATTTAGATTTTGTGTTCTTGTTACACATGTACAACCACGTTTTGTGTTTGTTGAATTTAACAAAAAAAAAAAAAAAAAATCAAATAGTCCTATTTTCGTGGAGAGTAGTGCTAGGATATTGCAAAATTTACCGTATCTCGTGCAAAAATTTCTATCTAGTATAAGAACCTAATTTTTATTTTATTTTAGGTAACACCTCATGTCATATATATATATATATATATATATATTTTTTTTTTTTGGGGGTAAAACACATCATATTATCTATTTTACACATTTTTAACTTGACTGATTTTGGAGCTGAAAGGTGTAAAATAGAACCATTTTTCTATTTTGCATTGAATAATTCAAATGCTCAAAGTCTTACCAACAATCACAAAAGGGTTTTTTTTTTTTTTTTTTTGGGAAAAATGTAATTCAAACGCTCATTTATTATCTTATAGGTGACACCAATCAGGGTTGTTATCATTCATTTATATGGTGAAATGAAATTTTAAATAACATGTTACCATGTTTACCCTTAGATTCATGAAAACTAAATCTGAACCATGAAATGAACCATCTCCATTTGAGGCAAATGAAGACTTTCTTGATCCTTGTTTCAATGGTTTTTCCTTAAAAATAAAAAAATAAAAAAGAGTTTCAGAACACACAATTTGTTTTATTCTGAAAACATGTTTTCAAGAACTTTTCTTTTAAAACAGCTTCTGACTACATGTCCGGTAGAGCGTCTTTAAATGTTTGGTTTAGTTGAAATTGGATCTCTACTTTGTTCTACACTATGGTGTTGCCATTTTTTTTGTTACACAGTTATCGAACAAGTCCTGTTTGAGCAGGGAGTTATTTGTTGGTCTCATTTGACCACAATTGTATGGTTAGTAAGGCTCAAAATTTGTCAGATGTGATATGACTAAAATTCATTTGCCAAGATATAATTTTTCAGAAAACAATAGATATCTTATTTGAATTTTTGTAAGGTTAGGTTGATTTAGATAAAAATATCGCAAATTTTGCATTTTTTCTATATTTTGAGAGTTTAAGGAGTCATTTGATATGGGATAGGCACTGAAAGACTTTGACCTGAAGAGGATGGGAAATTAAAAATCTTTAAGGCAGTCATTACTCTAGCTGGTGTGGAATGTAGTGACATGAGTGCTTAATGTGGTATGTTGAGCTAAAATAGTACCAAGATCATTTAAATTTGAATGATTCTAAACTTTTTGAAGTTTATAGCACAGAGTGGCGAGGTTATATCACTGCACTTTTTTTGGCATGAGCTATCCAATGGGATCACTACCATCATCTGGTTTTTATTGCCAGCTTATGAATGTTCTGCAGATTTTATTTCTGTTCATTCAATTTTGTTTCAGATCCCTAGTGAGTGATATGTTGTTTTAAGTTAATGAATTTTAGAAGTTTCTTTTAATAAATTGATTTTGATATATTTAAAAAAAATATGATTTCATTTCATTATTTTGACTTTATAATTGTTCATAGTTAGTATAAGTAAAATATTTTCAATCATTTATAAAACTGGAGCTTTTGTTGTCCCTTCTGTCTTTGCTAGAATATATTTAGAGCTCAAAAATTTCCCTTGTACTACAAAGATTTAAACCTTTATTTGCACATGGGGTCATGGGGTTTCATACTGGCAATTAGTCCAGCATACTTTTAGAAACTGAAATATTTGTTGATGTTCTCTTCTGATATTTAATACTTTTCTGGGTTGAACTATTACCAGAGGTTTTACCCTCTTGTTTCGAGTTTGCTTGATACTGTGGAACTTTTGAATCTTGATAGAATCTAGAAGCTACAAAACTTCAAAGAAAAAATTGTTCATTAAAGTCTGGAGTGCTGAAACATGTATAAATACTTTTAGGTTTTTATATATGCAGTGCTGAAACATGTTACAAATTCATGCATGCACGGTGGTGCAATTCTCTTGAGAAAGTTGTTTTTACTTGGGATTGGTTACTAATTATTGCTGGTGTATTTGTAACCAGCCAAATCAATCATTCAATCAGATAATGAGTGGTTCTTCTTTTCTCCTCGTGGAAGAAAGTATCCAAATGGCTCACAAAGTAAGAGGGCAACTGAAATGGGTTACTGGAAAGCTACTGGAAAAGAACGAAATGTAAAATCAGGTACCAACGTGATAGGTACGAAGAGGACTCTAGTGTTCCACATAGGTCGTGCTCCAAAAGGGGAAAGGACGGAATGGATTATGCATGAATATTGCATGACCGGGATTTCTCAGGTGACTTGTTATCATTGAGAATGTAATTCTTCTGCTAAGTATTTGAATTATATAGGGAAAAAAAAATCTTTGTTTGCTAGGTATATACAATTTATGCACCTGCAACCTTACCCTTGGGTTAGCAACTTAGGCCCATTTAACAGGGACGTCCAGTACCTCCCTGCCCTATCCTGCCCTGCCCAATAGAGAGTGAGCGATTTCCTGCATAAAATGAGGACGGATATGGATGTTCATGTTACTCAAAGTGGGGTTGAGGCGGAGAGGGGATTAGTCTTTCCCTTCCTTGCCCCACCCCATGTATCCTTTATGTCTATACTAAATGTGTTTTCATAATTTTTTTTTGGGGGGGGGGGGGGGGGGGGAACTTTTATATAAATAATTTTATGAATTTCTTTTAATTTCTCTTCCATGTATGTACATTTTTTACTAATTTTATGTATTTATATTGTTCAATATAAAAATAAATTAATAAAAAATAAAATATTATATAAGATGGAGTGCGTGTGAAGTAAGGACAGTGATTTACCATGTCTCTTGTTTGACACCCCAAAATCCACTATCTTTCGTTCCTTCATTTCTTAACAATCAAACACCAAAAAGAAATAGTTCCCCCTTACATTATATGTCTTTCCCTTCCTGTTGCACGTCTTTTCTATTTACCCTTGTTGAGAAAGGGCTTATATCATAATATGTCCTAATTTATTTTGTGAACATTGGGATTGAGAATGTTCTTTTGCATATCTATTTCTTATTCTTATTCTTTCTGAAAAAAGTTTAGGGATTATTTTCCTTGCTGCTGATGTGATTTTGATGGGAAATGGTTTTATTGAAATGTGCATTTTCAGTGTACTAGCATTTATTAATTGTAAGATGTTTGATCTTGTTTAACTTTGTTGTATTCATCCTGGAGAAAGTTCATTAGCTGGATTCTTCCCTTCTGTTTGTGCAGGATTCTTTGGTTATTTGTCGCCTCCGGAAGAACAGTGAGTTCCGTCTAAATGATTCTTCAAACCGAGCTTCTCCAAGTCAAAGGATAACTATTCCTACTGGTAATGGTGCAGTCTCTGAAGTTGGTATTGACCAGACTGGATTGTCAGAGGGGGACAGGGCAGCTGGTAGTTTTTCTGATTCTTATTCCATTGACCAAATTGATTCAACATCTGAGTCTGAACCGAGACTGTCAACTGAGGTTACTCTGACAGAAACTTCTAGCCAGCAGAAGGTAGGTCGCATTGTTGGTTAATTGCATTTTTGAACTCCTCATGGTAGCCAACAACTTGTCTAACTATAAAACGCTGCTGTGTCTTATTGTTACATTGTAGGAAACTGACTTTGAAGAAGACTGGTTTGCTGATATACTGAATGATGACATTATTAAGCTTGATGAATCTTCCCTGTCACTGGTTACTGGTAAGTTTGAGGCTGAGAGAAAAGATCAAGAACCAGTGCAAGCAACTTTTTCCCGGGTGATTCCTTTACAAGGCACAGCAAATCGGAGAATCCAATTAAGATTACGAGAAACAATGACCTCTGCTGCAGAGGTATCGGAATCATTGGAAACTGGCAATGACAACTACGTCGTAGTGAAAGATAATTGTCCATTGGAAACTGGCAATGACAACTACGTCGTAGTGAGAGATAATTGTCCAAACCAAGACAAGCAACCAGAATGTCTGTTAGATATGCTTTCTCCTAAAACAACCAATCATTGGCGAGTATTGATAGTTTTTGTTATTTTGGCTTTGCTAGCTTTGTTTGTGTCTTTGTGGGGAGGATCCAAGCAAGTCAAAAGGATAACATATACCGCTTTATATGAGCACTTTTGGCAGCGGATGTAAAATTCAGACTGGGTCTTTTTCATAACTAATGTTGATTATAAATGAAGGTTTAAATAGTCAAAACTCAAAAGAGCATGGTGTTTTAAAATTTTGGTCTTTGCCTAGTGGTTTTGCCAATCTTTTTGTATTGACGCCACTTGTTGAGAGAGAGTTGTGGTTGGGCATAATGATTTCTTATGTGATTTTCTGGTGATGTGGCCCCTGAACTTAAGTTGCAATTTAAGGTTGAACTTGAACCACCTTAAGAATACATTTTTCTTTTTCTTCTTACAATTACAATCCTCTTATGACCACCATATATGCACGTATCATCTCACTTTTTTCTTTTCCTCGGTGGAAAATGGAAATTCAACTAAGAAAACTAAAGTGGTACAAAGTTTAGGGTACACAACACCCCAAATGTCTGCTAGTAATTAGCTTACTTGCAATACAAGGGGGTTTAAAATACAATACAAAAGGTTCCATAGAACTATTTCCATTTTTTGCCAAAAGATCTACACAAAAGTTTCATTCGTGGTGCAAATTGTGAAGATGAGCCTCCTAAGGATTGGATCAATGATTTGCACTCATAAATCAATGCACAATAAGGGTGAGAAATGTAAGAGCATTCACATCAGCTCATTTAAAAGATTCCGTCTATTTTACACCAAAAACATACTTTTTCTATTTTACACCATCACTTTTACAAAACACCCACATCAGTTTATCTATTTTATAACCTCTCTTATTTAAACAATCAATTTTTTCAATTATTTTATTATTTCCTCTCAACCAACCCATTTTACCCGTTTTTATACGCGCTCTCTCTCTACCATATTTTCTGATTTCTTGCTCTCTCTCTTCTATCTCTCCATACCCACTCTCTCCCTCTCGGTTTATCTCTCTATACTCATCTCTCTCCCTCTCGGTCACAAACGAATTCACATCATCTCAATCATAAGCACCGATCCACAGCTCCGATCACAAGCATCGATCCACAGAAGCACCGATCCACAGCTCCGATCACAACTCCGATCACAAGCATCGATCCACAGCTGCACCGATCCATAGCTCCGATCACAAGCACCGATCCACAGCTCAGTTCTCCCTAGCTCCGATCCATAAGCACTAATCTCCCTAGCTCCGATCCATAAGCACTAATCTCCCTAGCTCCGATCAGGCAAGACCCATACCCACGAGCTCCGATCAAGCGAGACCCACGAGCTCTGATCGTTCCGATAAACACCAATCTGTCTCTTTTTTGTTTTTCCGTTTGGGTTTGTTTGTGTGTGGGTATGTTTGTGAATCTCTTTTTTTTTTTAGCAAGTGTATCTCTGTGTTGATTTTTCTGTGTGGATGTGTTTGTGTGCATCTGAGGAAAAGAAGATGAGGAGTTGAGGTCGTTGTGCACGGAGAAGAGAGAGAAAAATTAGTGCGAACGGAAATTAATAAAAAACTAAATACACATGTTACAGTGCCCGTGTAAATTTACATAGGTACTGTAGCTCGTTGAAAATTTTAGATGATTATACACGATTTTAAATGGACTGATGTAGTGTGTTTTTTGGTTCAAAATGTGTAAAAGTGACCAAAATATGTATTTTACACATTTATACAAGAGCTGATGTGAATGCTCTAACTAAGCTTTCTTGTACTATGGGAACAACGCCTTTCCAAAGGATTTGGGAGTGGAAATTTGCTGATATGACTTCAACATTATTCGCGCTTTGAGTTTATTTTCTGTCAGCTTTTCTAACTGAAGTGTGAATACCTCCCTGTCTCATTCTCATGTACAACAGTACAAGTAACGATCAACTAACTCACTTTATAGTTCCAAGACTTAAAAATTTGGCCTTCTTGATTTGAGCATCACCCATAACTCAATTCCTATAACTCAAATATCATAACTCAAACTCAATTCTCATAACTCATTTCTCTAACTCTATTTTTTCACTCACTCTTTTAACTTGTTTGGTTTCATATTTGGTTGCATATCTCCTCTATTTACAAGAGTGTCATTGAAACACTTAACTCAAAACTCAAAAATAGACGAATTGTGTTTTAAGTGTCCGTGAAAAGAAAAAAAAAATTTATATATATATATATATAAGGGTAAGAAAAATATTAATTAAAAAAGATTACTTCATGCGAAAAGATCACAAAGCAGTTATATAGTACAAGAAAAAGAAAAAACAGTGATATAATTCAAATTGGGACCAGAAAGTCCAATTTCTACCCAGTATTATAAAATTTTTAAGTGTAGCCATGTCTTGCTCATTGCTAGGAAGAGAAGACAGAATTCATAGGTTCTTTTGATTGGTAAGTTACACACACCAGTGGATTTTGAACCCATGATCTCGTACTGCACCTCTAGAATTTGCAAGGGGAGGAGGTGCCAATTAAGTTAAAGTTCATTGGCTACCCCGTAACTAATTTATATTTGTCAAAAGTAGACTACCTAGTTCTGGTCTTGACAAACTTGGCCCTAGATGCCCTTTTCTCCATCTTTTCCCTCTTCTTGCGGGTCTTTTCATCCTCCGTGTCTCCCTATTTCAGACACAAGGATAGATTAAATCATACCGAGTACATGTTATCTGCTGCTTTTCAAATATAAAACAAAATCTAGGGAAGAAATGGTACCTCTGAACCTTGGGACAAGAATCCTCTAATGAAACCAAAAGATTTATATCCTCCAAATACTGGTATCTGGAAAACAACAAGAAAAATTAACTGTGTTCTTGCAAAACCTACCTTGTTTAACTATCAAGATATTCAAAAAGTATTCCAGTATACCACTAAATAATTTTCTCCCTCTATAAAAGTAAATATTAGCTTAACTTCAATCTATAAATGCTTATATATGTATTTCAATTCTTCTGAACATCATAAATACAGTTCTGTCCTTTTGGTTGGAAGATCCTCAATGCAGTTAGTTCTGTATATTTGATCAAAATATCATATCAAACATAAAAAGCAAGTTGAACAATTCATAATGAAAGCCTCCACCAAGAGGTTTGTGCTGTATATATGATCACATAAAGTAGACAGGCCTGAAATGATCAATAAATGGGGACAAACAAACTCCCAAGCCAGTTTGTCTCTGAGCAAACACTACATTGACTTAATCAAAAATAAGTCGATCAGAGATGATTGAGCTTGTATCTTCTATAAACAGCATGAACACAGATTATTATCAGAGATGTACATACAAATGAATATCAAGTGGTCCAGCATAAGGTAGTAGTGAATATGCTAATGATATACCGCCGTACTCTGGCTCTGTAAATTGAGGTTATTTCAACATCAAACAACAGCAACATTTAGTGAGCCTCAGTAAGACAGTAACCTCACAAAACAGTTGCTGGTATATGACATATACCCAATCATCAACATCTGCTCAGACATGTTTATATTAAGTTTTACCTCAAGGACACACAGATCATGTCAAATGGAGAGATAGACCAATTGCACAAATGTATTTTGTTTTTCTAGTCAATAAAGACAAAACAGCAACTGCCCTTTTTTTTTAATCGATTTTTTTTTTTTAAATTTTTTATTTATAGCTTTTATATCAGAAATTTCTGAGTCAAATCAAGAATGTTTGTGTAAGGTTGGCCCTTCCCCATTCCGAAAGCATAACACAAGCATGTGTATGTGAATTCATGTTCACT
The DNA here is from genome assembly GCF_001633185.2 of Quercus lobata. Lineage (NCBI taxonomy): Eukaryota > Viridiplantae > Streptophyta > Magnoliopsida > Fagales > Fagaceae > Quercus > Quercus lobata. The sequence continues at coordinate 11,713,608 of NC_044904.1, read as the reverse complement.
CACCCAGAAGAAAATTTTTCTAAATACATGTTTACCAAAATAAAATGAGTAAAGAGATCTTACCACCAAGTATATATACCAAAATTTTGCAGAGATGATGGACATGACTTGTACGAAGCTCGTAATGTAAATTATATCATGTAAATAGCTGCAAGACATTACCAAATACGAGTCAAATATTTATTTCCTAATTGAAATTTAGAACAGGGGCAGCAGGGATGGGGAAGGTAGACGAAGAAGAAGAAACATTGCAGGCCATACCGGGCATAATTACAATTTATAATGTTGATAGAACAAAAATACAAACTACAGTACCATACATTCAAATATCATCTGACTACCCAATCTGTGAAAAAAAAAAGTGCCTTAAAACTCATTCCAAAAGGAATCCCCTAATATCAAATTGCTAGCATATCTGTCAAGCCAAATTCTAAGATTAAGAATAAAACAAGAAAGGAGCATAAGGACCAAAGAAGCTTAGATAAGTTTTAGGGGAAAAATATTACACAATATGGATAAGCCAACATGAATTTTTTTGCAAAGGTAGGATCCGCTATTGCAGGAATATATGTTCATAAATATATGCATTATCCTATATGAATGTCAAGTTGTATCCTCCCTATCCTAAACCTAAAAAATCATCTCCTAACATTCAAGGTGCATCTAATTGTGTCAATCAGTAACCAAGAAGTACCTTATAAATTTCAAACTTGAAAGTGTAGATGCTTATGTATCATTTAAGAATTGAAAAGTGTCTTAAAACTATCATATGATCATATCTGATTAGATAGAGACTGCAGCTTAGAGGTATGCTATATAACTGAGGGCTATATAATAAAATCAATCTCCTTTAAGTGCACCCTCTTGCAAAAGCCATGTCAGCAAACAGCTAGCATCAAATCTAAGTTCAGCATTGCACAGAACTTTGGATACACATCTAATCATTAAATGAATGTCATTTGGGGCCACATCATAGAGTTGCCTCAGCAACCAAACAACCTTCTATTATAAGGTCTGAGGAGTATGTCACTATCAGATCCTCAATTTTAATTTTGAAATATCATGATATATATCTTATGGAACAAACTTCTTGAAGATTCAAAATCTGGGCCCAGTACACACCCTGCATTACCTATTTTAGCAAGCAGAACCAATTGCAGTCATGCAAGTTTACAAGAACTAAGTTCCTCTTGGATAAAAAAATATATGAAGCCATAGCATGAATTTTACACACGCATGCACGCACACACAAAGGAGGGCACAAGAAGACACACCCACAAACTCCACCAGTACTCATATCAAACCCGCCATCAAGAAGCTCCCCATTATCATCATAACTAGGTTGAGCCATATTGGCAATTTGTTGATAGGGAATCGCATAAGCCACAGATGTGAGAACCAGACCAATCCAATGCTTCCAGGTGAAAGTTGAATGGAAGATCAGCATCCTTACCAAGAAAAAGATAACCTAGATAAGCACAAATTAGACCATCAATGTAATGCATTAAGATAGCAAAATAAACATCATGATGCAAATATTCAAGGTTAACCAATTAACTATCCCAAGGAACAATGCTAGCTGAGTGATTGATCGTAGTAGTAAATAAGGAAATGATAGCATGAGAAGGCATACATTGCAGGCAATGATGAGGCGCTGGAGATTCTTCATGTGTCGAGCATTCTCTTCCCTACGCTTCTTTGCACCTTGATTCGCCATATCTCTGAATGTTTGCCTCTGAGTTCAAAGATGCCCAATTCTAACCTGTGTGCAACCCTAGCAGAGACCCAACTTATTTAGTAGCAGAGCCTTGTGCAAGATTATTATGATTGGGATCCTACACAAAATCAGCAGAGGGACTTAATGGATTGACAGAAGATCCTAAGATCCTAGTTTTCATTGTAAAACAAAAGAACGTTGGTATTAGAATTGTCTATAAAAAAATAAAATTTGAAATTACTTATACAAAACTTAGGTACAATAATTTATGTACAATACATTAGGTTCGTAATTAAATTCAAACACCTGTTTACATTGACCAATAAAACACAAACAATGTTATCATTTCCAACGACAATTAAATTCAATGCAGCTATGCACCTAACGCATAAACATTTTTATAATCCACGTGACTACATCTAGTGGCGTGTTCGGATTCGGTGATAGAGTTTTCTAGAAAATTACTCTCCATTTTCTATATTGCCTCATCTTATCATTCAGATACCCCCATATAATCTTTTCCTATCCAGCATTTTCTCAATAACCAAACAGACCCAAATTGCAATATCCAAAAAAAAAAACAAAATAATCATACCAAGTAGCTGGATAATCATATAATTTCTCTCATTTACATGTTCTCAGCTCTTTTTTCATATTCAAAATGAAACCAATGAACTTGATATTAAAATATATGTATCTCCAAAGTCATCGAAACCCAAACTAAATGAGTAAATTTTACTGAACAAACCAATACATAATAATCTGACAAAGAAAGAACTTACCTTTGTTAGCCGGAGAGAGAGAGAGAGAGCTGAGAGTGAACCGAAAAACCTGACAAAGAGAGCTAGTGAGCAAAACAAACACGAGATTAACACACAGAGAGAGAGAGATAGAGATGGAAGACCAAAAACGGCAGAGAACTTGCCGGAAGCAGATCGGCGAGAGCCGGCGGCAGGGCGAGAAGAGAGAGTGAGAGAGGGGGCTCAGCGTGGGGAAGACCGGAGATTTGAGATTAGAGCATCGGATTGGCGTTGCCAAGTATTTTTAATCAAAATCTAATTTTGTCTTACTCGTCAAAATTATTCATGTCAAATGGGTCGGGTCAAAGTCAAACGGGTTTGGATTTGATCGGATTGCTTTCGGTTTATTTGAGACCGGGTAAAAAATAGGTCATTTTTATTTAAACGGATTCTTCTTCTTCTTTTTTTTTTTTACATGCCACAAAAAAAAAAAAAAAAAAAAAAATTCTTAAATTTACAGTGTTTAACAAACACTAAATGATCCAAATTGATTGCCTAAACTACGTTGTTAGTTAATTTTGGATGGATAACCATGATAGCTGAAATGTGATTTGTTTATTGTGTTGCTAAGCCAATATGGATCATTTTATTGATATAGCTAGGCATGTTAATTGGACCAGCCAATTGGCTTGTCTGATGCTAGTGCTTAGGGATTTTGTTTTGTTTTTACTAAGGGTAAAGAGCCTTAGCATTGACATAGCTACAAAATTTAGTTAAATTTTAACTTAACGGACCTTTTTTTTTTTTAAACTATTTTTTTAACCTACATTCTACTTTTAAATACACTACATATTCAATTTTTTTTTTTTTTTTTTTTTTTTTTTTTAACGAAGAACCTTGTAACTCAAATTGGTATCTTCTAGGATTTCCAAAAAACAAAAAGATTAATGGTTCAAATCCTCTCTTCTTCAGCTATTGAATTTTTTTATTTATTTATTATATTTTTTTTTTTTACTATTGCTCAATCATTCTGTCATTTTCTTTCTCCCTCTTCCATCCTCCAACATTCCCTTCATGGTCACTTCAACTCACCTTAGCCAAAAGCCACCAACTTTGCCTTCATAGTCACTTATGGAACTCCATCCAAAGTACAAAGAATTTCATCTTTCCAATTTCAAGTCACACATTGGGACCAAGGCATGAGTCGCAGTTGATCTTAACCTCCATCGTTAGTATTCATGTTGTGACATATCTTACCACCTTTCTATTCCACAACATAGCATTTAAACTTAGTCTAAGAGCATCTCCAATGGTCTATGTAAACCCAAAATTCTCTCTATAATAGAGAGTGAAACCCAAAAAAAAACTCTCCAATGAACTCTCTATTCCTAGATTTTTTTTTTTTGGCTCATGAACAGTAGCCCATCAAGTCTGATGAGCTATTGTTCACTCTTCAAATGCTTTTTTCCTATTATAATAATTAGATATTGAATAAAAAAATGTTGGAAGATGTGTAGTTGTTAAAAAAAGAATAAATAATAAATGAAGAAATAAAATTTAAATGAGATAGAAAATCTGTTGGAAGTGTATTTGAAAAATTGAGTAGTTAAAAGGTAAAAGTCATTGTTCATTTTCTAAATAGTACAAAAATTTGGAGATTCTGCTGGAGATGCTCTAAGGAACGTATAATAGGTTTCATCTATGTATTGTTTTTTTTTTTTTTTAATAACCTTTTTGTACTAGATTATAGTAGATTGTCTAAGAAATGATGATTATTATAAATAAATAAAAATACTAAGAAATGATCCTGTACTTTATTTTATTAGATTCTACTTTTTTGTTGTTGAAAATACTAAGTATTTTAAAATACACACATACAGAGAGAGGGGGGAAGGTCTTAAAGAAACTGACAGTGGTGTATATTCAAAAGGGTCTAACTCTTAGATACACTGCACAGATTTTAAACCTCATTAACTCACACTCATTTTCTGATGTAGGATTAACCCATTAAAAACCTCTTTTGAGAATATTAAGTATTTTAACACATACAGAGGAAGATGTGAGAAAATCTTAAAGAAATTGACAGTGATATATATTCAAAAAAACCTAACTCTTTGATACACATGCTTATTAGATTCTACCTAACACCAAAGCTATATAATTTTTATTTGTAAGCTTTATTGTAATTTATTTATTTAGTAATTAAGTTTTTTTTTATTTAAAGAAAAGGTGGTATTTATATTAATAAAATTAGTCAAAATCAGCTACCAATACAACACTAAGATGTGGAAGAATTTTTTTCATTCACACCAAAAAATTGCTAACATTTCTAGCAATATGACGAGCGACATAATTAGTTTGCCTTTTAGTATGTAAAAAACTACAAACAGCAAAAAAATCAGCAATGTCTTTCGCCTCTTCGATCAAACAAACATAGGCAAAAAGAGAAGGGTGTTGACTCTTCAAGGAATTGATAATAAGCTCAGAGTAATCAAGTTAATATGAGGTTTTCTCAAAAAAAAAAGGTTGTAACTAAATGATAACTTATGCAAATCTCTTGGGTTAGGGAACAATATATACAGTTGAATCTCCGCCTTAACCATTTTCTGTCAATTTATAAACGGCGTCTTTCACTATACAAAACTAATTGGATCTGTCTTTTGAGTCGTGTCCAAGTCTAAGACACATTACCTAGGGATAGATATGTATAAGACTAAGGAAAGAATTAGAAGAAATTTCCAAATATAATAAGCCATAGGTAACTTACCGTCACCGTTTGCTTAATACCTTCAAAAAAGCAAACTCGAAAAATACTAAAAACAGAAACTTGATAGATAAACCTTAGCTTCGAGCATCAAACTAGTACCTCTGTAAACTCTTATTTAACTCAATCAGCCTAAACACAAAGACTTTTTCTTAAGTACTGTGGAAAAAGAAAACCCCCCCAAAAAAAAGCAAGCAAACGCAGTTACAAAGCGTTTCTACTACTCAGAAAAGAAGTTCAAAGAACTAGCTGGAGTCCAGACGAATTCTATCATGAATTTGGGGTTTTCTTGCTGTCATTGATTTGTGAGTTTTTTTCTTTCTTTTTAGTATTCCATTTTGTATTGCTTGTTGATCATGAGTTTTGTTTTCTGTTTGGTAGCTGAGAAAAACATGCTCGAAAATAAATTAAATTTAGTGTTTTTAATTTATTTGGGACCTTAATTTTATGGTTTTTTTTAATTATTTTTTTTAATTTTTTATTAATTGCTTAAAGTAAATGAAAAAACTTAAGTATATAATTAGTTGAACTGAACCTAATTTTAACATTACTGAAATTGATAAAGCAGAAATTCTGCCATTTATTTTTGTAACTGTTGTTCTGTTCTATGGTTGAATTGCTTTCTTTTCAGTATTAATTGCTCACTTTTATTATTTATTGATTTGTATTAATCTCTTACTTGTTTGTTTATTTATATGTTTTGGCTAATCTTTGGTATAGTTATTGTGAGAGTTACTTTAGATTCTGGAATGATAGTTTAATTACTTTGAGTTACTTTAGTACATGGGGATACAGTAAAGAAACTAACAAAAGCCCAAACTATCCAAGAACTCTAGTAAGTTTGAGCTAGAAAACACAACAGATGCCGAATTCCACTTGTATAATGTCTTCCCAAAAAAAAAAAAAAAACTTCAGCTTCATTGAATGTAACTCGTTCCCTTCAAAACAATGATTTATCTTCAAATATGCCACATTAAGCACAATGGAATAACTTTCAAAGTCTCCCCATTGCTTCTTTTCTTTTGCCAAATTGTCCTTCCAACAAGATAATAAGTCTATCATGGGACTAGGCATTACCCATGAAACATCAAACAAAGAAAATACTAGAGACCACATTTCTCAAGCCACTGCACAATGGAGAAAGAGATGATCCATTGACTCTCCATGATTTTTAAACATATAACTCCAATCCATAATATTTATCATTCACTTCCTCAGGTTATATGTTTAAAAAAATTTCCACAATGCAACACACCATGAGAAAAAGGTCTTCTGTGGTACATGAACTTCCCACATGCTTTGCTAAGGAGAAAATTTCCCCTTATTTCTCTCAGTGCCTTGTAGGAACTCTTTGCTTGAAAACAATAGTTTTTCAAAGGGATCATCACCAAATTTTCTATCTCCTCTCCACAGATCTTGATAGCATATAGGTCATCCAAAAACTGTTTCATCTATTCTAGTTCTCAATCATGAAGCTCTCAAGAATGTAATGGATTCCAATAAGAGAAATCATTTATGTGTTCTAGATCATAATCTGCTACTGACATCTCTGTCCATAGCTATTAGAAAAAAATTTCAGGATAGCTTTCCTTGAGTTTAGTAAGACATTAAAATGAAATCCAATCGACCAAAAAAAATCCAATTGACTTCCAATATTAAAAATAAGATTAAACTATATTATAACTTTCTTTGTGCTTCCCCATCACTATTGCTTACAAAACCCCCTTCAATCTATTTGATGGTACTTTGGCCAAAATTTTGTAAGTACTCCCACAAGGCTAATGGGCCTAAAGTTCCTCCACATTTTTTGGTATCAAGACCACAAAGAAAGCTTTTGGACTTTTTTCAACCATTCCTTTGTCATGGAAATCAATGAAGAAGCTGATTATGTCCTCTATTACCACACTCCAGTAGTTTTGGAAGAAAGTAATGGTAAACCCATCCGGACTTGGTGCTTTGTCTCTACTCATGCTTTTTAAGGCATGTAGAACCTTTTCCTCTCATTGTCACTCGGAAAAGGCTGCTGTTCTTGCATCGACAACATCCCATCCATTCTAGGTCTCCAAGCTTCCTATTCTTGGTAAAGATCATTGTAAAATTGTTCAATATGCTCCCTGATTTCATCTTGATTGGTGGCATCACCAATTTTTAGGCTTCCAATGAAATTATTCCTTCAGTGAGAATCAACCAAATGATTAAATAACCCAGTCTTCTTATCCCCTCCCTTTAGCCAAAGAACCCTTAAAGTTCTACCTCCAACTTGTCTCCTCTGTGAGCATTATCTTTTGAACCTCCTTTTTAGAGTCTCGCCTTATAAGTTTCTCTTCAATAATCAAGTTTCCTTCCTCCAATCCATCTGTTAAAGTTGTTGGGTGATTCGAGATGTTGATGCATGTGGTCTCATGATGGAGCGTGGGCCTGTATGATTTTGGGGGCTCGTGGGCCTGCATGACGCTAAATATGTGGCACATGAGCCTAAGTGAGACGCTCACATGGAAATTGATGTGGCACCCATGTTGATGTGGTAGGTAATGTGACACACTAATGTTTGGTTGAGGTGGCAAGACCCTGTGTCAAAACGTGATAGAGCATGGCATACTAACATGGCTAGGGCTAACGTGGCAACACCCTATAACGCCATGTGGCCATGCATGTGTGGCATCCCTTTTATTTATTTTTGTGGTTTTGTTGGAGCTACGTGGAGCCCATTTGTCATTTACAAGGTACCCACCTTTGTTTTAGTTGAAGAAGTGGGCTTGGAGAAGGCCATGAAAATAACAACCCAGCTTCTCAAAGATTTGTCAAGCAAACAGTTGTTTTGATTTGTAAGCCTCCAATATTTCTATGATTTGGTGACATTGCTTTGGTAATTGGGGAGAAAACTTTGAGAAGTACCTTAATGTATGCTATACCCATGTTTCAGAGTGTATTCAGTGCAGCAGAACTATCTGCCCATATTTCCGTGCTGATGACGACATGTCAAAGTACACCAATTCTTGAAGAAATGGAATTCTGAATGGGCTACTCGTATCCAACCCATAATGAAACATTGAAACAACCACACACATGAGCAGCAGCCTTTCAGGAGTCAGCTATTTTGGCCCTGGTTCTGGCACCAGTACAGGTATGGTCAAGTTATGTATGTAAAGACTATTGACTTATTGGAAGTAGATTTGGTGGTGTCAATGCTTGGAGGATCCAAGATTGATGATCAGTTTCATTGTCGTCGGAGGCAAAGCACACATGGTGGACGTGTTGGAGATCATGCACCACACAGCATGTCTTGTTGGGCTTGGCATCAATGAAGACTAGCTTGCAACTAGGTTTTGATAAGCTAGGTTGCTGTGGCATTAATGGCACCATGAATGGTGGATCTAACACTAGGGTTTTAGCCAAGGTGATGGTGGCCTTGGGCTTCATTTGGGTTTTGACAGAAACTTGGATGGGTTTAGGTACTCGAATCAAGTTTGGTGATGGGAGATTTTGTTGTGTTTTATGACTGTAGCATGCATTCATAAGTACCAATGCCCTTTGACAAGGCCATGACAAAGAGAAAAGAGATGGGTTTCAAAAAAAAAAAAAAAAAAAAAAGATTGAAGGACTTGGTTGGGTTCTTGACCAACTGGGAGATATTTGCTACTTGTGCAGGATGTGGGTGGCGACACTGTCCAGATTTGTGATGTTGTGCACCACCTTGCAGCCTCTCTGTGATGGCTATGGATTTTTTTTTTCTTTTTGAAATTGGGAAACTCAAAGGGAATGGATCAGCCTAGCTCCGATACCATGTTATAGTTGTTGAGTGATTGCAGGAGAGAAAAGAGAAAAGTGGAAGCAAAGCAAGGATTTAATGTGGTTGGGCCTTACACCCATAGCGAAAAACCTTTGATAGCTATTGAAGTGTTTATTACAATGGCTCAAGGTAGGGTTTACATAGTAGAGATCTCTAGACTAACCCTAGGGTTAGTTTGCTTACTCTACAAGTACATGGGCTTACATTAGGTTTGATCTCTTGGGCCATAATATCTTTAACACCGTGCAGCTTCCTAATTTCCTCTAAAAGGTTTTCCTTCCTAACTGCAACATCTCCAAGAGTATCCTTATTCCAAAATTTCAAATCACTTTCAAGGATTTGACTTTATGAGCTAATATATAACCAGGAGACCCCTGGTTATGATAGCTCCCCCATCAATTTCGGAAAATTAAAATAATTCTCACCTCTTGACACCATTATTATCAAGTAAAATAGGAAAATGATCTGATAGTGGTCTTTGAAGTAACCTCTGACTCTAGTTGTAAAATGCTCGACCCAATTGGGTGAGACCAAACACCTTTCTAATCTGGTTGTTGAGGGTGGATCATGGTTATTCGACCAAGAATAAACACCTCCCTCCATTGGTAAGTCTATGAAGCCATGTTCGTGGATAAACTCTGAAAAATCCCAAATCCCTGTCATTATTCTTAATGTCCACTCCTTTCACTTGGGAAGCAAATTATGTTAAAATCCCCCTTATACGCCAAAGCACCCTTCATCAACTCTGGATACCTGCCAACTCTGTCCAAAGCCGCCATCTTTTTGCATTAGCAATAGTACCGTAAACTCCAAAAAAAAAAAAAAAATCATTTAAACGGCGTCTTTCACTATACAAAACTAATTGGATCTGTCTTTTTTTTTTTTGATGAGAATTGGATCTGTCTTTTGAGTCGTGTCCAAGTCTAAGACACATTACCTAGGGATAGATATGTATAAGAATAAGGAAAGAATTAGAAGAAATTTCCAAATATAATAAGCCATAAGTAACTTACCGTCACCGTTTGCTTAATACCTTCAAAAAAGCAAACTCGAAAAATACTAAAAACAGAAACTTGATAGATAAACCTTAGCTTCGAGCATCAAACTAGTACCTCTGTTACTCAACCCAAAAAAAAAAAAAAAAAAAAGACAAAAACCTACTACCTCTGTAAACTCTTATTTAACTCAATCAGCCTAAACATTTAATTACTGTGGAAAAAGAAACCCCCCCCCCAAAAAAAAAAGCAAGCAAACGCAGTTACAAAGCGTTTCTGCTACTCAGAAAAGAAGTTCAAAGAACTAGCTGGAGTCCATACGAATTCTATCATGAATTTGGGGTTTTCTTGCTGACATTAAATTGTGAGTTTTTTTCTTTCTTTTAAGTATTCCATTTTGTATTGCTTGTTGATCCTGAGTTTTGTTTCTGTTTGGTAGCTGAGAAAAACATGCTCGAAAAGAAATTAAATTTAGTGTTTTTAATTTATTTGGGACCTTAATTTTATGGGTTTTTTTATTTTTATTTTTATTAATTGCTTAAAGTAAATGAAAAGGCTTAAGTATATAATTAGTTGAACTGAACCTAATTTTAACATTACTCAAATTGATAAAGCAGAAATTCTGCCTTTTATTTTTGTAACTGTTGTTCTGTTCTATGGTTGAATTGCTTTCTTTTCAGTATTAATTGCTCACTTTTATTATTTATTGATTGTATTAATCTCTTACTTGTTTGTTTATTTATATGTTTTGGCTAATCTTTGGTATAGTTATTGTGAGAGTTACTTTAGATTCTGGAATGATAGTTTAATTACTTTGAGTTACTTTAGTATATGGGGATACAGTAAAGAAACTAACAAAAGCCTAAACTATCCAAGAACTCTAGTAAGTTTGAGCTAGAAAACACAACAGATGCCGAATTCCACTTGTATAATGTCTTCCCCAAAAAAAAAAAAAAAAAAACTTCAGCTTCATTGAATGTAACTCGTTCCCTTCAAAACAATGATTTATCTTCAAATATGCCACATTAAGCACAATGGAATAACTTTCAAAGTCTCCCCATTGCTTCTTTTCTTTTACCAAATTGTCCTTCCAACAAGATAATAAGTCTATCATGGGACTAGGCATTACCCATGAAACATCAAACAAAGAAAATACTAGAGACCACATTTCTCAAGCCACTGCACAATGGAGAAAGAGATGATCCATTGACTCTCCATGATTTTTAAACATATAACTCCAATCCATAATATTTATCATTCACTTCCTCAGGTTATATGTTTAAAAAAATTTCCACAATGCAACACACCATGAGAAAAAGGTCTTCTGTGGTACATGAACTTCCCACATGCTTTGCTAAGGAGAAAATTTCCCCTTATTTCTCTCAGTGCCATGTAGGAACTCTTTGCTTGAAAACAATAGTTTTTCAAAGGGATCATCACCAAATTTTCTATCTCCTCTCCACAGATCTTGATAGCATATAGGTCATCCAAAAACTGTTTCATCTATTCTAGTTCTCAATCATGAAGCTCTCAAGAATGTAATGGATTCCAAGAAGAGAGATCATTTATGTATTCTAGATCATAATCTGCTACTGACATCTCTGTCCATAGCTATTAGAAAAAAATTTCAGGATAGCTTTCCTTGAGTTTAGTAAGACATTAAAATGAAATCCAATCGACCAAAAAAAATCCCAAATCTATGAAGCCATGTTCGTGGATAAACTCTGAAAAATCCCAAATCCCTGTCATTATTCTTAATGTCCACTCCTTTCACTTGGGAAGCAAATTATGTTAAAATCCCCCTTATATGCCAAAGCACCCTTCATCAACTCTGGATACCTGCCAACTCTGTCCAAAGCCGCCATCTTTTTGCATTAGCAATAGTACTGTGAACTCCAAAAAAAAAAAAAAAAAAAAAAAAATCATTTAAAGTCATCATCCACACTTTGAAATCTACATGAAACAGAATAATCCCTAACAGCCTAACTGCATCTTCAAGCTTCTCTACAACTCTTCTATCTCACATCGGCAGAATACTTCTTGAAGCTCATAATGAGTCTAAATGACTCCAATCCATGAAATTATCCCCCCAAATGCTTTTAACTATACTTCTATCATTTGCCCCATCTTGGTTTCCTGAAAGCATACAAGTGGTACAACTGTTTTCTAGTGCTGCTGCAGTAGATTGTTAATTCTTGTTCTTTTCTCTCCATTATTTAACCCCCAAACATTCTAGGATAAAATTTTCAGTTGCATGATGATCATAATAGAAAGACTCTTGCCTTTCTTGATACTGCTCCATTTCACTCTCCTTTGTGTTGTAATTAAGGGAACAAACCATAATTTTCGGTTCCCACACCTCCTCAGCCACATTTCTTGGACTCTGTTAAGCAACCTTGCTTTATTATATTATTCAATTTTAGAGAATAACCTCACAATCTTGCCTTAAAATCCTGTAAATTATGTTCCCAAGAATTTGCTAAAGCTCTTTAATCATAGCATCACCCATTTAGAGAGATCTACATCTTGGTTGTCATCCTCTGTCTCAAATCTTTTTGTGGGTAGGTCACTAATGGTTGAAGTTCCATGGGACCTTCATATAGTGCCACTTTCAAACCTGTGAAGCCATTCTCATCACCACCTCCCATCTTGCAAAATAACTTTGTCCAACTGAGCCCATCACTGCCACTGATTGCATCACTTATATCTTCTCGTCCTTCATATGAATTACTATTATGCTTTGTCTTGCTGCTGAAATCATTATTGAAGCCTACGGCATGTGGTCAGTGTGAATGCACAATTGAGAGTCAAGAACTTTTGTTGATCCAACTTGACCCCACTGTATATGTGTTCCAGTCACCTCGGAAGCTATTATGAACACACTTAACCGGTTGGTCAAATTCTTTCCAAACTTGTATAACGCATGCAGATTCCTTTCCCCAGTTAATTGAACTGCCCACACCCTTCCAAACTTCTCTTTACTCATCTTGCCAAGTTTAACAACTAGCCCGGTTTATAACTCCAGCTCTGAGTCTCTCACCTATACATGCCGTGGGTTTTAGGGGCTTGGGCCTTTAATTGATTGTCCAGCCCAGCTAACACAATAGTTCAGCCCCCTGCTGGGCTTGTGTTAACAACACGACTTCCTGTTAACGTTAATGTTATTTGGTTGCTAAGGAAAGGAATGACTTGAATTCAATTTAGAATTTTGAAATTTGGGGGATGCAGTGTTGGAAAGTCACATACTCCAAAGGGTACCCCATATGGCTATGAGGTTGAATTGAGGAGACATTCAGTATATGCTAATTAAAACATTAGTATGTAACATATATAACTCTTTTTATACACTATTTTTTAATTTTTTTTTCCTGGTTTTCTTTGTGTCAAAATGAGGGTTTTGTTGTGGGAGATTTAATTGAATGGCAAGAGTGGACAATGATATTTCTTGTACTTCTAAATGCTGAACAGGTTTTGTGATCTGCTTGTAAGGATGTCAAGACCCATGTTGCTTGTTTTCCTGTTGCTTGTACTCATAATCACTTCTCAGTTTGAATGGAAACAACAGCTTGTGATTGACCTTGACTCAACTCCAAGCATCTCACAGAAGCAGCACCAAATTTCAAAGCGGGAAGAAGTTGTAAAAGAGAAGGTTAAAACTTAAAAGCCAACCTTATTTATTGTCATGTGTGCCCCTTTAATTTGGTTAGTGGGTGAAGATGGTGGTTGTGCAAAATGCTTTTGAATTTTAAGATGCTTTCAGTTTATTGGTAGGCAGTTGAAATTCTTTGAAATGCATGTTTTTCTACACATGCTATACAATCAATACATTGCTGGTTCTTGAGCATATTTCTTTTATGAATTTGGTTACTTAGTTAACAAGTTTCTACCTCCTAATTTAGCAGTTGCAAGCTTATGAATTCGCCTGTCAATTTCTATTGTGCCATATCAATCAAGCTCTTTGATACTTTTTTTTTTTTGGATGCAATATAAAAATTCTATACTAGCCTAATTTGAGTGTATAGATCTATATATGTGTCAAGCTCTCTGATACTTTCTGATGTGTCAAACTTGCTGCAGATCATTTTATCACAAGAGAAGAGCATTCAGAGACTTAATGAACTTGTACGTAGTCTCCGAGAACAATTGCAGCAGTGTAGAGACAATAATGAGACTACAAATGACAATGCAAGCCCTTTGACTGAACATGCTATTGAGCTTGAACGACAGCAGATTCTGGGAAACTAGGCTGGCACCATGCAAGTTCCTGTTGGTAATGCTCAACTTGTGAAAATTCACCCAGGTTTCAGTTTGGTGCAAGTTCCATATCTTCAGATTCATGATGTTAAAAGGTCCATTTGCCCTTCAATCTTCATTCATATGAAGATGCCATTAATATTTAAGGGTCACTATGGATCACTATAATGGTAATTATCATAAATTGAAAATCATTAATAGTTGTACACCGTATTAAATGTAAAGTTATTAAAGCTACAAGGCTATTGGAGCAAGCTATGAACGGATGCAAACAATACTGTAGAGATTGGACACCGTACTGTTGTCAGCGGAATTTTCGTTTGCAAATGGTAACAAGCAGCAAATTGTGCAATTAATATGTCACGAAAACTGAAAACTTCAGGGTCCATGGCTATCAATTGTTGTACGATTGCTTTTCTTTTATGGGTTGAATTCAATTTATACTTGGTGTAGGTTATAACAATCCACTCAATTTTTTAAGTGGAAGAGATTTTTTGATAAATTTACCATTTGGGTTATATTATGTTTGTATATTTTCTATGTTTGTAAAATTTTTAGATAATCAAAGATCAACAGTCATGTTATCAATCAATTGTTTAAATTCAAGTTTTTATAATTTAAAATAATACATAAAAGATAATTTAATGAATTGAATGTTAAATAATATTTAATTGACATGTATGTTAAGAACATATAGAACATATAATCTAATAGTGAGATTTTTAAAATATGAATCTAATAGCTTGTTATTGAGTGGTGTAATATTGCTTAAAGTGTAATTTGAACTCAATACTTTTTTTTTCTTTATATATATATATATATGGACATCATTCAACTATAAACTTAGTTGTAATCTAATGTTACAATTTCAATCAATATCTTTTTATTATATGTAAATTTTGATAAATTCACCGTTGAACTACATTATTTTTCTTATATTCTTTATATTTGTAAAATTTTCAAGAAATCATATATTAGTAGTTATATTATCAATCAATTGTTTAAATTGCAAGTTTTTGTAGTTTACAATTATGCATAAAAAATAATTTTATGGATTATAAAGTAAATAACATCTGATTAGCACACAATTTGACATGTGCGTTAAGAACGTACAAAATATATAATTTAATGGTTAAACTTTTAAAATACAATAGCAATATTTTATATATAATTTAATAGTTACTAAACATGGGAGTGACTTTAGAAATACTATAGGATCTTCCCCTGTAAGATTTTCTCCTATAACTTTTGACTAACTGATTATCAGTGAGGATCTTCCCCTGTAACTTTTGATTATCAGTTAGGCCATTCCCCTAGCCACCAAAAAAAAAAAAAAAAACCTTAATTCCAAGCCACTGCACAAAAACCCAAAAAGAGGAAAGATAAAAAAAGGTCCTCAGAGAGATTAAAGTGACCAGCTTAAACCATGGCCCATAGGGGTAATGAGGTGGTGGGTTTATTGCTCTCTACTAGGAGAAGTTATATTGTGCTCTGGTGCATGTTTTTACTCTCTCATATGAGAGTGGACCCTAAGATATTGTGTTTCGGTACACGTTTCTGCTCTCCCACTATTCCCTCACATGAGTTGTATTATGGTGCATGTTTCTGCTCCCTCACATGAGGGTGGACCCTAAAATATTGTGTTCCGGTACATGTTTCTGCTCTCCCACTATTCTCTCACATGAGGGTGGACCTCAAGTGAGGGAACAGTGGGAGAGCAGAAACATGCACCAGAACACAATATCTTGGGGTCCATCCTCATGTGAGGGAGTAGAAACATGCACTTGGGGTCCACCCTCATGTGAGAAAAAAGAAACATGCACCGGAAATAGGATATAGTTTTTTCTAGACTAGAGTATGACTTAAACTTGAAAATGGCACGAAATGACTAACCATTATCTACAAGTCATGAGTCACCCACAATTCATTTATATCCATGTCACTTTTTCATACAAATATATTTTGAGAGAGAGTGAGTTCTAATTAGTTTAATTAGTAAAATCTTTGATGGTTGAATAAGAGATCTGAGATTCAATTTTCGCCTACACCAAAAATCGATTGATATCTTGGTCTAATGATAAAGATTTATTATCAAAAGCGAACGTCATAGGTTGAAATTCTTAAAAAAAAAAAAAAAAAAAAAAAAAAAAACTGAGAGGGAGAAATTAGTCAAATTACCATATGTTTCTTTGGCATTTGAAGTTTTGTGGTTAATTAACCATATCCACTTTTGGGCTACAAATTCCAGTGGCCATCTTGTGGGGTATATGCTTACCCATACATAATCGTGGTAGGTTCACATCATTGTATATATATATATATATATAAGAATCCAAATTATATTTTAATACATTTAAATTTTGTACCATGTATTATTTTAACTGAAATATAATTTTATATAAAGTGTCTTAAGACTTTCAATAAAATCTAATTTCTTGCCAAGTGTTATTCAAATTATGTTCTAATTTTGGTAAGATAATATTTACATGCAAATTCATAAACCTAAACTTAAAAAATATAAAAAGACCCTATTCAAATTTAATTTAAGTTTTAATATAATACTATGAATGTATAATATAAGCTAGTTTATAATTATCAATTGCTTTAGAGAGATAAAAAATTCACAACTGTCAAGGTGACAAATTATTAATGAAAGATTAAAGAGTAATGTAAGTGGTGAACCTAGAAGAGAACTAATAAAAGCTTGTCCATAGAGGTGTGCACCCAACCCAACTCAATGCATTGGGTGGGATTTTGTAGGCTGGAATTTTATTTTAGGTCTTGAGTTGGGTTGAATTTGTGTTAATATTTTTTTTCATCCTATTTGACCCAACTTGACTACCACATATATATTCATTTTATTACCTTTATTTTATTTTTTAGTTCGATTTATTTTGGTATTTTAAGAAATTGTTTCAATTAATTTGGAAATTTGCAATATAATTTAGGCTTATTACGTGATTGTAATAATTTATTAATAAAATAATAAAATAATTAATAAAAGTCCAATTTATTTACAAGGCATGAAATATGTAAGCACACTAAAAGTCTTATATCTTAATTACACCTTCTATGTTTCTAGCAAAGACGTCCAATTCAAATATCTCTTTCCCTGTAACTATATTACTAAAAAAAAAAGAAAAAAAAGAAAAAGAAAAAGAGATATTCAAGCCACCCATTGATCTCAATTTAACTCGATCCATGTGTGAAGGGTTGGGTTGGTTTCTATATTTATGGTAGTGTAGGCTGAAAAATTTTCAACCCTACAAGATTGGATTTGATTGAAATAATCCTCCAACCTAACCCAATTGATACATTCCTTATTTGTCAACTCAGTTATTGTAAAAATATTGTTTTGGCATTTCTTTTAATTATAATGGTGCAGGTTGTTTGGGCTTTGGGTGTCTGACATAGTAGGCAAAATCTTTAATGCTTTTTAACAGAATTAGTCAGCATATCATTCTCAAAAAAAAAAAAAAGTCAGCTTATAAATTTATAGGTTTGCGTCAGAAATCCATTAAATTCTCATGGTTGAACTTTTAAACAAAATATATATTTTTTGTGTGTCTTTTGGATATTTCAGGAAAAACAAGTCCATGTGATGCATTAAAGAAAAAAAAAACTTTTAATTTGTATATAAAATTAATTACCGTGAAATGATCTTAAATGGAATAGTGAGACCAGAGCGAGTGGCTAATTAAATATTATAACAACTTGAAGAGGAAAAATATACAAAGATGATTGGGGAATTGAGTGAAAGGGCAATGACTGAACTCAAAACTTTATACTTCGTTTTTTTCAATTGAAATAGTATAATAATTAGTAACAAACAACTTAGCAGCACATAAACATTTTTGAACTAATTAACAAAAGGGTTTTTGTTTGTTTGTTGGGTAATTTAGTTTATATTCGTTGAAATAAAACATAATACTTATGGTAAACCCCAAAACCATAGAAGGGAAGAAACCAACATAGGAACCTTCTTGCTCTACAACAATCAAATTACAAATCTAACTGCAAAACCAAAACAAGCCAAATCAAGTAGTAAAGTAAAAATGCATTAACGAAAATGTTTTGATATTCACTCAAAAAAAAAAAAAAAAAAAAAAAAAAAAAAAAAAAAAAAAAACAAACAAACAAACAATACACACACCTCATAGACACACACTGTCTCACAAAGCACAGTCATATCAGTTTGCTATATCCACTTAGGTTAATCTTGTCTTTAAGGATCACATTATTGACTTACTAAAAAAGAAAAGTTTTTATAAAATATCTAGGAAGATTAGGATAGTTTAATTATATGCACACATCAACAAATTAAAAAAAAATTAAATGAGAAAAGGTTCAGTTGGATTTAGAACCAGGCAACCAAGAACCAACCCATTATATATTTGAAACATACTTCTTAAAATTCATTTGTTGATGCAAAGATGATTTCCATATTTATTTTGCTATAATAAATCTTCAAATAATATAAAAAAATGAAAAAAAAATGATTTTATTACAATAAGGGCATGCTAGTAAATTGATATAAGTAACAATTCATTTCTTTCTTTTTTTATATCTAAAAAATTAATTTCTACCTCTTTGATTTACTAAAGGATAAAGTTTGACTACAAACTTTGTTGTAGCATAAAGCTACAATTTTCATTAAAAAAAAAAAAATTACATGACTATATGTTTTGAAAATCTAACCGTTAAATTACATGCTGTTTATATTCTTAACACACATTTCCAATTTTGATGTCTATTGATATTATTTACTATTTGACCTATAAGCTTGTTTTTTATGTATAATTTTATATTACAAAAATTAGCTTGAAATTTAAATATATGATTAATAACATACTTATTGATATTTAATTTTTTTTTAATTTTGCAAGTACGGAAAATAAATTAAGAAAATGTAGTCGAATAATGAATTTTTGAATATTCACATGTAATAAAAAAAATATTAAGTGAAGTTATAACTTTATGCTCCAACCAAGTTTTTTTTTTTTTTTTTTTGCCAAACTTTATCCTTTACCAAAATCTTCATCTATTGACTAATTTTTTTATTTTTTTTGGGATGAACTTCATCTATTGACTATTATACTATACACTGCGTAAGCAAAAAAATGGTAATAAGTTCAGTCGAGTACAGCAGTAGCTTGTGCATGCAATGCAGATACCTACTTACTGTGTTACCTGGTACAAATTTCTGAAATTAATGCGAGAGAGTACTATTACTAAAACTATATATATATATATATATATATATTTTTTGAGAATCTACTATTACAAAAACTAGAATTAAACTGAACAGTACAAAGATGGGGCGTGGGACTTGGCTTTGGTGGCGTTCATAAAAATGGTAATAAGTTCAGTCGAGTACAGCAGTAGCTTGTGCATGCAATGCAGATACCTACTTACTATGTTATCTGGTACAAATGTCTGAAATTAATGCGAGAGAGTACTATTACTAAAACTATATATATATATATATTTTTTTTTTTTTGAGAATCTACTATTACAAAAACTAGAATTAAAATGAACAGTACAAAGATGGGGCGTGGGACTTGGCTTTGGTGGCGTTCATAAAACTTCCCTTAATTTGCATTAATACCAGTGTGGATTAGCGTACCTAACTAATGTTCTGTCGTTCAAATTTTCAAAGGCACTCTTATCTCCGGATGAAAAATTATTAGGTTCACTTTAAGGACGGTTGAAATGCTCCTTCTAATTTTTTTTGAAGTGGAAGATATATATCATCAAAACCAAAAAGGAGTACAAATAGAGACAGATACAACAGGAGCTAATCCAAATACAATATATTCTTTTGGACCAACGCAGACACAGCAGGGGGGTAACCCCATTCCACGTACATGAAGATTCAGTCCTGCGAGCAAACTGAGCAAGCTCATGCTCCTTCTGATTAAAAATATTGTCACTTAAGTGTGATATTATTTGATAATTTTTTATTTTTTAGTTCTTGTATTGATTAAAAAACTGACTCGGCACCGTGCGGTGTCCGATAAGCACAATTTTTTTACCTTTTCCTGACATAAGTTTTGTCTTTTTTGTTTAATTTATGACAATTTTTTCAATTTTGTAGTACTATTTGAGATTTTTTTCAACTTTTTCTGACTAAATTTCTTATCTGCACCTCCATCAAATAATTACTCCAAAGGTCAGAGTTGCACAATTTACGAGGGATAAAATTTAAAGCCTCTTTTTTTGGGGGGTTTTCTTTATTGCCTCCTTGAGATTCCTTTGCCTGTGTACTTTTCATTCTTAATTTATGCATCACTCACAGTCACACTACAAATTTAGCAAAATTACTGCAACGATCTAGAGCTCAAAATCTACTTATCAATAGCTATTTACATGAAAAACATGAGTACATATTAGTTTTTTGTATATAACTGTCTAGACACATATATTGTTAGAAATAAGTAATTTTTTTTAATAGAACAAAAATAAATAAATTGACAGGTTTTACCCTAAATTTGACGTTATAGCTAATCGTCCTAGATATAAAGAAAGCATCTACGTTCCAAGGGGCCGCCATTTTTTGAATTTTGATTTTTTTTTTTTTTCATATTGAAAAATAATATTTTGACGACCATTAACTATATTTGTTTATATGTTTCCTAAAATGTGACCAGTATTTGATTCTCAAAAAAAAAAAAAAAAAAAAATGTGACCAGTATTTAACTGCACTTTGAATGCTGCATAAAGAAAATTTGCTTGAAGGGACATGGCATGTGTAATTAATTGTGTAATTACAGTCGACACAAGTGGGTGACTGACAACCTAGAATGAGTGATCCAATCCAATGACGAAAAATTTATTCCGATGTGATATATTGGAGTCAACATTCTATTTCAAACTCTTGCACTAACACAGCTACAGTTCACTTCAAATGTTCACTAACTGATGCTGGGACTATTTAAAATTAATTTTTTTTAATATTTATAATTTAATAATTACAAAAGAGAAAAATAAATTTGAATCTTAAATGTTTTCATTAAAAATAGTAAAATTTAGTTAAGAATGTTTCAGATTATATTGTATGGATAGAGGATACTCTACCACATATTCACAATATAATTCAGGTGAATTTTGCCATTTTTAACTAATAATATTTCAGTCTTGATTTTCAAAAAAAAAAAAAAAAAAAAAGTTACACAGCTCTTAGCATCATGACTATTTACAATTTAAGAAAAATTAAGTGATTAATTGCATAGTTTTAAGGATTAGGGGAATATCTTTTAAATAGTGTGATAATTAGGGATGGTATTCTTCTAAAGTTACCCTTATCTCTTCTCTACTATTGGTTACTGTAAGGACGCGATTTTGTAACGAACCATAGCAGTATTGGATTCGCACGTAAAAAGGCCCAGACAATATGATTTGTAGAGCGTGGGTGTTAAGAACTAGGTTAACTGTGGTCCCTCCTAAAAAGATTCACTCTCAAGCACGTTAAAGGTCTAAAGTTGATACAACGAACGTTTTCTTTAGTGACCAGTGCAATTCTTTTTTCTACTCTTACTTTCTTCTTTTTCTGTTTATGTCTTTTTCTTCTTTTCTTTTTCTGTTCCGATCCCCCTCCTTCATGCTCTTCTTTTAGTTTATATACTCCCATTTGCGTTCCATCCTTACCGCACACGTGTAGGTTGGGTCCGGAGGATTTCTTTCTGTCCCATCTGGCACCTCCTGGAACTTCCTATGGGCAGCTGTAAGGCTGCTTCCTTATTGTTCAGGTATCACCTCCACATTAATGCGGCCAGAGAGTTGGTTGAGAGGTCATTAATGCGGAGGCAGCTGGAGTTACAGATATTTGTTTGCCTTATCTCTTTCATCCTTAGTCGGTTACTCTATCCTTTACGGTGACCTAATTCTGAGATCTGGTCGCAATAAGACCACGTCCCGATCGTCCTCGGACGCGATCATCCTCAGACGCATACTTCCGAGGAGTATGGTATCCTCGGACAGATACACATCCTCGGATGGGCCATGGGCCCAACAATCCTGAATCAATTTTGAACCCCATGGGCCTATTGATCGAACGGTCCCCACAGTTACCTTATGTGCCATTTACCTAGCTACTTGTACACTTTACCAATCAACTTAGTACTCATTTTATAGTGAAAATTACATAGTAATTTATCGATTTCTTCTCATAGTTTTTTATTTTAATTATAATTAATATATTTTGTAAACCTTTGAAATTATTTTTTCTTTATAATTTAGTTTGGAACATAATTCCAACATCAAATTAGTTTTAAATATTTGACAATTTTTGTTATTAATATCTTTATTAGGTACTACAAAATTCTTATCAGTTGTCTATTTTAAATTACTAAAAATTATTAAGATTGATTAAATTATTATTTTTGTAGCATTTTTTTTAGGTGGTCACCTAAAATTTGCAAAATATAAAAACTTGCCGAATACAATTATAATAAATTATTAATTTAAAAAATATATGATTTTCTATACAAAACCACATCAAAATCATTGTATTTAATTTGTTTTGGCCATTAGATTTTCTACCATAGTGCCAAGAGCCTTATAGTTCAATTGACACCTCTTGGTGTTTTCAATAGAAATGTCTAGGGTTCAAATTTCCTCTCTCCTATTGTAATTATTGAATTATTTTTTTAAAAACAAGTTTCCACCTATATTCAAGAAATGTTGGCTCTAGTATTACCTTATTCAATGTTTGCACTTGAGTTAAACTAATATTGATTTTACTAGTTATCAAGAGTCTTGTAATTCAAAGATATTGTTTAGCTCTACTCTACAATAACAGCTCAAATAGGATGATGAACATAAACATATTTCAATTAGAATTTGTTTAATATTGAGTTATTTTGAATGAAATAGGACAGTGAACTTTGTTTAGTTATAGAGTAATCTTAGTTATAAAGTGGCTTGAAACAATTGATCACTTTTCATAAGTTATAATTTTGAAATTTAAAAATTAAATTAAAAATATAATGTGGGAAAATGTGGGCTTATTAGCTTAAAAATGAACCAAAATAAATAAATAACCAAACGGTTCTACTTTTATTCTTAATTAATATATAGATGAGAACAACAAGTAAATAGAAAATCTAGTAGCGCAACCTTTTGTGCTACAACTTTGCCACAATTCTGATGTGACAGATTGTAAGTGGTGGAAAAAGAGTAGTGAGTTCATATGAAAATAAAAGACAGCTAATCACATTTTATCACATAGGATAGTTATAAAAAGTATTTGATAAAGGTTGTGGTTCAAAAACAACTCACACTTAAAAACCATTTTCATGGTTGCTTTTTAGTGTAACTAATACAATCCTGCTTTGTCCCACTTTTTATATTTCACATTATACTCCACCAATTATGGTATGTCATATTGTCAGCATTTATTTTTCATTTTAAAATTTAGTTATTTTATGAGGAAATTTTGACAAATTGTGATTAGTGAATTATAACGTGGAACATAGGATTTGTATTTGAGTGTGACCACCTTATTAATTTTTTTCCCAAAAAGTGTGCCCTCTCTCTCTCATGTTTCTTTTTTTGATTGAAATTATATTTTTCTAGTATAAAACTTTTAGTCTATGATATAAATATTGATATTTTTTTCATTTATTCTTTAAATTAACCTAGTGTATTACACCTCCGACTCATATAAGGATGGGGCTCTTTTTTTTACAATAATAGAATTCACAATTTTTTATAAACCTCAATGCATAATTGATCAAATCTGTAGAGACCTCTAATGGAGAAATGCTTGGATCATTCACATCCAAATTTTTAAAATTTTAATAGGAATATTGGCCAAATTTATATCATATCTAGTGATCATGAAAAAAAAAAAACCACCTTTACATCCTACTAGCTAACATTCTATCAATTTTTGACATATTCTACAATGCTTATCTACAGATCAAGTAACCGTGACGTTTTTCATTTGCCTTTTTTCCCCCTCAAAACACTCACACCCATCATTTTAGTGGGCACCTCCCATAAAAGTATTAGGCTAAAGTACCAATTAACTTATTTTTATTTTATTGTAGTTTGTAAGTTAACTTTAGGTAAGATATTGGACCATTTTAAATGCTATTATTAATTGGAGATGAGCTTAGTTTTTGGGAAACTAATATCTAATTTCTTGTTCCTTTAATACAGCATTGGCACCAATACTTTAATCTGAGCCGATGGATGGGAGCAGAATTAATGTCATACACCTTATTGATCAGTTCATTATCACCCTTCAATCTAGCAGTTGAGGTTGATGAGGGATGATTATACCATTATTAACACAAGATGGGAAAGCTAGCTAGCTATCTCCATAAGCATTAATAAAATTGTTGTTGAAAATCAATGGTGATCATAATACTTAATCAATATAATGCTGGTCACAAACAATGATGTGCCACCTAGATAACTACCACATCTCTCATGTCATGTAGAGTATATAACTGCCCACATTTACCTATTAATTTATTACCTTTTTCCCCTAGCGGGTTTCCTTTATAGCACTTTTAATTACACAGTGCCAATTGATAAAGAAATCTACGTGGGGTTCATCAAAAAACACAAAAAAATCTACATGGAAAAAAAAAATTTAGAGATTCGAGCCCGTAAGTATTTTTTTTATATGATAAATCACTTGTACTTCTTGTGAGCTTGGTATTTTTCATGTAGCGGCCGGTTATTCCGGGCAAAGACTAAATGGTACTTTGGCAGAGTCTTTGTAAATTACAAGAGTTGAGAGTAGAGACTATCAAGAAAGAGTTGAGAGAGCAGTGTCAGAAACTTGAAAGCTAAATTTTATACACCATAATTGCATTGCCGGGATAAGGTGAAAGTCATAAAAATACATGGGATTAGTGCTATATTCATAACAAAACTTAGATGGTAAGTTGTTATTCGTATTTGGATCCATTACCGATATCATTTTTTTTTTACTTATCCTTTACTATTTATCGCATAAATTTTTGTTGTAAAATTGTTATGAAAATATTGTGAATACATGGTTAAAATAGGTATAACCCAAGGTGGAGCATCACCTCTTAAATTAAATTGTTTGAGAAAGGGAAATTTCAGCAGTTCAATTTGACGTAAAGAATTTCCTAAAAAAATATATATTTTTGACATAAAGAATTCAAAGAAGTAAAAAAAAAAATTTGTAATTATCTAGGTGCAAAATTGCCTGCACACATGCGTATATCAATTTATATATATATATATATATATATATATATAAAAGGGAAAGTTACTTATTGTCCTAAAGGTATTAGTTTAGGAAATAATTTTTAATTTTTTTTAATAAAAAAAGAAACAAACAATTGACTTTTTTGATAATTTTTTATATTTACCATAAAATTGGTAATGATTTTTTTTTTAAAAATAGTTTATTAGCAATCTGTTACCGACATCTGTTATCAAGACAAGAATAGTCCAACAGGGCAATAGGCAGAACTCCTTGATGACAAGATTGATATTTAGAGCAAATGTGGTCACTATTTGTTGCTTGCACGAGGATGGTCAAATGCTTCCCAAGTTTGAATTTCAGAAACCATACATATATTGAACTATCTTCAATTTAATTAAATTGGTTGAATTTTCCATTCCAATAGCTAATATATATATATTAGTCATTTCATAAAAGTCAATGCTCAACTTCGTATAACAAATGACGGTGTGATTGATCTTGTGAAGGCTGGACCATAAACTTCAACAAAAAAAAAAAAAAGAAAAAAGAAAAGAAAAAAGAAGAAGCTAGGTTTTACGTTTTATTTTCTATTCATAATAAGACAAAATATTTTAATGAAGTATATTATTATTATGTTATGGTAAAAAAAATTTCTCCAATATCATAATAAAAATAATTTCATTCAATATAGTAATTTTTCAGTAAAAATATATTCTATCAAAATCTATTTTGCAGAAATTCAAATTTTATTTGTAGTATTTTAAATTAAACAAATAGCCCAAAGGTAGTCTTTTTTTATTTTTTTTTATTTTTTTATTTATTTATAATTTTTCTTCTTTCAATAAAGCATATATATATATCTACAAAATCAACCACTCACCTAGATTCAATCATGAATGAAGACTAATTAAACAACATACTTCACTAAAGTTTTCTTCCTACCTACAAACATTAGACACTTCCTACCCCACAATTAATACATTTACAATCACCATCTTATACTGCATACCCATCATTTCTTATTTTCAACTCAAACTCAAACTCAAACTTAATCCAATCCAAACCTCTTTCTCTTTCTCTCTCTAAATTTTCCTCACCCTCCATTCCTACCAATAATTAATTTCCTATTGAAGATCTCTCTCTCTCTCTCAAATTTAGTTTATAATGGTCTTAGAGGTCCAACATCAACGTGAACACCAACCTTTGATGGTGGGATATAGGTAAATGCCAGGTCCTTATTAGCAAAGCTTCGTTCTCTTGTCCTGCATTCCCAATCTCTCCTGCTCTATCCTCTCATCAAATTTCACTTAATTACCACGTTAATTTCCATTTTGAAGACAATAATCCTTGACCTTATACAAGGTATACTTAGTTACTATAATCCATTAGTTTATCTATTTTGCTAATCTTTTTTAGGCGTTACTTCCACTTTCGCTGATTTACTTGACAATATCATAGCCTCAAGTAAAATATTGTGCAGAAGGAGACGGAGCAAAAGGTGTTTTGGCAAATACAAACATGAGCCGAAGACCGAATAGTCCAGAGCTGGATTTGAATCTGAACTTGTCACCACCAAGGGCAAACTCACCAGATGAGTCGCCAAATGTTTCGACTTCTTTTTCTTCAGACATGTCAATTGAGGGCTCATGCGTTTCATCAGAGCCTGAAGAGACTTTGCAGTGCCCGAGCAGCCCGGATTCCACATCAATGCTGCTCGTAGGGTGTCCTCGATGCCTCATGTACGTCATGTTATCCGAGGTGGATCCAAAATGCCCGAAATGCAAGAGCACCGTGCTGCTTGATTTCCTCAAAGAAGAAAACAGCAAGAATAATAGAGGGAACTGAGGAGAGAGTAGCATGCCTTCCTTTTCTTGTTCTTCATGGAGCACCTACTTGTCTATGCTACCTTAATTAGGCCTTTACTTTTTTTGCTTCTTCTTCTTCTTCTTCTTCTTCCTTTTTTTTTTTTTTTTTTTTTTTTTTTTTTTTTAAATTTTTAAATTTTAATTTTTTACTTTTAAATGTTTTTCTCCATCTTCTGTTTTGTATGTTGAGATTTTTCTATTATTTACTCTCTTTTTTCTTCTCTTTTGTGAAATTTGGTTGCCTATAATTAAGACGAAGAAACGAGGTTAAAAAAATAAAGGATGTGCTTACACAACTATGTAGGTTAGATTGTTTCATAAAACACTTTTGTGAATTTTCATTTTCTTTCCTACGTCTTCTCTACAACCAAACACAACCATCTTATTCTTATACTTATAATTAATGATTAATGATGGTGTATATTGTCCCCCTCTTCTTTTGCATGCTTCTAAATTAAACCTAAGTAAATAATATTTAATACAAAAAAGCCCATATTCTCATTATTTTGGTTAGGCAAACATTGCGAAAACGCTTCTTGCAGCTATTATAATTATGAAAAAATCTTGGTATAGACCCGTTATTGCATACTCTGTATACACACTCCATTTGAAATTGTGTTATAAAAATACAATTTTAGTTAAAATTATAAAATTATTTTTTTAATAATCATTACTTTATAACTAGCATGTAACTCATGCAAACGCATGGATGCTTCTAAAATTAAACACAATTTTTAATATAAAATTATAAATAATTAGTCAAATTATTATAATAAAAAAATAGCATGTAGCACGTGCATTAATGCATATATATAGATACATTTAAAATTAAATACATTTTTTATCATAAAAATATAAATAATTAGTTAAATTATTATTTTCAAAGTAAATGTAATTAGTCACATATTAAAATTCTTATCTAAATTTAATACTACTTATAATCATTTTTTTTCTAATTTCTAATAAGATAGAACGTGTGGTGATTTTTGTTATGTGATGATTTTTATTGAGTGTATGTGATTTTTTTTTAAAATTTTATAGTTCATTAATATTAAATTTTTAGTATTTTGTACTCATTAACTTACTTGCCATAAAGATTAAAAAGTTTAAGTAGACACATGACACAAACTTAAGTGGATAATTATGGTGTGATCTCCACATAAATTTAGACACATAACATAAAATTGAATTCTAATTTCAAATTTAAATTAAACTTTCTCAAAACTTTACCTATATATATATATATATAGAGAGAGAGAGAGAGAGAGAGAGAGAGAGAGAGAGGTACATAAGCTCGTTATGATTTTTGCTCAACTGATATACCCCACGTCCAACTATGTAGTAAATGTGGTACACATCCGTTAATATTAGGGATCCCAAAATAACTATACTGCTACGGCCATTTGAATAGCCAGTCCTCGCTCTCGCGGGTTTTGAGGCTGGTGGCCAAGTTTTCATCAATGCCATGCACTCAATGTGGTTGTTGACCTAAATTCAGTTCTATTTTTCATGGTGAATATTATCTATATACAGAACCTAATTTGAACCAGAAATTTACAGCCCAAATTTGGAAAGAACTTAAGAGTTATTACTTATTAATTATTATGAACTTAAGTTAGTTAAACATTAAAACCTCAAAAGTGGAAAAACTTTAAAGAGGCCAATTTACATCTGCTTTGGCTTACCTTTTAATTTGGACCAACCTACACTGGATCGAGGATAATTGACTTTCAGTATAGCAAAGCATTAAGAGCAGCATTTCTTTTTCAAGCGATTGTAGCATTGAGCATATAGTTTCCTAGTTTCATGAATTCTTCTATATTATTTAGAAGGTAATAAAGTGAAAACAAGTTTACTATAATAGATAGTATGCTTATATTCTGTGTGCATGATTTTGTAGCATATGAGACATGAGCTACAATTTAGTAATAGTATGCTTATATTCTTCAATATTTATAGTACTGTTTTATAGTGATGTTTTAGGATTATCATATTCCTTAGGGCCAGCTCAATCATATGGGCAACTTAGGAGATGGCCTAAGGCTACCAAATTAATAAAAGAAGACCCCATTAACTAATACAATATTAATTTATTTGTCTAAATATTTTATTTAAGGTTGTTTCAAAAAAGAAAATATAATTTTAAGACTCCCTCTATTAGCCAATAGAATGCATTTTAACAGATGAACACGTTTACATCCTATATCCTATCTTTAGGATAAAGTTTAAAAAAAAAAAACTAATTTGGAGAAAAACTGAAAAATTATTCAAACTTTTACTATATCTTTTTATTAGATATGGATTTTAAAGATCTAACCGTTGGATTGCATGTTCTTTATGTTCATAACACTTATATCAATTTTTTTTTAAATTAGATATTATTTACTATTTGATCTATAAACTTATTTTTTTATGTATATATCACAAAAACTTAATATTTAAATATTTGATTGATAACATAATTATTGATCATTGATTTTTTTTTTGAAATTTTACAAACATAAAAAATGTAATTAAAAAATATAATCTAATGATAAATTTATCAAAATTCATATCTAATAAAAATATATATAAGAGGAATTTAAAAAATTTCACTCCAAACTATTTTTTTTGACTCTTAAGAAAAACTTTCTACGTATCTTTTATTAATTTTTATCTTCAATTATATATTGTTTCTCGAGTGCATTTATTTGTCCTTGCTTGTTGACTTTTAATTATCACATCACATCAATTTTTAAAAACTTATTAAAAAAAAAGAGAGATACTTTTTATCTTCTATTACTGTTTCTCCTCTGCATTTACTTGTCCTTGCTTGTTGACTTTTAATTATCACATCACACCAATCTTTAAAAACCTATTACATCAAATTATCAATCCACACGTTTTTTTGAATGAGCAAGATCATAGCTTATTATACAACTTTTACCATATGGTGGAGTTTTGGACTTTTTTTTTTTTTTTTTTTTCTTTCTACCACTCATATCTTATCACGTTACAAATTGTACAATAAATTGTGGTCTTAGCATTTTCCTTCCTTAATTACTTTGTTATACTTTTTTTTTGTCATATATATTTTTTTTAAATTTTCCCAATTCTCATTTGTACCCATTTTTTTAATAAGATAGATTTAATGGTCCTTTTGCTTTAAGGTCAGTTATTTTGATTTGGCTTTTTTTTTAGTGTATGTTTTCATAAATTTTCCTGCTTTTATTTTTTTTATAATAGATATTTTGATTAGATCTAAATATCAATGTAAAAGTTACAATAACAAAAATATGAATTTAGAATAATTACTTTGTATTAGTCTTAATTTATTGACTTATATGATAAATAATTTTTTTACTCATACAGGTTTAGAATATAAAGACCAAGTCTATTGTTCTATACTAAATTTTATTTTAGTTAAGTTATAATTTTCTATTATAAATCTTGTGGGAACTTGAATACGAAAAATTAATTAGTAGTTTTGCATCTCAAATGGCAAGAAAAATAAATTTAAATAAAAAATTATATCAAAATTTAAATAAATATTGTTTAATTAATATTAAATATAAAAAAGTATTTGCTTAAAGTTTTAGCTTTCAGTCCCGAAATTAATTGAGCCGGCCCTAATATTCCAATCATATTCTCTCTCTCTCTCTCTCTCTCTCTCTCTCCACACACACACACACACACACACACACACACACACACACACACACACACACACACACGTAAGCCACTTTTATATATATAGAGGAGTACATTGTAAAACAAAAAACAAAATAGTAAAGATGTAGTCATTTAGGGGTTTATATTGTACATGTAAGCCACATAAATTGAACCACCATAATCTTCTATGTTTTTTTTTTCATCCTCTCCACCTTATATTACTTTTTATTCTTGTTTGTTAGGACATATATATGTGAGACTTGTTAAAAGCATATGTTATGTAAATTGACTAATCTTTTGACAAAACGCACTTTACTTGTAATTGGGTAGATCCAGGATAGGTTTAGTATTTTAAAGAACAAGAGTTCAAATTTAGTATTGAAGTCATGCAAATCTGTCCAAGAAATAAATGAAGAAGTGTTGTTTATTAAAACTCAACAGATCATATCTATTGAGGTTTAATGCTAATGCTCGACAGCAGATCGACAGAAACTGTACCTATCGAGAATTACGAAATTCAGATTTCCACATATGATTTCACGCAAATCCATGTGTATTTGTGTGGGGTTTCTTTTCTCACAACACTAGACATATATAAGGATTATTTTAAGGGTTGTCACAGGTAATGCAATTGGATGAAAAGTCATTGTGCATGAATTGTGATGCGAGACAGAATTTGCCCTAGTTCATCATATTCTCTCTAGAAGCTACTGCGTCTTTGTGCCAAGGGTTTTGTGACTAAGGAGTTTCCTGGTCTTCATTGTTAGATGAATTGAAGAACTTTGTAGCCAACATCTTCCTCAAGTTGGTATGTTAGTCACGTATTGGGATTTGTGTGTCATTGATTAGTCACGTATTGAGAGACATGCATTGAAAGGAGAGATTGCCGCTACATCACAAGTTCAATTGGGTATTGGGGTAAGGGTTCAACTGCAAATTGGTATTAGGTATTGGGATTTCTTTTACTTGTAACCACTTGTTTTGATAATAATGGATTTTCGGGAGTGGTGACCTTAAATTCATCTGGTGGGGTTTTGTCTCGGTGGTTTTCTCCATTCGTAAACAAATCACTTGTGTGAAATTTATTTTTCATTGCATTTAACTTAGTCGGTGATTTGTTTGTGCTACCATGCTTATTTCATGTAATTAAATCTAATTAATTTCACTTGACTACTTAATTTGATTTGATTAAGTTTGCAAAAGGGTCAATACATTTTTGGCCTATCATTGTTAATTTTTTTTATTTATGTATTAATATTTCATTAGAGTTGGGGTTTTGAAATTAGGAACTATTTTTTCTTTCTCCAGCTCTTGTGTCCTCTCCATTAAAGCCTTTACATACTTGGCAACTTTGCCAGCGTGCATCACACCGCCTCAATCCCAGCATCCTATCCCAACAATAGCACCCTTTCAAAAAAAGATAAGTTATTAAACAAAGCATCCTATCCCAACTTTGCCAGCGTGTATCACGAACTGTCTTATTATTAATAAGACGGTTTACATGACGGTCAGATAAGTTATTATCCCCTTTCAAAAAAAAAAAAAAAAGATAAGTTATTATCCCTGACATATATATATCTACTTCTCATACATTAATAGAGCTGCTTTAGCTCTACTAGTGATTTCATCGTCTTGTAGCCATTGTTCTGACTCACGATCCACACCATTACTATTCTGTCTATATTATCTATACTCTGCACAATGTTGTGAGACTCGTTGTTTATTAGTGATTTAATCCTAGATCGTACCCTACACGTACAGATGTATTGATTCATCTGACCACAGTCCACTGTTTTGAATCATGAGCCGTACACAATTTTGCCTATATTATTTATACTCTACACAATATGAGGAGACTTAAAGCCGTTTGGAATGTGATTTTGAGTAATAATTTTTAATTTTTAAATAATATTATATATATTTTTATGCACTTTTTCACATAAATATATTTTTAAAATTGTTCGAAATGGCCAATCACTACAAAAAAATTAGGAGTATAGTTGTGTTTTTAAACCGCAGTTAAAGTCTCAAAAAGCGCTGATATAGACTCAAATGGGCTATTCCAGCGCTTTCTTGTGCTGCCCAACAAGTGTAACACTACCGACACCATTTTGTGTCCCTTACTACTTAAATTCTTGCTTCTCTACAACAACAGTCTAAGGGACTCATTTCTAAGAGTTCATGGCCAAGAACTATTTAACTTGAAGCTTTCAAAAATGGACAAAAAAATACACTAAAACCCTAGCTTTGCATATGCAGCTTTGGATTCCTGCGTATGCAGCCTTGATATTGCGTGCACATGGTATCAAGCTTGTGTACGTAGACGAAAGTTGCCGGAGCTTTACATGAGAATTTTCTTGTGGAAATGAAGAAAAGCTAATCTCGTATCTACTGGGAATAACCTTGCATCTCGTACTATCAAAAGCCTTTTTGGGCACACTTTTTAACACACACAAGAATCGCCTCAAAAGTGTTTAAAAGAGGGAGTTTTGTAGATAAAGTGCTGGTTTGGACAGAGATTATTGTGCGTTTACGTTTTCTATTTCATGTTTCTTTCCTCTTTTTTTTTAACAGCGCATAAACAGTAAAATCACATGGATTTACTGTGCAGGAGACAATTATCACTGTTCACGCACTGTAGCAGCACTGTTCATGCATTAAAAAAAATTAAAAATTGGTTTCACAGTACTATTTACATATTTAAAAATTATTTTACTAAAGTGTTTTCAATTTTCAGTTTTCAGTTTCAGCAAAAATAAGTTGTATCCAAACGGATCCAAATTCAATTCTCTTACTTGGCCTAGACCTCTATAAAATTTGGGCTCTCTAGTTAAATATTATTAACCCTTTGTGATTTTTTTGGTTTTGTTAGATTGGCTAAGTGAAGCAATCAAGAATCAAGTTTTTGGCTGTTGTTTGAGGTACTTTTTAGTTTTTTTTTTTTTTTTTTTCTTCATATGCTCCGAGTGGTTTAGTTTAATGTAAGTTTTAGTCGTTTTAATAGCTTTTTTCAGGTTAGAAAAATGCCTTAGGATTTGAGTTAGAACTAGGTTATAGGTTCTGCCTCGGGGTGCGTGCTCAAAGTCAATATTGTGTACACAAGTTGAGGAGCTTTGCATACACAACCTTAGTTATACGTAGGCTTTCCTGGAGGAAAATTATTGCATGGTTTGGAACTATATTTTTTACTTTTCACACAGAGAGGTGGGTCTATAATGAGTGAGACTGATCCCTATGTAAGAGAGAGGGAGCACAGTCACAGACTATACAATAACAACCTTTTATAGAGGTCTTATAATTTTATATTATTGGAGGCTTTTTGTGTTCTAATAGTTTTTATTACAACTTATGAAAACTTTGGTTATTTTTAATTAATAAAGACTCGATAAGAGTGCAAATTAAAATAATTCAAAAGGTTATGGTTTTAATTTAAAAAATTAGGATTTAATATGAAATAATTCCAAATTACATGGAAATTATGTAATTGACTAAAGTATTTAATTAAAAAGAATAGGAGTAACTATAAATTTTAAAAGTCAACTTTTATTATATAATAATATATAGCGTATGAAGTATATGGTGTTATGCCCCTAAGCTTCTTTTTCACTGGCTAAATAATGATTTATATTATTATCATGCAATATGTTTTAGCAAAGCTAAAAAGAATCTTAAAATGTTAAGTCCCACAAGCTACCGGATTTATTCAATTAATTCGATTGCAGTACTCATTGCTTAGTTCACCCACACCCAGCTTGACTATTAATATTTATATTCTAAAAAGGCTTGTGTATGTAAATCGGATTTTAACATTTTATTTATCATCGAAAAAAGCTTCATGAAAGAATAATTTTTGACAAATTCAAATTGTCCTAAAACTTAGCTGACTGCGCGCAGCTTCTGCCATGTCTCAATTATCTACCAAGTGATGATTGATTCCCAAAAAAAAAAAAAAAAAAAAAAAAAAAATTGTGTTTAGTGGTATCCCAAAAGTCGATGAACTTAATAACAAGTAGGACCATTTTTTATAAATGTGCCGTGGTCCTTGATTTCCCAATTTGTACATTATACACTAGAGCGGTTCCTTCCTTCCCATTTGTGGACTGTAGTGTTCGAGTATTTTAGTTTAATTTAGTGGTATATATATTTTTTGAGATGAAGTTTAGTGGTATATATTGATTGGTCTTTTTAAGAAGAATTATCAATTATATCCAATTCCAAATATTCTTTTAACAATTTAAAAAAAAATTAACCAATAATCTTGTTATTATTATAAATAGCTATAATAAAGGAATGAATTCAAAAGAGAAGTATTGTTTGGTGAGATGCATTAATAGAGAACTTATTATTGTTGTACTGTATCACCCAGCAAAAACTTATTGTTGTACTCTAAGGCTATACCTACGTAATTCAGGTTCACAAATATTTGTAACAAATTGTACCTGAATGCAGTGACAAGAGTAAAAATAAATTCTCTTTGGGGAGCCGCCGTAATTAACCTTAATCTTTATACATATATAATATTTTATAAATTATATCTAATCACTCTATTTCTAAAAGAAACAAAACTACGAGCAATTTATATATCACTGGAATAATTTTGGGAGGATTATGATGTAATTTGCTTATTCATCAAAGTGATGTACGTAGTTTGCTTGAGTTTTCTCTAGAAATATGCTTCCATCAATAATAACTTAACAATTTTGTACCACAACTCGTCTGGTGACAAGTTGTGATTAAAAAAAGTGTGATGATGGGTCATGTGGAAACACATTTTTACTGATTACAACTCGTCATGTGGCGAATTATAGCACAAAGTTGTGCCAATTTATGTGTTCCTAGCACTACTCTTTTTCTAGGGATTGTAAGTCTAATTATAACATAAGGGGAAATAAAGAAATTTTAAAAATTTTTAGGGGCCTTGACCCTCCCTGTCTACATGTGGCTCCGCCACTTCCTGAAGTGAATATGCTTTCCTCTTTCTCTGCATTGGAACCAAACTAAAAATTGATTTATATTTGTGCAATTATGCAATATGAAGTAAAATAAGTAAGAAGATTATCAAAGTGGTCCTTTTTAGTCCTCCTAACCAATAAAACATTGTCACTTTTGCAAATGTGATATTACCTGAGTTTATTTATTTATTTATTTTTTTTGTGCTGATTGATTAAGAAGCTAACTCACACATATGCATAAATAACATTGTTTCATTAGTTGGAAAGATTGCTTCAAAAATCCCCCAATAGATCTAATAATATCTCCTTACTTTTGGCTTATAAATTAAAGAATATATTTTATATGAAAAAAAAAAAAAATAATAATAATAATAATAATAATAAGCGTGTATATATTGATTGATCCCAAGACATATGGATGATTCTTAGAAAAAATCACATATGTATTGGGCGCATAAGATCATTGTCTCACTAATAGGTGGGCCCCACACATGTGGGGCGTCAATGAGACAGTGATCTCACTATAGGGTACCCATAGTGGCGTTTTTGACAAATGCCACTAAAGAAATGCTACAATGCGATAATGACAGCTTTTTTTGTAGTGAATGTAGGCTAAGGAATATATGTGTAGATAATGACTCCAACATCTGTTTTGATGCCGTGTGATCCTCATCCTCCCCTTGCAATCCTTTATATGAGGAGAGGTGCAGTGAGACAGATTACAAAATATGCTACTTTTCTACCACCATTCTTGGCAAATTGACTCAATATAGTTTGAGACTTAAGGAAATGAATTTAAGTGGGCAATTTTTAAATAGGTAAAAATACTATTTTGGTTCCTACATTTTGGAATCACAGTCAATTTGGTCCCTACCATTATCTCACTAACAGAAAATACATACGTGGCAAACGATGTGCACTGTTGGCACACTTGAATATGTAATTAATGACATATAAAAGATGTTGACCAATTAAAGATTGCTGCGTCAATTAAATAAACACAGTAAGCTCCAACTCAGCTAATTTATGTTTTCAACCCAAACAGATTTCACTTCTCCCATGACCCAAACAACCTTGTCCATTATCTTTATCTTTATTGCTACGCCGCTTGCCACCGGTGCCGATATCTCCACAACTCAGCAACTTTCTTAGCGGCGCCTCTGAATCATCCTGCACCTATGTCGTCAAAAGATCTGGGAACACGTCATGCTCCACAAACTCCAGGTCTCACTCCCTCAAAAGTTTTATTTGTAGACACTTTTCTATGATCACTTAATGAATTTTTAGTGTATCAAAATGTGGGAATAATCCTTTAAATGACTTTTACATGTTTTGGGTTTATAATTTTTTGGACTCTTTTCTACGATACTTGTGTGTTTATCTCATTCTTATTCTCATATTTAACTAGTAACAATGATAAATTTGTATATATGTATCAAAATGTCAACATAAGATAAACCTATATAAATGATTTTAGTAGTAAATGTATGTTACTCTTCAAATTTCAAAATGGCACCTTCTTAGCCTCTTCAGAACTACAGTAATGGATAATGTGATCTAGGTGAAATTATAAATTCACCTGATGGTGGGTCCACAGGTCGATCCAACATAGCAAAATTTCAAATCTAAAGGGAAAATGATTTGAATGTCCACGCGTCCACTTTGATCTGAAATAGACTTCTAAAGTCAGCCGGTGGCTAGTGGCCAGTGGCGTAGCAATGAAGATGAAGATGAAGGTTGAATTTGATTGACAAGTGATGAACGGGGCTGTTTGGGTCATGGGTGAAGTGGGATCTTTCTGGGGTTGAAAACTCAAATTAGTTGAGTTGCAGCTTTCTACGTCTTTTTAATTGATGTGGCAACTTTTAATTGGTCCAAATCTTCTACGTTACATTGAGTACATATTTAAGTGTGCTAACAGTACACACTATTTGTCATATAAGCATTTTCTGTTAGTAAGTTAACAGTAATGGCCAAATTGAGTGTGAATTGAAAATAACAGGGACCAACTTGACTAACACTAAAATATAGAGACCAAATTAACCATAGCCCCAAAATGTAGAGACCAAAATGGTGTTTCTGCCTTTTAAATATTAATTAAATAAATTTACTTAATACTAATCAAACTAAGGTTAATTTGGTGAATTACTACTAACCAAACTAAAGTTAATTTCATATAGAGAATTAAATATCGTCTTCAAGTATAAAATTTAACAAAATAAATGAAAATTTATTATTTTTTTAAAAGATTTTTGATGGTATACTCTATCTTGGATATAAGATGATGCATGGTTAATTCAAGTTGAAATCAAATTTCAATTTTATATTTGGTGTTGAGAGAGATATAAAGATTGTTTGATGTGTGACTATGTAGGAGATTAGGTGATTGATGTTGACAATCTATTGTGTAGAATATTAGTTTACAAAAATTAAAACCTCAAGTTATTAGGGG
Organism: Quercus lobata; assembly: GCF_001633185.2. NCBI lineage: Eukaryota > Viridiplantae > Streptophyta > Magnoliopsida > Fagales > Fagaceae > Quercus > Quercus lobata. Next base: position 11,675,234 of record NC_044904.1, on the reverse strand, counting down.
TGACATATATATCATCTTTGACAAAAAGTTTAGGGTTTCAATTGGATTAGCTTTCTATTGGTTTAGCATTTTAGAGGGTTTGTGAGAGATGACAGAAGGAAAATACTAAAACTATACAAATTTTACTCCAAAATGTTTACAAACTGATGTGTTAATAAATATGATTAGTGAACTTTATCAATTTAAGTAGTGAATTTTTAAATTACTTTTTTTTAATGAAATTTTAAATGACTTTTTTTTAATAATTGGTGACACATTAATTTGTAAATCTTATATAGTAAAATTTGTAAAAATCCTAGTATCACTCATGAGAAAAAATAGTGTATATCCAATTGAAAAAAAGAAAAGGAATTATTATCATAAAATTTTGGACATTTTTATAATGGAAGGTGAGGCCCTTTTATGAAGGGGTGAGACTTTCAAATGGAATAATACAACATATTCATTCTTTACAATTTCACATGCACATTTAGTATTTTTGTGGTAATATAATGTACCTAAAAAATGCACCAAGAGAGGAGTGTTGCAATACTTTGGGATACTTGGCAAAGTTTTAATAATATACATTAAACCAATGGTCATATGATCCAAAGGTTAGATTCAGAGTCAGATCCCCATATTTAATCTAAACCCCCCATTAAAAAAAACTGCACTCCGTACCATTATTATGCATCAAGGAAGGGAAGTTCAAAAATGTATGTTTCACTTTCAGATGCAAAAGGAAAATAACGTTATCTTTTCTTGCAAAATGGCTTATTATCATTTTAAAGGCTATACCATGCATTTGAAGTTAACTTCCATCATGATTCATGTTACCACGATGTGATGGCAACATGAGTCTCACGTGAGACCTAATCGATGTACATGTGCAGAGTATATATGAAGTTACAGTTGCAACACAACAGTCTCATGTGAGTACCACATTGTTTGGAACTGATCTACTTATTTATATAAAGTTATAAACCAAACCCGTGAGTTTAAATAATTTAACATTGTACCTACCTTGGTTGCTAGATCAATTCAGGGATTATTAAAGCATTTAGATTAACTTTCTCATTGACTATTGGATAATAAACAGCAATTGGGACATCCACATTAATTTCAACACACTACCAACAACTCGATGCGAGGATGGAAAGCAAACATTTGGTTAGTTGTAAGAAATGGCATAGACAGTATGCATCAAACTGATAAGAGTAACTATATCAGCATGTCTAAAAGATTTCATTTATTTTACACAAAAACCTATTTTTTCTTTTTATATCATCACTTTTACAAAACACCCACATCAGTTTATCTATTTTACAAGATATTTCAATAAATATTCATTCTTCATCAATTTTTTATTATTTTTCCTAATGGACATACTTTTTTAATTTAAACTTATATTTTAAGTAAACTATCAACACTAGTGGCTCGGCCAATGGAGCTGCTTGTGATGGAGGTTCGATGGCCGAATCGCCAAAATAGTGGCTCCAACGAACGCCGCTGGATTAGTCTCGCCGCCCACTGTACCGCCGAATAGTGACCCACTGGTGGGTGGATTGTTAAAATAGTGACTTCGATGAACGCCGTTGGAGCCCAAACTACCAAAATAGTGGCTTTGGTGATCGCCAGCAAATTGGTGTCTCCAACCATCGTACCGCCATCACCGGTGGGCTGACTGTTGTAATAGTGGCTCTGATGACCGCCGCCAAATCGATGTCTCCGACCACCGTACTACTAGAATCGGTGAATGAACTGCTAGAATAGTGGCTCCGACGACCGCTGTCTAATTGGTGTCAAGTAACCCAATGGTCATATTTTTGTTACCCAACAGTCATAATTTTTGAATTTATATCCACCAGTCATAATTTTGGAATTCAAATAGTAAATTCAAACCTAAGTATCATTTTTTATTTTTGACCCAACGATTATAATTTTGAAATTTATATCCACCGGTCATAATTGAGAAATTCAAACGTAAATGTCATATTTTTTAACTTTAAACCCAATGGTAAATTCAATCCTAATGGTCAAAATTTTGAAATTTAGACCCAACGGTAAATTCAAACCTAAAAGTCATATTTTTTAACTTTAAACCCAATGGTAAATTCAAATCTAATGGTCAAATTTTTGAAATTTAAACTCAACAGTAAATTCAAATCTAGGTCATATTTTTTTAACTTTGAACCCAATGGTAAATTCAAACCTAAATGTCATATTTTTCTTAACTTTAAACCCAACGGTAAATTCAAACCTAAAGGTCATATTGCCGAAGGGCATGCTCCTTCGGTTAATTATTTGATAAATGGTCATGACTATTCAATGGGGTACTATCTTGCAGATGGTATATATCTATCATGGACAACATTTGTCAAAACAATTCCAGCATCACAAGACCGTAAAAGACAACATTTTGCTTTCGCATAAGAGGCGGCCAGGAAGGATGTCGAACATGCATTTGGAGTGCTTCAAGCGCGATTTGCAATTGTGCGCAGGCCTGCATGTTTTTTCCACCTTGAAAAGCTTAAGGATATTATGATGGCATGTATAATATTGCATAATATGTATGTTGAAGATGAGCGACATACTTACCTTGGAGCAAATGACTTTGATTATGATCAAATAGATGATAGTGGATCTGAACCAGTGTCACATAATCTCACTTGTAACCTTATGCAATTCATTGAACGTCATAATTCCATTAGAGATAGAGTAATTCATTCTCAACTTCAAGCGAATCTCGTCGAGCATCTATGGCAACTACAAGGCCAGTCGTAGGAATTTGGAATTCTAAATTTCTAAGTATTACTACTTTTATTTAATGTGAACCTTCATAGGAATTTAAAATTTACTAAGTTTATTATTAGAATAAAATTTTCAAATTGCAGTCCTTTGATGTGCTATGAGATAATTAATCTGAATTAGCGAAATGAAGGAATGCTTCACAACTTCAAAAGGTCTGTGATGTGTGTATTCCCTTTCCTGTAATGCCAAGAAAGATTGGAAGTTCATGAATTATAAATAAGATTTTAATGATTTTCAAAGACATGAAAATGTTTGGGGGTCCATTATAGGATTTTCCAACACTGACCTTCAAGATAAGGAGCAATATCAGCCTCAAGAACAATCTTGTATTTCAAGAACGCAATTCTTACAGCAACGCAATTCTTACAACATAATCTACTCCAAATCCAATAGAATTAAGCTATATTTTTTTACAAAAGCTCTCAGTAATTTCCACATTACTGAAAAAGCATATTAGTTTATGAAAACAGTCTAATATTTATATGAGCTAAAAAATGATTATGTAAAAATGAAATAAAACTACACCAAAGGCAAGCTGATAAAACTACACAATTTTAAACAATTTATGCCAACAAATAAAACTACAATTGCAGCAAATAAAACTACCCAACAAAGAACTATTTATGCCAAGTTGATCATTGCAGCAATCACCAAAGGCAATGCTCTTATCTTCAACAGCATTGGTGGAGGCAAAAGTCAAGACCAAAGCTGCTCTGGCCCCTGCCTAAGTTGCTGAGTGCAAAAGGGAACAACCTCTTCATCCATTCCAATCAAAAGATCATACACCAAGGTAGACCAGTACATCCCAAGCACCAAACTATCACATACCATTAAATTTACATTCAAATAACATATAGAACCAATAAAATCAGCACATATTATTTCATAAGTAATCAAGTAAGAGACTAAAGGAGCTGCAATAGTAAAGCTAGTCTTCATCAATGGCTTCAATTGCAAGAATCCAGCCAACATACAAGTACAAGTCCAGCCAGACATACACAAACCATAAACCATGGTAGCAAGTACAAGTACAACCACCTTCAACAGGCAAAACAAGCAAAAAAGAATGACAAATTATCCAAGTGCTATTATCCTTGCTCAAATTATCATGTATAGAATGACAAAAACAGAGATATTGCTTCACTCAAAACAGAACGACAAGAACAGAATCACAAATTAAATTGAATAATCAAGTGTTATTGTCCGTGCACAATACAAAGTTTACAACATTGCTATTACTTTTATACATAGTTTTTGCATCATTAATCTACAAAAGTAAAAAACTGAAAATAATGAGAATCATAAAAATAAAAGTGTATTGATGTACAATACATATTAGATGTTGAGTTGAAATACCTTGTCATGCTCAATTTTAGCTAGGGGTAATTTTAGCTAGGGGTGGCAAAATTGGACATGACTCGCAAACCTGACACAACACGACACAAAATTAGTAGGTTATGGGTTGAGACCTAATGGGTTCGTGTCATATTTAGGTTAACATAACTGACCCGTTTAATAAACGGGTTGGGTTAGTGTTTAACACATAGAACCTGTTTGACCCATCCGACCCGTTTAATTAAATGACATTTTACTAATATACCCTTCAAAGTCTAGGTATATTAACTTATTAGTTATTGTGGTTTATTTTTTTTGAAATATTGTGATTGATTATTTATGATATTGGGATATGCTTTAATTTTAAATGATTATTTGTGATGTAGTTACTTGTTAGTTCTGAAATATATATTAAAAATATTTATTTGTTTACTTTTTCATAATTTTTTTTTCCATTTTAATAAAATCTGATAAACAGGTCGATACAACTGACCCATTTAATAAATGGGTTGTGTTAGGGTTAAAGAATCTTGACCCATTTAATAAATAGGTCGAGTTAATATTGACCTATATAGTTGGATACTCATGAGTTGACACGACACGAACTTGACATGCGAACATGAATTGCCACCCCTAGTTTTACCACTTTCATTCTGGTTCTCAATTTGGGCCAAGTATCCACAATACTTGTTGGTCTCCCTTTAAATTGTTGACCACCAACTATTTAAAGAATTCTTGGAGCGGTTGGAAGGTGGACCAAATTCTATCCCAAAATGTTATGTGTTTTTGGTCCGTCGATGTCACGACATCTAAGCTAACATTGAGCCATGCTGACACTAGCTTAATATCTTCATCTATGATGAAGTTGTTTCCCCGTTAACTTCTCTTAGTAGTTGATTTTTTTGCAATGGGGTATGTAGATTGTCCCATTTCAACTTAGGGTGGAGATTGTTGGACATTCACGTCTAAATGTGAAGTGGACATCAAAATACTATTGTCAAAAGACTCAAAACCTTGTTCCTTGTCTTGTTAAATGTCAAGGAAGAAGGGATTTTGCGAGTCCATTACCTAACAAACACTAAAGTAATTCAGAAGCAGCACTAATAAGCAACAAAATTGAAGTTGAAATTTATCTACTAAATAATGTAGGGGAAAAGAATTGGCAGAGGTAGATAAGTTACCAGTATCTCTAAACCAATTAGAACACACTCATCTGTGTGTGAACCATTGCTCCATAGGCAGAGACATACTAGGCAATTCTTTCATGGCCAATAAACAATATATGTTTCTCAAGTATATCCCAAAGAAACATCCAAAATCAATGTAAAACCTTTAACATTAGGTTGAAGTAGTTTATAACTAAGTAATATTAGACTCCACCAAATGTCAACGCTAGCCATACATTCAAGAACCATTCCTTCCTACGCTGATAGGACATGAAGAAGGAAAATGAATTTTCTTAAAAATAAAATATAAGAAAGCAATATGATAATATTATCCACCTATTTCCATTTTGGAAGAAACACCAATATTAGTGTATAAATAGCACTTGGATTAGCTTATTTCTATTGGCTTATTTGCCAATAAACAGATTTTTAAAGCCTTTTTTTTTTTTTTTTTCCAGGTACAATTGTACTTTTATGAACTTTCAGAAAACCAGCAAATAATCTTTTAACGCACTAATGTGCCTAAGATCTAGTATCATAGAATTGGAGACTTCCAGTAGAAATTTATGCAAAAAGCCAGGTGTAGATAAATTTCCAACCTAAATAGTAAGACTCCCAAGTAGTCCCTAAAGAATCCAAACTAAGTTAAATTCTAAAACACAAGGTCCAAATGTGAATCGTCCACATCCCAATCTTCAACAAAGACTAGCCTAAGTGACAGCTAGTGTACAGAGTACTACATTCTATTCAGGCTTTTTTAGACAAGCAAGATCAATATCCAACACAAGAATAGATTTTATATAACTCAATCTATTATAGCATAAGCAAACATGCCCCAATCCCCTGAGAGGCCCAATGAAAGAAACCTTGTTGCATGCCCTCACTTGAAACAAGAAACTCCCAAGAAGCCCTAAAAAAAAATTAGTTTAGAGAAACTCCCAAGAATCTTTCTTGAAACCATAAAACAAAAAAAATCTTAAAATCTCAATGAGAAAAACCCATACCTTTTTAAAGAAATTTGCCCAAAAGTCTATCAATAGAGATACCTCCAAGTTGATCCATCCTCCTCACGGGGCTGTAAAACCCCAAAACCAATCACATTATTTCTTGTGGTGATGAAAATGAGCAAGAGCTTTCGAGAAGCAGACGAAGAGAGAAGATGAGAGGAAGTGCTTAGGAATGAAACAGGGAGAGACTACTGAGAGTTGTTGGTGTTGCTCAGGTGAGAGGAGAGAGAACAAAAGAGTGAAATAGGTCTTTTATAATATATATGAAGATAATATTAAAATAATAGATGGAAAAACTACAGTAATCGTGCATATATTATATACACGGTTACTGTAGCAATTGTGCATAAATGCATAATTTTACACCCACTAATGTGGGTTTTTTGGGGTCAAAATGTGTAAAATGAATAACTTTTTTCTATTTTGTAAGACTTTACACATGCTGATGTGGTTGCTCTTAAGGGACAATTCACAATTATGTGTTAGTTTTCATAGGATATACAATTAATGGGAGAGCAATTTTGAGACACAAAGCAGACCAACAATATAACCATCTCTTCTTGTTCTCAGTGTGAAGCCTTTCATTTGGGCTAGTTCTGCCCATATACAGTGTACAAAACAAGAAAAAAAAATTATAGAAGGAATCTTACTCTCCATTTATCTGCAATTACAATCCTCCCCTATTCTTTATTGAAAACAGATGCATTTTGGAGTTTAAACAAAAAAATTGCGATGAAGCAGTTCATGAAGACCATTGATCAGGTACAGTGAGAAAATAGGTAGTCATCGCCTTCCGGAATCTTTTCTTGTATTGTTTGGGAGAAATAATGGTGGGGGAAGCATTTTTTGGACCACCAAGTATCCCAGATGCCTTCACCCATGTCTCCAAATGTTTGTCCCAGGTATACTGTCTCATGAAATCAATGATCCCTAAAACCAGCTCTTTGCGTTCGTCGTCCACCCCAACCAGCAGGGAATAGTCCATAACATCCACAGACTGAAGAAACATGAGATGGGAAAAAAAAATCATTATATATTAAATAATGCTTTAATGACAACAAAATCTAAAAGCCATTTTATGATTTTTTTTTGGGAATCCTATCCAATTCCAACCTTACACTTTATATTTAGGTAAAATATTGACAATAACCAGACACCATGGATTTCATATTGGCATTACCTCCCATGGACTTTACAAATGGGCAAAAGATCCTGTTGGCAGATTTAACTGTGTTGAACAATATTTTGGCATAGTTATCCATTTCAAGTTATTAAGCTCAAAACCAAATAAAATGTTCTACATATAACTAGCTACTTGATTCGAATTTAAATTGAACAGATGCATCATTAGAAATATGAAACCAAGGGGATGTTAATGATTTCTAAAACCTCAAAAGAGTGAGGCCCTGTTTGGTACATAATCTTAAACATATGTTTTCAGTTTTTAAACAATATTATATGTATTTTCACACACTTTTTAACTCATACATATTTTAAAAAAAATTAAAAACTGTTATTTAAACATATGTACCAAACGGATCCTAAATTTCAAAAACCTAGGGAATGGACTTAAAAAATATTTAAAAAAAAAAACAAAAAAAAACCTAGGGAATGTCAATGTGGACCATAGAGTGAGTTTCAAAAACCTAGGGAATGTCAATGTGACCATATCCACAATTATAAGACAAATTAAGCCATTAACTTTTGTTCTGATTTCAGTTAGGATCAAATTTGATGCTATTATAACAATTAGAAGATTAAAAATTAAATTAAAAAAAATAAAAAAATAAAAAGATTACCGCCAAAAACGATGTATCATTCCAGACAGCTCTTTCTAGAATTCTCTTTGCCTTGCTTCCAACAAATATAGGTTTTGTTCGTAATGTTTCCAACAAATTCATATCTAGCAGAACTTTGTTTGTCCCTGTTGTGTCTGAATTATAACGAGCTCGTGTAGAGCCCTTGAGATCATAAACCCTTGAGATATCTCTCTTGAAAAAGAGGTTCTCCATCACCATCAAATCCATTTTTGTTTTCTTACCACCTTTTAGATGTTTTACAGAGACCTGCCATCACATCACTAAGATGAGAATCACAAGAAGATAGATACTACTCTTGGTCTTTGCACCATATACCCAGATTAACCCACGCAAGTGCAGGCACACACACACGCCAAGCAAGCAAAGAGTTAGGCCTAACCTGATAAATGCCAAGAATTTTTGCAAGGCAAGTTTGGCTTCTCGAGCTAATAGATTCTGTCAAATGTTTAAAATATTTAGGTGCAAAATCCGCAAAGGAATCCAACTCTGTTTTTGTAACCTGTTTTATAATGAATCTTTCATCCAATGACTTGGCAAAATATACATTGCTTTTCCCCCCTTGTGCACTCCATGTCCGGCAGCGGCTCAAGGATCGCACAAAATCCACTTCACTAGGGCAGCATTTTTTTCTTAGAGAGTTAAATTGCTTGGCAAAATAACAAGTGACTGAAAACTTTACTTTGCCTCCGGCAGTTGAAAACTCATCCTCAAAAAATATTTTTAAATGTGGAGGTCTTTTGGGATCTTTAAAAAACGTACCCATTGATGATGAAGCAACTTCAGATCCATAACTACCATAATGAATATAATCAAACTCCAAAGACCTAAAAGACTGCCAGGCAGAAAAGGTGGAAACTGCAGAATCTTCTTTAGTGCTCTCATGGAGACTCCAGCTTCCCTCATGCTCATTCAACTTATCAGCAACCCAATCATTATACTCCTTGGATCTAAGGGCATACGAGATTATACTAGTGGGTTCATTTTCATAAACGGCAATAACTAAATCACTGTGGCCAGTTTGCGTAAGCAGCAGCCGAGCACCTTCAGCCATATGAGATGCGGAGGAGATAAGTGATGGTGTGGAACTGACATTTAAGTTTAACTTCCGTGTCTTCCATGGCAGCATTTGGGAGTAAGTCCTCATTATATTGGAAACAGGATCTCTCACCATACTCCTGTAATATCCAGAGGCATGGGAAGATCTAAGTATCGACAAACGCAAGGAAGAGGGAGGCAATCCCTTCCGGATTCTTTCTTGGACTCGTAATGCAGAATCAAAAGCACGAACTCTCATTCGTGACATTAACCTTCTAAAAGGAGGTTTACCATTTTGACTAATCTGCCTGACAGATCCAGCTTGGAGTTCATCTGCATGTGATGAATGAAGTTGAGCTTTCATTGCAGGTTGATTAGTACCAGTCCAAGCAGAATCTATTCTCTCAGATATAGTAGACTCATTGGGCGATAAGCTTTCACTTAGTGTCTTATTTACACTAACTTCCCCATCTGAATGTTTTTCCTCCTCTCTGACATGATGATGACATGTGGTTAACATCGAGTCTACAGCAACAGAAGGTTCAAAGGCTGGTACATTAGGCTGCTCCTGCTCTGACTGCAAATTGTTGCCAAGAGACTCATGTAATTTTGAAGCGTCAGAATCTTCATGCCCACTGCCAAGCATGCCATCCTTGTGTGATAACTCACTCTTCAGCTCTTTCAGCTGGGCATAAGATGCATCCCCTTGTGCAGCCTTTGAAATAGAACTCTTTTTAAGTAGAGAGTCCAATGAACAAAGCCGCTGATCCCAAACATGTGAACCAACTAAAAGAGAGCGTCTCAAGCGATTCAATTCCAGAATGTCTCCAGACAGCCAGTCTGGCTGTGAAGTCTCCATAATAGCCGGTCGAAGCAAACCCTATTAAAGAGGAGACAATTATAAGCTGAGAATAATATTACTTGAAAATCAAAATAAGAAAACACAGGCACTCTACAAGGTTTTAGAACCAGGAATCCTGTAATGAGAATATCAAATATTGTCAGTACATACATTGTAATCATTTCTTTCCTTTTTAAGCAAGTCTTTCAGCTCCATGATGTGGCCCTGTAAGTCATTCGTGTCCGAACATTCATTACCAAAAGCCTTACATTTTTCTTCCAAGCTATCAAGTACATCAGATATCTCGGCATACAAGGTCTCCATTTTACGGACAAGCTGTAGCGCAAAAGGTAGTAGGTTACTAAAATAGTGATCCCAAATACTCGCAAAAGCTACTATATTAGCTTTATGTTTACTTATTTAGCATCAGTTCAAAATAACTGTGTAAATAAAATTTCAGGTTCATAAACACCTCTGCAGCCTCTTTTCTTGTCCATTCATATTGAACATGGCCATTGAATTCAAGCACTGACGGTGGCAAATGAACAGAAAGAATATCGATAGGGGAATACCGGAAAAATGCAACCATGCTCCCAAACCTGTTGAATTTGATTGTCAACAACCACTAATGTGGCATTCAACAATTGAAATTCAACAAGAGTTCCAAATCTGATAGAATTTACCCATAGTAACGGAGACAGTCCCTTCGCAATGAATGACCACAGGGTGCAACAAGATTAGCAGTTGCATGGTTTGAAAAGCTAAGTTCCAAGAACTTTCCAAAAGAAAGTCCCCAGGCAGCATCTGACATAACCACTCTACGAGTAGCTGGTGGAACTCTATTCACATGGGCACACCTTAGGCATCGGTGCCACATCCAGATCTTACCATCCCGTTCCCCAGGTAGTCTTATATCCGGAAGGCATCTAACATTGATTGTTAACTTTCCCTGTCGATGGGTGTAACATAGGACATGGGCCTGAACTGGCACTTTACATGATCGACAGCAACATGTCTGGCAATTACAAGCTCTGTTAACCAACATAATTCCACTTTATAACTGAAATTTAGTAAAAGTGAATAAATAAAAGAAGTTTAAACGAAAGGAAACCCAAAAATATTTACCTGGTCAAACAAGTCATCACGCAGATATCTCCCTAGAGGCTTATCAAAATAACCATAAAACTTTATGCGCAGGGACCGAAAGCGTTCACATACAATTCCTTTCAGCACACAATGGCTTGAAAATGATACCAATATACTCTGGTGAGTTTCAGTGGCTGAAAAGTATTCACTAGAGACTTCATTTTCATCAGCCCTTTCAGATCTTATAGATCCATTCATCTCCCCAGCAAGCGTCTCATCTTGGGCTATTGATTCTTGTGGTTCTTGTTGGGAAGGATTTCTCATAACAGAAGGAAGCACTCTGGGCCCTTTAAAGTCCTCACACTGATTTAAAGTGCTTGACTCCAAACCCACACTAGATGCTGCATTTGCAACCCTACAGTTCATGGAACCAGTTGGATGAACAGGATCAAGATGCCTACCCAATAATTCCAATCATTCAGGTGTGTTTGGTATTTATGTTTAAACCATTGTTTTTCGTTGAACATCACAACATATATTTATGTTTTTAACCCATGTATTTTCACAACAAACAAATATACTAGAAATTTCTTGGGAAAGAGGCCCTCAGTTTCCGTACTAAGACCCACAATTTCTTCATCTTGAAGTCATCGGTCACTTATGGGCAACTGGTTGATGCAAAAGAATTAGGGACTACAGAAATAACTAGATCAGGCGTCGTTGCTCTTGTTGGGTGCAGCACCGTGTGGGTCCAACCCAAATGCATTGGTCAAAGCTCAATTAATGAGCACGCTTCCCTTCCTCGAAGCTTCCAAAATCAGTTTTTGGTTTGATGAAAAGCTGGTCAAGGCGTCTTTCGATCAATGTTATGAATATCATTTTGGTGTCCGTTCTGATTTATTTATTATGATGAAATATTTTGGTATTGACTTATTTTGGATACCGTTTTAAGATTTACCGTTTTATAAATATATATATATATAGTAACTAATAAAAAAAAAGATTTATTATTCATTTCTATTATTAAGCCAAATGTTATAAATTAATGAATTTAATATAGTTTTTTAAAAGAAAATCATAATGTTAAAGTGATTTTTTTTTTTGAGAAGATAAAAAGTAATTGGGTTAATTATTAAAAAAAAATCAAGTTTTTGGTTTTTTTTGGTAAATAAACAAACATAGTGGGATACTTAAAAACCATGAAGCTTCCTAGAATCTTCCTTTCAACTTAAACTCCACCCACTATCTGCTAGGTGCATCATTGAGTTCTCTACTCCTATTCCTCATTTCAAAATCTTATCACTTATATTTCATTCCTCACTTTATGTCTTCGAAAGTTTAGAGACGCAGCAGTAGTGCAGATTGCAAAACTGAGGAAGACCAATTTCAAAGTAGTGCAAACTGGTAGTAGATCTGAACTGGAGTTCACGTTTATGGTGAAGGAATTATAAAAAAAAAAAGAGGCTATAACTTCATTTCGGCCGAAATTGAAGCTATAACTTCATTTTCGCCGAAACTTCAATTTCGGCCGGAATTCACAAAAATATCCCGAAATGGCCGAAATTGACCGGAATGGCCCAAAATTTAATCCAAGATGGAATAGGGTGGTTTCTAATTCTAGTTTGCATACCGGAATGGTATTTTCTGGCCATTCCGGCCGGAACAGAACAGAATTAATAACAATGATTTGGACACACTGAGGAGAAAAGAAGGAAAAGAAAAGAAAGGCCTTTTGGCCATTGTGTGATGCAACGTGAGATACATACACTGAGAGAGAGAGAGAGTTGAAGTACTGGAGAGAGCCATTCGACCCTTGTGAGAAAAATACAAGTGAGAGCTTTAGGAGGTGTAGTCTGAAGAGATAGAGAGAAACATAGTGAGAGTGTGAGAGTGAAAAAGAAAAAAATAGAAATTTTTCTTTGCTAAGCTAGTTAGAGTGTTATTGCCTCTCAAAATGGAGGTTCGACTGATTATATTTTCCCCTTTAGACTAAGGGTTTTATAATGGAGTCACCACTTATTTAATTATTGGAATAAATAAGAAAACCAAAATTGAAAAATTCATCATTTTATTAATTTGAAATTGAATTTACATTGATCATAGGAAATTACATGACTTTGGTCCTAAGAACAATCTAAGATAAAGTACATGACTTTGTTTCCTAGTTACAATCTATAAATCGAAAATTACATGGATAAGCATTTGGTCTACTAACCTTTGATCTAAGTTCGGAGGGTATGTTACAAAGTGGAAAGGTGTTAGGCACCCACCTTGCCTAGTGAAACTGGTCTTCTAGACTATGGTGGCCAGTATTCATATCATATCATCCAACATGTTATCAATCAATTTGCATGTTGAATTTAAAGTGTGTGCATGTGATAAACCCTAATTCAATTTATTAAGCATTTCATTTGAATTGAGAAATAAATTATAGTGAATGTGTGTAGATGGTGATATCCTAGATTCAAGAATTTAAAAGAATTATTAAACAAACATCTTTTTCATGTTTTTTATGTGGATTTAAGATCGAAACTAGTATTATGCATGAACATAAGATGAATAACCAAGAACATATGAAGAACACATAAGAACATTTAAGAACATTCAAACATATTCAAGAGAATTTAAATAGTTACTATCATGCTTTAATCCTAAATTCTCATCATGGCAACACAAAAAAGAAAGTTAAGGAAATGGATTATACCTTCATGCAAGATCCATATGGTGGAGGAGGAGACTCTTGGTAAAGGTTCTAAGGGTGGAGGAAAAGAAGAGTTAGGAGAAGAAGAGTGACTCTCACTCAATACCTTGAGTCTCAGGAAGATCAAGATATGACAAGACTACTCAACTTCACTAGAACTCAAGAGAAGAGAAGAGAGAGGGTTTTTTGTGTGTCTTGAAATGAAGGAGAGGGGAGTTTATATAGTAGTGGTGGAGGAAATATGAATGGAATGTCATTTAATGAGGGTTGACAAAGAATCATAAATCTAGACCTCATTTTAGCCTTGGGGGAAATCTGGTGGATTAAATGGAAAAATTGGTGGGAGTGAGGAGCAAGCCACAATTTGGTTTATATAGAACTCAAGAGAAGAGAAGAGAGAGGGTTTTTTGTGTGTCTTGAAATGAAGGAGAGGGGAGTTTATATAGTAGTGGTGGAGGAAATATGAATGGAATGTCATTTAATGAGGGTTGACAAAGAATCATAAATCTAGACCTCATTTTAGCCTTGGGGGAAATCTGGTGGATTAAATGGAAAAATTGGTGGGAGTGAGGAGCAAGCCACAATTTGGTTTATATAGAACTCAAGAGAAGAGAAGAGAGAGGGTTTTTTGTGTGTCTTGAAATGAAGGAGAGGGGAGTTTATATAGTAGTGGTGGAGGAAATATGAATGGAATGTCATTTAATGAGGGTTGACAAAGAATCATGAACCTAGACCTCATTTTAGCCTTGGGGGAAATCTGGTGGATTAAATGGAAAAATTGGTGAGAGTGAGGAGCAAGCCACAATTTGGTTTTCCCGTAACTGCTGTAACAACTTGTAGAGCCAATTTCGAATAATCATATCTGACTCAATTCTGATCGAAATTGTCTTGTTCTTGTGGTCAAATTGAAGCCCCGGATGTCTAGTTTCTGAGAAAATTAACCTCATTTACAGATTCAAAATATTCTGAGAGATATCGATGAAATGGTGAGCAGAGGTCATTTGTTAGAAAATGATTTCAGCACAATTAACATTAATAGGTCCAAAATTAGCTCCCAATTAACATTAAATGGTTCCAATCACTCCCATTTCAGACATAATTGGTTCCAAATTTATCCTAATTAAAAGATAAATGCACAAATTACTCATTGAATAATTAATGTTTAACTATCTAATTAATTAAGTGTGTGCAACCCTACCATAAAATGTAATCCTAACCAATTAAATTATGACACATCATCATTCTCAAATTGATTATACTTATAATCAATTGAGATCAATTGTTCATAATCACATATAGTAGAACTCAATTTGTGATAGTGCATCTCGGATATTAGAACTTGATTTGATGATAACTTTCAATCTGATGGTCCGATTAGGGCTTATGACCAGTCGATTTGATCGTTACAACATCAAGATCATTTTGGTGAAATGAGATTAAGGATCTAATGACCAGAATCAAATGCATATTTTCAAGGTGAAATTACCCTTTTACCCTCCATGTGAGGTTAAATGCGGCTTGCAAAATAGGGTGTCAACATCAAGGAAGATTTTGCTTCGAGCTCTATGGTGAGATTGTATTTACTCCTTAGGATTTATTTGTTATATATTCAATTTATTATGGGCTCAAGTTTGGTATAAACTTGAGAGTTGTAATCTCTATTTCATAGTAGATATTTTTCAAAACTATCCCATGGTTTTTTTTCTACATCGTAGGGTTTTTCACGTAAAATTTTGGTGTTATTGTATGGTTGTGTTTTATTGGTACTTGCTGAAATTTTTGTTCCCATATATATTGCTATTTTTAGATAATCATTAATTTTAATTCACACATAATCATTGAGGAGACTTAAGATTTTTCCCCCAAGAAAAGCTATATATTTTCCAACTTGACCCTTTTAAAAAAAAATCATGATCAGCACTTTAGTATGGAATTCGTCATGACCAGTACTTTAGTACTTTAGTATGACCCTAGATTCTAAATATTCAACCTTTAACGATTATAAACTATGATAACCAGAATAAACATAGAAGCTAATTAAGCCAAGCCCTAAGAACTACAGACACTTTATTTTTTGGTGTTATATATGTGTTGTAACGATGTCTTATTTACTGTTTCATGTTTTAAGGCCTATTTGGTAATATTGTTCTAGTAATATTGTTTAAGTGTTGTGAAAATATGTGTTGTATTGTTAAACAATGAAAACTGTTGATTAAACAACACAACCAAATAGGTCCTTAATTTTTCAAAAATTTCCCGTATTAATGTATCTTACCCGTAGCTGTGTCCATGCATCTTAAGCCAAGCTCTTAAAACTAAAGAAAAATAATAAATTTTACGAATGGATCTAAAAAAACTAATACCTCAAGAAAAATGTCTTTTAGTGAAGTGCTTTTGACAGATCCAAAAAGCCCTCTAAAAAAAAAAAAAAACTATTTATGAGGGAAAAATAAAGTCTTCGCAAATACTTGGTAAAATGGGAAACCATTTGTGACCAACATGAAAAATACTGTCACAATTATATTTGTAGCCATCACAAATGCTAATATTTTGGAGGCAATTTTTCCTGGCATAATATTTGCTAAGGGATAGTTAAAAATCTTTTACAAAAGTGTATTATTTGTGACTGCAATATAATGTTTTGCACCCTATTAAATGGAAAATTCTTAGGTACTCTTGGAGTAGGAAAAATGGTGCTCCCTCCTAAATTTCACATTCATGGTGGATCCCACCATGAATTTAATAAGTGAACCCTATCAAGAATATGAGAAGAGAGAGCATCATTCTCCGTACTCACAGAGTACTTCAGAATTACTCCTATTAAACAACCCTCTAGTTTTTAGTTCCTCTTTGATGTAGGCGTGAAGTCACAAAAAACTAACACAACTCTTTGATGTAGGCAAGAAGCTACAAAGAAACAGAATATGTCTTTCTCAACTAGGTGGCTACTACACCAGGAACAAGCCGTGTGTCGAGCATCGTATTGCTCACAATTCTAAAGTCTTGCGACTTAAATGCATGTCTCAAATGCCTGGTGGTTACCTATTTGTTTAAATAATCTAGTGCACGATGGGGACACGAACAAATTGAGGGGGCTCTTTGACTAAGCTTCTGTGAATCAAGGGCTGGACATTGGTTGCCCACTATGTGATTAGGAACAAGAGACATTGATTTACCTATGGGTCCATTGTCCCTTGGCTAAAGCCTTATGGTTTGGTAACGAGTAACAACTAAGGTTTGCGTACTGACAGAATCCAAGCCAACTAAACAAGCAATTCATATCCAACATTCGAAACATCACAAAGATTTCATTCTTTTCGCAACACTAGCCATCGATTTCATATAGAGAAAGAGAAATGATTTTCAATTTTGAAGCGATTCAATTTCATTTTTTTGAATGAAGTACACAGCTTTTTATTATTTCTAATATTCATTATTAATTATAACATATAATATTAGTATTGGAATATTAGTACTAGTTTTTAAGATTTGCACAATGAATCTGTCAATTAAGAATTAGGAGATGCTCATATATCACTAATTTGAAACATTTGAAACATCACAAAGATTTCATTCTCTTCGCAACACTAGCCATCGATTTCATATAGAGACAGAGAAATGGTTTCCCAATTTTGAAGCGATTCAATTTCATTTTTTTGAATGAAGTTACACAACACATTTTTTGAGAAGTTACACAACACATTAGTATTGGTATTAGTACTAGTTTTAAAGATTTGCACAACGAATCTGTTAATTGGGAATTAGGGGATGCTCATATATCACATATGATGAATTGATTTCTTACCTATGTCACTCCATTTTTTTTAATACTGTTTAGAAGAGTTGATGAATCAAAAACTTTCAATTGAAAGAATAAGTGGAATTAGTCTTTTTGCTTATTCTTGTTTCAGTGGAGGTTCTAAGAATTTTTTTTAGGGTGGTCACTAAGAAACTTAAATTATACAAAATTTAATAAAGAAACAACTTAAATATATCAACATTGCCCCAAAAAAAAAAAAAAACATAAAAATACATGAAATATTACAATTTTTCATACTAGCAAAGAGAAAAAAATAAACTATAATAATAATAATAATAATAAGAGATAAAGTAGAAAGTGAAAATGCTGATATGAGAATAATAAAATAACCATAACAATTTCATAACAAATCTTATGCAACAAACTGTTATTGGTGGGTAAAACATGTCAATATTGAGCCCAAATTAGAATTAGTAACAACTTACCAAATAAGATTTATTGCGAAAATATTGCGAATTATTTTTGTTGAATTCAAATACTTGTGATTCTCAGGTCATGTTGTTTAACAGTTTTATTAGGGTAGTCAAAATAAGTTAATATAATATATAATATATGTACGGACTCAATTTGATCCATAGCCCAAAAGATTCAAACAATGATCCAATAGGCTTGTATGGCACCGAGGTGCCCAGACCCAATTGGGCCTTGGATTCAGGCTCGGTAGCACGGCCCCATTTTTCAAATCTCTGCTTTATACTACCCTCATAAACAACAAGTCTGAATCTCGTCCACTAACCGGTGCTTGACATAAATTTCCCGAACAACTAAGAAAGGCTAAAATCCAGACGTACCATAGGGTGCTCGGTAGTTTCCAGTAAACATCACTATCGGGCATATTAGCTTGAGTTGGAACCAAGTTCCAAAGCCATAATCTCAACATTCCACTCTCACCTAAACACCCACTCACCTAAACACCCACTTACAACAGATAATATTGGACCTTTAATTGCACTAACAATGGCAGTAATCATGGTCTCTCCACTAATTTAGAGCTATAAATAGGAGAAGTTGGGGAAGAAAAAGGGAGAAAAACAGGGGGGAAGGAAGAGAGAGAGAGAGAGAGAATATTACTTTGAGTCTCTGTGCCAAGATCGACCCAAAGTAGGAAATCCTAAAACCCACTACATAAATAAGTTGTGAGCCCAAGTGAAGTTAGGCCCAATAATTTCATTTCCGGCGCACACAAGGCTCACAACAATAAATTTGTTAGAGAGTGGGTTTATTACTGAACATTAAATGAGATAAAAGTAACTTACAGTATGTTAATTAGTGTTGGAATGGCTAAGATGAACAAGTTGAAAAGAAAAAGACTCCTCGGCCATGCCCGAGGATGGTATGTTCTTATAGATATTTTCAGACTTATACAAATATTTCAAATTCTTGGTTACAAAGTGGTTTCTTTTCTGGTTTTCTGAAGATTTTTCTGTAATGGAATCCTTCTCTTTTTATGCTCCCTTCCCTTCTTTTATCTTAGCCTTCCATGTGTAGATCAGATTGCTAATCTCCTTTATACTTATCCTATCAGCACCTTCTTAAAGTATTTGTGGGTAGCTATTAGGCTAGAGGTCACTGTTCAAGTATTACTTTCACATGAATGCGGTCAATTAGTTAGGTGCAGAGCATTCAATGCAGTGGTAGTAGCTTTCTTCCCAGATATTTCTCAATTCTTTGCTGACTCTCCTCTCTCCAAGGCTTATCCTCCTTCCAAGCATGGTTGTCCACTTCTGAGTACTTGTTGGGTGGTCGGGCTTTAAGTTTCCACTCTGCTTCCCGAGGAGTTTTATCTCTTCGGACAATATTGCCTGTTTGTCGTGACCAGCTCCCATCCTCAGCCCGATAATTAGCAAGTGAGGGTGGTCCTGTGGTCCTGTGACCATCCTCACATACAATTGGAGCCACCACTGTCTTGTCTTGAATGTAGGAACTTGCTTTATAAACATATGTATAAAAAGAACATATTTTATTTAGCCCCTTTATGATTACTATAACTAGTTATTTCAGTTTTCTAGTCCATGAGTGCAGGAAAAATTTATATGCAGACATCCATCAAGAGCTCTTCAGACTCTTCAAGGAACACAAAGCTATTAGAGAATAGAGAAGAAAGTTGCAGCCTCCACTAAGAGGAAATCAACAATGGACCCATCCTAATGGGGACACAATCAAGATTAACTTTGCTGCGAAGGTAGGTAGACATGACTCCATCTTAACTTTGATTGCTAGAGATTGGAGAAGAACCTTGGTATTTGCATTTGCACAAAAAAAAAAAAAAAAAAAAAAAAAAAAAGAGAGAGAGAGAGAGAGAGAAACACCATAGACCTTGTCCAAGTAGAAGTATAAGCTATTAGATGGTCAATCCAACTTGCCATCCAATGAAGGCTAAGGAACATATGTGTAGAAAATGACTCTGACATCTATTTTGGCATCGCGCTATTCTTGTCCTCCTCCACAATCCTCTAGATGAGGAGAGGTGATATAGATTACACTAAGGGTGTGCATGGATTGGGTTGAGGGGATTTTTCGATTCAACTCACCATGGTAGGTTAAAAAAAAATTCAACTCAACTTAACCCATCATAGGGGTTCAACCCAACCCAACCTACATGGATTAGGTTGGGTTAACCCATGGGTTGGACAATTTTATTTCTTTATTACTACTATTATTAAATTAAGTAGAAAAAAATATATCCAACTCGCCACCTAAGTTGATAATCAAAATATATATGAACTAGTATTCCAACTCAGTTTTAAACAAAATATATCCAACTGAGTTGATAAAAAAAAAAATATACATGAACTAGTATCTCAGCTCAATTATAAACAAATAAAAGTGGAGTGAGAGAGTGGGAGTGGGAGGCGGCAGAGAAAGAAGTAAGATTGTTAGGGTTTGCAAGGTAATTGAGTTTTACATAGGAAGAGTCGAATAAGGGAAAAGTTTATTAATTATATAATATATTTTTAAATATATATAATTTAAAATTAAAATTAGGTGGGTTGGGTCGGGTTAGGCGGGTTTGAGATTGTTATGACCCAAACCTAACCCGACCTACTATTAAAAAAAAATTCATAACCCAACCCAGCCCACTAACCCCTAAAAACAACTCAATCCGGCAGGTTGGGTTGAATTGGATTAGGTCGGGTCAGTTTTAGCGGGTTGGTGGGTTGGTTGCACACCCCTTATTACAAAATCTTCTACTTTTCTACAACCATTCTTGGCAAGATTGACTCAATATAGTTTGAGGCCTAAGGTAATGAATTTAAGTGGGGCATTTTTTATTTTAATATTAATTAAATAAATTTACTTAATACTAATCAAACTAAGGTTAATTTGATGAATTACTACTAATCAAACTAAAGTTAATTTCATATAGAGAATTAAATAACGTCTTCAAGTATAAAATTTAAAAAAAGAAATGAAAATTTATTATTTTTTTAAAGATTTCTGGTGGTATACTTTATCTTACATATAAGATGATGCATGGTTAATTAAAGTTGCAATCAAATTTCAATTTTATATTTGGTGTTAAGAGAGAGATATAGCGATTGTTTGATGTGTGGCAATGTAGGAGATTAGGTGATTGATATTCACAATCTACTATGTAGAAAATTAGTTTACAAAAATTAAAACCTCAAGTTATTTAGGGAGATGTATCATCATTGAAAAAAAGTTTAGGGTTTCAATTGAGCTAACTTTCTATTGGTTTAGTATTTTGGAGGGTTTGTGAGAGATGAGAGAAGGAAAATACTAAAACTATTACAAATTTTACCACAAAATGTTTACAAATTAATGTGTCAATAAATGTGAGTGGTGAACTTTATCAATTTAAGTAGTGAATATTTAAATTACCTTTTTTAGGAAACTTTAAATTACTTCTTTTTCTTTTCTTTTTTATAATTGCTAACACATTAATTGGTAAACCTTATATAGTAAAATTTGTAAAAACCCTAGTGTGGGAGTCAGAAACACTCAAAAAGAAATATTGTATGATTAAGGACAGATTAATTCTTAGAAGACTGACTAGCACAATTTATTTACCAATAGAACAAGGTGAATACTCCACAATGGGAAGTTCAAACAACTAATTTAGGATTTATAAAGAAAAAGGAATATCTCATTTATTACTTTTTCTCTCTCTTCTCTAGGTTCTCCCTTGTTCTTTTTTTCGACCCCTCCTTTGTTGCCATATCCTCCCCTTTTATAGGCATTTTCCCTTCCCTTATCCCTCTAGCCGACCTACCCCTAGCTGGATCTTTTTGGGATATTTCCCCTTCTTTTATTGGTTTCCTCACCATTCTTATCTTGAAACAAGACTTTTGGGGGAATTATGTATTGTTCAGGTTGTCCTATATGTATTTAACGTGGAAGAGGTTAGGTAGAGAACCTCTCATTAATGCGAAGGTGATGACTTTTGTGATCCTTATCCTTTCAAGAGGTTTCTCGAAGTGGTATTGGTAAGAGCACCATCTCAGCCAAGAATAGAATGGATGGAGTCAATCTCCCATGGCACTTCTTTCGTTTGCCAAGGGGTCACCCATGCTTATGAGCTCGGAGAAGCGTTTTAGGGTTGGCCGGTATACTCGAAACTCCACAGGAATAGTCTTGAGAGGTTTCCCGTTATTACTCATTAAAATGGGCTTGGCCCATTCCTCAAGTATGATCCTCTGAGCATTTGGAATTCGGCCTTGAATCAAGTTCATCCCCCTACACCTAGTATCACTCATGAGAAAAATGGTGTACATCCATTTATTTAAAAAAAAAAAATTATTATCATATAATTTTAGACATTTTTATAATGGGCGTGGGGCCTTTTTATAAAGGGGTGAGACTTTCAAATGGGATAATACAACATATTCATTCTTCACAATTTCATATGCACATTTAGTATTTTTGTGGCAATATATTGTACCTAAAAAAAATTATGGTCCATGAGACTTAGAATTTATTTCATTCTTTATGGTGATGAAATTATTATTGAAATACGGATTGTATCAACT
Source organism: Quercus lobata (assembly GCF_001633185.2). NCBI lineage: Eukaryota > Viridiplantae > Streptophyta > Magnoliopsida > Fagales > Fagaceae > Quercus > Quercus lobata. Next base: position 11,652,642 of record NC_044904.1, on the reverse strand, counting down.
TAAGAATTTATGTATTGTACTACTGCACATCATTGGCATGTAATGGTCACTCCACAAGTATAAGTGCTTATAGGGTGTGGGAGAAGTAAGGACCAAGGTTCAAGTCCCTAGGAGTGAACTTCATACACATACACTTAGATCATGTTATAATAGAATTCTATCTCAAATATTAAAAAAAATGTATGTATTGTTAATTTTTTTTTCTCTATTATTTGTATTGAAAAAAGAGATACATTATTATTGTTGTTGTTATTATTATATATATTTTTTTGTATGTTAAAAAATACAGGCTAACCCATAACTTAATCAACCCAACTTATAACCCAATTGACCTAATTTGCTCAAAACTCTTTTTTGACCCAAACCAGATTAACTTGTCCTAACCTGATTTATCAAGACTCGTTTGCTTGGTCTAACCTTGGTTTTTAAGAAAGACAAATTCCAAATTCCATGAGCTTGCTCATTGGGCTCTAAAGTCTAAACCAATTATTTTGTTGGCCTTTCATCTTTCATTTGCTCCTCATGCAGAAAAGCAAACTCTATATTATTATTACTTAACTTTTTGTTGTTGTTGTTGTTGTTGTTGGGCTAAATAGCTCTATGTTAGAGCACTAGCATCAATTGCCAAATGCCAATTTAACATACAAAAACCTACTTTTTCTATTTTAACATAGTATTTAATATTACATCCTACATCACATCTTCTATCTTCCATTCAAAACATTAAAATAATATAAACAACTAATAAAAAAATTAATTTAATTTCTCCAAAAACACCTCTCTCTCTCTCTCTCCCCCCCCCCCTGACACTGGACTAAAACCCATCCACCATCTCCCTTCTCTCTACTCTTTGAACCTAGCTCCCATCCACCATCATGACCACCACCCATAACCATCGGCCACCATAATTCTACAAAAAATACAAAAGAATAATAATAATAATAATCCAAATGCAAAAACCCACTCAACAATATCCAAACCCAAAAAACTTTACAAAAATCCAAACCCACCTCCAAATCGAAACCCACTGCAACAAACCGGAACCACCAAGACCACCAAAATCAACCACCACCCCCCAATCAAAATCAACCCATAACCAAAAAAAAAATAATAATAAAAAATCCACAAACAAACCCAGAATTAAAAGCCATTACTTGCCGATCAAGAGAGAGATTCGGCAGCATGGCATCATGGAGGTGTGGTGTGGCGAGGTGGCTGGCTAGGCAAGGCTAAAAGTGTGAGTAAAAGAGGAAGAGAGAGGCAAAATGAAAGTGAGAGTGAGAGTGAGAGTGAAAGAGGAAGAAGGAGAGGCAGAGTGAAAGTGAGGGGAAAATAGGGTGAAAGTGAGGGGAAGAGAGGTTGAGAGTGATGAGAGAAATCAGAAACAGGAGAGGAAGAGAAAAGTAGGAAAGAGAAAACTATAATAATAAAAAACAATAAAATTTATACAACTTTTGTCTTAAATTAGAATTGTAGCTAAAAATTTTGGCATTTACAACATTTGATGTGAGAGGTTTTTTTGGTATATGGTAAACTGAATGCTTAAAATTTAGCATTTTTTAGCATTTTGTACCTCTGATGCCAATGTTAAAAAAAAAAAAAAAAAAACAATAATTAAAGAAAACACCATATATGATACTCTGTAAGCACCATATATGATATAATAATAGTTAAAGAAACAAAGAATCAAATTAAAGAAGAAAACCAAAAGGTGCATCAGTATACATGAGTGGCAGCCGCATCAGTACTAGTTAATGATCGAAAGTATAACGTAAAAAAAACGTGCACCCCCAAGTCTTCAAAAACTCTAAAAAAATAATAATGATAATAATAAGATTGCCACTTATAATTGAGTAAAGGAAAATAGGAACCCAACATGGACCGAGTCTTTTCCATGAATCTGATCCGTTACCTGCCTTCAGTCAAAAGTAAGCAAACGCGTTGAACTTAGACACAGTCCCCTCACTCTCTCTCTCTCTTCCTCTCTCTTTCTCAGCACCATCTTCACTTCCCCATTTATATTCATCCCTCACTTCCTCAACTTCACACACCAATCTCACACTTTGCAAAAAAAAACAAAGACCACCTCGGTCTTCTCTCTAACTAGCAAAATTTTCAGCTTAGAATTTTCCAAGACTGTGACTTTAGAGTGATCAAGAAGACTGAAAACGATGATTTCAGAGAAGGAGAAACCGATTACGATCCGGGAAGTATGGGCTGGTAATTTGGAATCCGAGTTCGAACTCATTCGTGACGTGATCGATCGGTACCCTTATATTTCAATGGACACTGAGTTTCCTGGTCTTGTTTTTCGACCATCTGTGGACCCATCAAAGCCTTATTATTACCGTCCTCTTCAGCCCTCCGATCACTACCGAGTTCTGAAGTCGAACGTCGACGTTTTGAACCTCATCCAGGTCGGTCTGACTCTCTCCGACGCCGCCGGTAACCTTCCCGACCTCGGATCCGGCAACCGGTTCATCTGGGAGTTCAACTTCAAGGACTTCGACGTGGCGCGTGACCCTCATGCTCCTGACTCGATCGCGTTGCTGATGCGACAGGGGATCGACTTCGAGAAGAACAGGGAGGAAGGGGTTGACTCGTCCCGGTTCGCCGAGTTGATGATGTCGTCCGGGCTCGTCTGCAACGACTCGGTGAGCTGGGTCACGTTTCACAGCGCGTACGACTTCGGGTACCTGGTGAAGATCCTCACGCGCCGGAGCCTGCCGAGTGAGCTGGACGAGTTTTTGAAGATTCTGAGGGTGTTTTTCGGGAACAGGGTTTACGATGTGAAGCACATGATGAGGTTTTGTAACAGCTTGTATGGCGGTCTGGACCGGGTCGCTAGGACCCTTGAGGTGGACCGGGCCGTCGGGAAGTGCCACCAGGCCGGCTCCGATAGCCTGCTTACGTGGCACGCGTTTCAGAAGATGAGGGATGTGTATTTTGTAAATGATGGACCGGAAAAACATGCTGGTGTATTGTTTGGCTTGGAAGTGTATTAAGAAATTTAATTAATTTATTTTTAAAAATTAAATTGAATTAAATTTATTTGTCCTAAAACAGATTTGTGATTATCTTAGTATTTAGTATTTACTAGTAGTCTAGTACTAACTTTATTGGTAAATTTTTTATATTAATCTTGGCCCAACTTAATCAATAAAAGCTAAACTTGGTTGAAAGAGAGCTTGGTTGTTATAGACTAATAGAGGGCATTGTGCTCAACTTGCACCCGACCTAATTTGACCAGGTGGAGGAAAACTCAACCCATTGTTGACTAGGAAAAGAAGAAGCAGATCAAGCGTTCCGTAGGTGGCAAGCGATTTGGGCAAAATCAGTAACGACGGCAATGGAGTAGAAAAGCGATAGAGAGAAGTGAAGATTAGTTGGATCTCTTCATATTTGATCTAGATTTTGTTGGATCTAGTTAAATCTCACTAAATTTATTCGAAATCAAGTCGAAATCTCACTAGATCTAGTTTGGATCTCGCCATTTCTAGTTGGGTCTTGATGGATTTGAGACTAAAAGACAAAAAGAGTAACAAGGGTTTGGACGATTGGGTTCGTTAGATTTTGAGGGAGGGAACTCACCACTTAACCCGCCAACATCAAATTTTAGGGAAGAAGAGTCAACATTAATCGCTTTAGTCTCTAGATCAATTCGTTTTCAATTTGGGTTTGGACAAATTAGGTTTGTCAAATTTTGTAGGAGGGAACCTGTCACTTAACTCGCCGGCGTCGAATTTTGGAGGAGAAAACCCATCGTTGACCACCCTACTCACCAGATTGATCTGTTGTTAATTCAGGTCCAATGGGATTTGCCAGGTGGATTAGGTTGACTGGATCTATGGGCAGCCGTTTCTATGAGTAAGACCTTGAGTAAGCTTTTTGCATAGATCTAAATTTGGCTAACACATATCCAACATTCAGTCTAAGGGTCTGTTTGAGATCCTTTTGTTTTGCTAGAACTGAAATTTTTTTGCTGAAAGTACTGTAGATAAAGGTAAAAGTTAACTAAAATAGTACAGTGGGATTCATGAATAGTATCAAAAAGTGCAGTGAGGTCCATGAATAGTAACAAAAATAAGCTAAATAGTAAAATAAGCTGGCTTTTTAATCTAGAGCCAAACACACACTAAACCGGATTTTTTTTTTTTTTTTTTAAGAAATAGTCTAAACCGATTTCAAAGCATATAATAGATTATGAATAATGCTAGAAATACAAACTTATTTACAAAAAATTTTACAAACTTCTGATGTGGTGAATAGTTATTGGTAAATAAAAAAGTGATGTTAATGGTGGGCCCAGATGAAAACCAATGAAAAATTAACCACATCAATAGTTTGTAAAAATATAATAAAATAGTTTGTGACTATAGTATTACTAATAGATTTTAGGCTTACCTACCAGTCCTAACAAATAATTAGGCAAGTCATAACGGCTGGTTACGGGTGTCTCTTGGTTTGTTTTTGTTTTTTTGAAGTCTAATCTTGTGGAAAAAGAGTTTCATAAAACGGATAGAATTATTTTCAATTGTCTAGCCATAAGTTCATTGAGCATTCAACGGAAGAAAAACAAATGGTTTACCAAATCTTGCAAATTCAGTTGGCTATTCATCTTCTCTTACTTGTCTTTTACTTTCTTTCTTTCGGATAGACACTTACGAATCATGACCTGTATTCCAAGATTAATAAAATTAACCGTCAAATTAAAATATCGATGGCGTTAGAAATTGACTTTCTTTGCCGGTAGAGTTTAGGTTGCGCAGAGCATTTGACATCCTATTTTGAGCAGTCAAAAAGTTGAAAATGGACTAAGAAGCCACCTCTACATTGAGTTCATGTTATCTTCTTTCGAACCCACTCTTGCCAAAGACCAAGTCATGAATTCATCATTGCACGTCAATTCGGTAATGTTAGCCGCCATTCATATGCTTTGACTGAGTATGAAACATATTTATCTAATTGGAACATAAACAGAACTTTTGAAAAGATTCAATTAGCATCATATACATGTGCTACCTAGATTAATTATAAAAAAAAATATATTATTTCAATAATATAAATAGATGGAAAAAATAAATAAAAATAACACAATTTGCTTTAAGGTATGCTGGAACGCATGATTTTATGTCTAGTTTGAAAACGAATCCTACAAGACACCAAAAAAAAAAAAAAAAAAAGGTCTAAAATACTGTAGTCTCAAATTATAAGTCAAAAGATCACAGTGCTCTTGGATTGGTTGGGGCTCTTGGATTGGTTGGGTAGTCTATGTATTCTTCTTGTGATTGCAGTGACTTACCTACTTATATGGGCACTATGGCTGATCAATCGACCTGGTACAATTTACCCATTTTCCTTTCACAAAAATACTTTACAACTTCACTTTTTTATTTTTAACTTTTAGGATCCATTTGGTTGGAGAAGTAGAAAAGCGAGAGGATAGAAAGTTGGGAGAGAATAGAAAAGTGGGAGGATAGAAGAGATTTAATTTTATATCATTTGTGTTTGGTTAGGAGGATGGAAAAGTGGAGAAATTGAAAACTTATTTATTTGGTTGAGAAGAAAAATGAGATGATAAAAAATGAAGTTGATATAAATTTACAATTATGTCCTCATTAAATAAAACAAAAACAAAAAAACACATTTTTTAGCAAAAAAAATTGTGTATGTGCAAGTGGACAAAAAAAAAGAAACAACCTGTAAATAAAACAATTGGATGAAGAAAAAAAAAAGGGAAAAAGCTACTAACATGGACAAAGCCCATGTGCAAGTGCACATAGGCATTTTCGTCAATTAAGCAGTCTTATTTGCTTTAAGGTATGATGGAACACATTATTTTATATCTAGTTTGAAAACTAATCCTACAAGACAAAAAAAAAAAAAAAAAAGTCTAAAACACTGTAGTCTCAAATTATAAGTCAAAAGATCACGGTGCTCTTGGATTGGCTAGGTAGTCTGTGTATTCTTCTTGTGATTGCAATGACTTGCCTACTTTTATGGGCACTATGGGTGATCAATCGACCTGGTGCAATTTACCCATTTTCCTTTCACAAAAATACTTTACAACTTCACTTTTCTATTTTTTAACTTTTAGGGTCCATTTGGTTGGAGAAGTAAAAAACCGAGAGGATAGAAAGTTGGGAGAGAATAGAAAAGTGGGAGGATAGAAGAGATTTAATTTTATCTCATTTGTGTTTGGTTGGGAGGATGGAAAAGTGGAGAAATTGAAAACTTATTTGTTTGGTTGAGAAAGAAAAATGAGATGATGGAAAATGAAGTTAATATAAATTTACAATTATGTCCTCATTAAATAAAACAAAAAAGTAACACATTTTTTAGCAAAAAAATTGTGTATGTGCAAGTGGACAAAGAAAAGAAACAACCGGTAAAAAAAAAATTGGATGAAAAAAAAAAAAGGAAAAAGCTACTAACATGGACGAAGCCCATGTGCAAGTGCACATAGGCACTTTTTGTCAATTAAGCAACCTCATTTGCTTTAAGGTATGATGGAACACATGATTTTATATCTAGTTTGAAAACGAATCCTACAAGACCAAAAAAAAAAAAAAAAAAAAAAAATGTCTAAAACACTGTAGTCTCAAATTATAAGTCAAAAGATCACGGTGCTCTTGGATTGGCTGGGTAGTCTGTGTATTCTTCTTGTGATTGCAGTGACTTGCCTACTTTTATGGGCACTATGGGTGATCGATCAACCTGGTGCAATTTACCCATTTTCCTTTCACAAAAATACTTTACAACTTCACTTTTTTATTTTTTTTAACTTTTAGGGTCTATTTGGTTGGAGGAATAGAAAAGCAAGAGAATAGAAAAGTGGGAGGATAGAAGAGATTTAGTTTTATCTCATTTGTGTTTGGTTGGGAGGATGGAAAAATAGAGAAATGGAAAACTTATTTGTTTGGTTGAGAAGAAAAATGAGATGATGGAAAATGAAGTTGATATAAATTTACAATTATGTCTTTATTAAATAAAACAAAAAAGTAACATTTTTTAGCAAAAAAATTGTGTATGTGCAAGTGGACAAAGAAAAGAAACAACCAGTAAACAAAACAATTGGATGAAGAAAAAAAAAAAAGGAAAAAGCTACTAACATGGACGAAGCCTATGTGCAAGTGCACATAGGCATTTTCGTCAATTAAGCAGCCTCATTTTCTCCCCATTTTAGGGAGAAAACTTTTTGGTGAGTCTGAGAGAAAACATTCGGGTCCCACCACAAAATTTTCCATTCCCCCTCCCAACCAAACACCCTCCCAATTTTCTCTCCACTTTTTTCTCCTAAATCTTTCATCTTCCCTAAAATCCCTCCAAACAAACACATCCTTATGGTATGCTTGGTTGAGGTAAAATGATAGAGGGGGAGAGAGAATAGGAGAGAAAATGAGAGAGGAGGGTGTTTGGTTGGGGGAGGAGAAAATGGGTGTGGGGGAGAAAACTAGAAAGAAAAATAAGGAGAGAGTGGGTTTGATGGGAAATTACCCATTTGCCCTCTCCTAATTTAATGTTGCTTTTTTTTTTTTCTTTTTTCTTTTTTTTACTTCCTCTTTCTTCTTCTTTTTGGCTGGCATTGAACCTGACTTTGTTTTCTTTTCTTTTTTCTTTTTTTGGGTGTTGTTTTCATGTTTTGTTCCTTCTTCTTCTTCTTTTTTTATATCAAATAGAAACTTATTATTATTATTAAATGAGTTCAAGTTACACCTGGTGTAACTTGACTAAAGTTACACCCATTTTAAACCGTTGATTCTCATTAAATCTAATGGTTAGCAAAAGATTACCTCTCACATCATTAATATGTAATTATTATTTATCATGTCTAACTCATTTAAATCAAACTAGTAAGTTGCCCGTGTGATGCACGAATAATTTTTGATATTTTATATAAAATGGTTTTGGATAATATTGTACTTATATTATGAAGAAAAAGTAAATTAAATTAGAATAAAGAAACATATATATTTTAAGATATTAAAATTAGTTTAGTAGCTTCACTTCATATTTGTAGCATTCTTAAGGTAAGATTAATTTTTGAAACCAAAAATAAGTGCAAAAGAGTAACGGAACCATGAAAATTAACTAATTTGTGTTGTGTTCACATATTTCATACCATGAAATGAAAGTATGCCCAACTCTCTGACTGTCTTCCACACTCATTGATAGTGCAACATTAAGATGTGGTGTGGACAAGAGTGTATGTATGTGTTTTATAGATGATTTAAAATCAAATTATGGTAAAATATAGTTTTATATTGGCACTAAATATTTTCTCTACTTATGTACCCAAAACAAAAATTATCTAACCAAATAACCTAAGCCTAAATCATATTTAAGCCCCTAATTTAAAAAGAAAAAAGGAAAAAAAATTACCCATAGGGTTTTCGGCGTCTTGATAGTAGTGGGAGGCCAGTATAACGGAGGTTGTGACCACTCAGATTCCTATTTCTCTCTCTTTTAAATGTTTTGTTAGTCTCAGATATTTTATTTTGGTAATATATGGTGAAATAGTGCGTTTTATTTAATAATCCACAACATTTTTGTGTTGCTTTATCTCTCTTCTGAGCCTTATCTAGTTAGTTATTACTATTAGTCCTTACTTCTTCTTTTTTTTTTTTTTTTTTTTTAAATACTAAAATAGTGGGTATGTTAAAAGACATGAAAAATAGAGAAATGTGTAATGTAAGTTTAGGCAATTAATGAGATAACAGTAAAGTAAGTTAATGCGATGAATTTTTAGGTAACAGTAAAAAAAACTTAATAAAAGAGGTAAAAACTTAATGAAAGAGGTAAAAAAAATGATAAATGCAAAATTAGAGCGTCACTTGACAGGACCTCATGTACTCTCACATGAGGTCTCTGCTTTTATATATATATATATATATATATATATATAGGGTCTGTTTGGATTGAACTTATTTTTGTTGAAACTAAAAACTGAAAACTAAAAACTGAAAACACTGTAGCAAAATAATTTTTAAATATGTTAATAGTATCATGGGACCCATAAACAGTGCTTGAACAGTACATGAACAGTGTTTTTGTCCCTGCACAGTAAAACTTAATAAAAGAGGTAAAAACTTAATGAAAGAGGTAAAAAAAAATGATAAATGCAAAATTAGAGCGTCACTTGACAGGACCTCATGCACTCTCACATGAGGTCTCTGCTTTTATATATATATATATATATATATAGGGTTTGTTTGGATTGAACTTATTTTTGCTGAAATTGAAAACTGAAAACAATGTAACAAAATAATTTTTAAATGTGTTAATAGTGTCGTGGGACCCATAAACAGTATGTGAACAGTGTTTTTGTCCCTGCACAGTAAAATCACATGATTTTACCATTCACGTGCAGAAAAAAAAAGAAAAAAAAAAAACGCAAATATGAAAACGCCGGATTAAGTTGAATCCAAATGGGTACATAATAATATATATTGATTGATTCCCCACATTCACCGGCTCACTATTAATAATCATCTTCCTATCCATCAAGTAAATCACCTCGGCAAAGATTTAGGATTGGCAAGCTATATTGATATCAGATGCAGCCGGTGGTTTCAAGAGGTTCATTTGAACAAGTAAATTCAAGCAAAACACCTCGGCAATGATCTCAAAATTATATACATTCGGGCAATATAATTTGATTCTATTGACCACCAATAGTCCAATACTCCAGTACAATGTGAATTTCAGTAATATATTCACCACCAATAGTCCACTATTAAATTTACACCAAAGAAGGAGGAAGCAAAAATAACTAATGATGAGATGTTTACAAACATTTTCTATTAATTTCAAGGTCCTATATTGTCTTCCAAATTGAATAGAATTAGAAATGGGCGGGGAGAATAAGCTTTTTTATATATTTTTTTAAAATAAGTGAAAGATAATTATTAAGGAGAGAGAGGCGGTGAATGTGAGGGGATTTAATTAAAATGAGTTGACCTGTCAAATAATAATTACATATTAATGATGTGAGAAGTAGTCTTTTGGTGATTGCTAAATTTGTGTAACTTGAATCCATCTTTATTATTATTATTATTAGTTTGGACAAAATTCATTTCAAAATTGGTTGTAGTCTAATGCTACAACTTTACTTAATAAAATATAAATTATCTCATATTTTGAAAATCTAACCATTGAATTGCATATTTTTTACATTCTTAATACATATGTTAAATTTTGTATCAATCAAATATTATTTACTATATAATCTATGAACTTATATTTTATGCATAATTTTAAATTACAAAAATTTGAAATTTAAACAATTTATTGATGACATAACTATTAATCTTTAATTTTCTAGAAATTTTACAAGCATGGAGGATATAAAAAGAAGATGTAATCCAATGGTGGATTTGTCAAAATTTACCTCTAATAAAAAGATACTGAATAAGACTGTAGTATAAAGTAACAACCAATTTGTAGTTAAACTTTGTCCTATTAGTTTTTCTTTTGCTATATATTTTATTAGTTGTGTTAGTTTTTAGGTTTGTAGTAATTAAAAAAATCAATTTTTATAAACTATTAAAAAATAGTTTTTTATGTACTAAGGGCATGAGTAAATTTTTACAAACTATATTTTATCCTCTCACTTTTCTACTTAACCAAACAAAAGAATTTTTCATCTCTACACTTTTTCCACTCCCTTAAACAAAAATACGGAGAGAAAACTAAATATTTTATATCTACCCCATTTTCCACCCCTAATCATTTTTTATCCTCTCATTTTTCCATCATTCCAAACAAACGAATCCTTAAACTTTTTTTAAATTTTTTTTTACTGAATGGTTGAGATTAAAAGTTGCTTTTTCAGCTTTTAATCTCAACCATTAAAAGCAATTAAATATTACACATGATCTCAATCTCATTTATTTAGTTGCCCTTATTCCCAAGTCTAGCATGACAGGTGAAGGGAATGCTCGTTGTCTATGGATATTTTCATACTTCTACCCTTGAAAATGATTGCTTCGGGATTTGGGTTTACAATAGGACGATAATGTTGTATTTTGTGGCAACAGAATGCCATACGTGATTAAAAGACTAATGTTTCAAGAGAAAACCAAACATATTGATGTCAAATATTGCTTTATTTGCAAGATCGTATCTCAGTGCACCATTATAACCATAAACGTTATTATAGTGATAATCCAGTAGATATGATAACCAACTTTTGGACAAGTTCAAGCAATGCTTGAATCTAATTGGGGTTTACAATCTACGATACCCTTTGGCACAGGCACTATATGAGTTTCATTTGTAAGACTTGATTACTATAGTCATCAAAGACAAGTCCTGCCACTTGGTATTCAATCCTTGGTCTATCGACTAATAGCTAGTAGTCAAAATCAACTTAATTTGTTTCAATTAAAGTATTTACTACTCATTTTTTACTTTGGTTATAAAATCCTAGTTGACCTACTTTATTTAATCGGTTCACATATATTTAAACATATATTTAAGTTGTTTGCATGCGGAAAAAATATTAATTATATGTATCGGATATATGTAACATCCCTCTCATATGGGGTTGACCCCACAAGTGTGGGATCCATCTTTATGTGAGAAGGACATTATATATACCTGATACACTAGATACCTTCTCATATTTATGAGTTTCTTAAGTTATAGTCTTGGCAAATTGAGAGAATGCTCTTTATCACTATTGTATTTTTCTTATTTTATTGTTAAATCTTTTCTTGATGTCGCCCATGATATAGGTCTAAGACTGAACCTCAAATAAATTTTGGTGCTCCTCGTGTGATTATGTTTTATGATTTTCTATTATATTTCGCATAAATCTATTATAATTTATTACAAAAAATACCTACTTTATTTAATCTATTCACTTATATTTAAGTTGTTTGCATGCGGAAAAAATATTAATTATATGTATCGGATATATGTAACATCTCTCTCATATAGGGGTTGACCTCACAAGTGTGGGATCCATCCTTATGTGAGAAGGACGTTATATATACCTAATATGCTAGATACATTCTCCTATTTATGAGTTCCTTAAGTCATAGTCTTGGCAAACTAAGAGAATGTTCTTTATCACTATTGTATTTTTCTTATTTTATTGTTAAATCTTTTCTTGATGTTGCCCATGACATAGGTCTAAGGCTGAACCTCAAATAAATTTTGGTGCTCCTCGTGTGATTATGTTTTATGATTTTCTATTTATATTTCGCATAAATCTATTATAATTTATTACAAAAATATTGGAATCAAAACTTTTACAATCTCATTTTACAACCTCTCACAAGTTGGCTTCCGAGAGGCTAGATATTTTTTATGCCAATGACAATTGACAACACAAGGTGCTCTCTTTGTAAGTGCCTAAAAGACTATCTATCTCTTTTGCTTAAGTAAAGAAAATGAGAGGAGTAGATATAATTCTATATGTGTAGGCCCAAGACTACATGCCTCTTTAACTTTAGACCCCTCTCCTCCTCTACCACGTTGAATATATCAAATAACATTAAACATGGTCGTTTCTCTTGACCAAACAAACATGAATAAAGAAAAACCAAAAACTGCAATGTAAATGCTCACCATGAATGACCCCAACAAACCATCTCATCTGCCTATTTCACCTAAGAAACCATTGATACAACATTTATTTGCACATATATACACATACAATCTCTATGAAGGTGACTTCGCAAATTCACTCTCCTTGTAAAAGTAAAAGCTACTTCTTGACAAGCCATATGGGGATCCACTGCTGAAGATGATGAAGCTCCCTTCAATTTTCAAAAGCAGAAAAACCAAAACTTCATGGAAATGGTCACCTTTTAAGCGCATCAGAACCATATCATTCAAAGCCAAACAAATGTTTAAGACCGCCAACTCTTTCTTCTCCAACGCTGTCAAGATGGTGACAATGCTGGACTCATCCTGGTCACAATCGAGGTGTTTCTCAGCAGTGCTTGAGGATTCTGGTGGTGAGCTGATAGAGATGGCAGTTAAGGCATTGAGAACAAAGAGGTTGTCATTCGAGCCTGAGCCCGGGGACACAAGCTTCATAATGGGGGCAACCAATTTCCCTTTCCAGGACAGCGTGATGCAAGCTATTAAATCCAACAACCCATATACAGATTTCCGGAACTCCATGGAGGAAATGATTGAAGCTTATGGGTTGGAGGATTATGCAACAAAGGACTGGGAGTATCTCGAGGAGTTATTGGCATGGTACTTGAGGATGAATGGGAAGAAAAACCACCGGTATATAATCGAGGCCTTCATTGACATGTATACTGAGCTTCCTTCTTTATGTTCTTTTTCTTATCAAGCGTCAGCTTCATCTTCAAAATCGAAAGATTGGTGGGAAATTGAGGTTGAAAGCATTCCTTCATGTGCAGAGAAGGGAAAATGTCCGAAATATTGTTGAATATGAATCACGGAATTATGGAAGAATATATACGTATTGGTCAAGGATTATACTGACATTAGTCATTATATAAGAAAGCAAACTTCTATCACTTTTAATCCCATATTCTCGAGGTTTCAAAAATGCTATTTATATTTGATACACCAAATAAGTGAAAACCAAACCTTATGGAGTTGTGTTTGGTTGACAATCCTTGTTGCTGCTGGAATAAGATCATGCAGTGGCGTGTTATTATATAAGCAGGTTAAAGCGTGTAAGTTTCAAAGTTAAACTTTGTAAGCTAGCCTAATCAGCTGCCACATACTATATTGGACTCATCAAATCTGAGGAGGCTATCTTGAAGTTGATCAGATTGGAAATTAAAGCAAAGATTGAGTCTGCAAGGGAGTAGTGAAGAAGCTTATTCTTGACAAAGCGTTATGTTGCAAATGGGGAGCATCAAATGTTGTCTTCATGTTTCTGATAGTGTAAGCTAAAGTTAACTTCTGTACGTAGCTGTTTGATGCATTGTTGCAATATTCTTGCTTCTTGTCTTTGTGTGTAATACAGTCCTGGATGCTGCTTGTGGTTTATTCCTTTAGTTAGGATTGTCTATAGTTACTGTTAAGGGTGCTGGCTTTTTGTTTAGTTTGGGTGCTGCTACTTTGAAGCCTGCTTGTTTGTGTTTTTGTATCAGATTGTTTTTCCATAATAAAATTACTCATTCAAAATGTGTATTGTAAAGTTCAAAATCAACATCTTAATTCGAGAATAATTTGTGATATCCACCCACCTTCTAAATTAGTTGTGCATATTGTGAATACTGTTACAGTTTAGAGTGCATGATTGTAATCAACCCAAAAAACAAAACAGAATCAGAAAACCAAAGCTTAAATTTATCTCATGCTAAAAGCGTATTGCATTCACCTAAATTTATTAATATATTTACCCCGTTTGTGTAAGGTGTCTTTTACACTTGCTTGCCCCCTAAACTAGACTTCTACACAGTGACACAGCACGAATTTAAAGGAGACTGAGTTTGAAAAAAAAAAAAAAAAAAAAAAAACACCAGTATAGTTTTAAGGCTTAAAACTTAAAAGTAATAAATTTAAGTGGGAGTTTTTATATCTAAATATTAATTAAATAAATAGTTTTAATACTAACCAAACCAAGGTTAATTTGATGAATTAAACACATATCGATCTTGATGGTCTGATAGGCAATGAGCTATGACATTAATTTCCACCACCCTAGCTACCAACATAACCAAAAATTTTAATGGTCTTTACGGTTTATATATATAAATCCAAACTGTAAGTCTTTAAGTTTAATGAATTTTCTTGTTGGATATATGGTAGATAGCCATTAGGACGTCTCAGAAATATAAATAAGTTTTGGCTGGTCGGCATAATAGATGAAAGGAACATAGTTTGCAGTTGAATGCAATACTGAACTGAAAAGATATAAGTGGATATGAATCTTTGCCACAAAAGATAACTTTGGTTTGCTCTGTTTTTTTTTTTTTTTTTTTTTTTTTTGAGGACTTACTTTTCGTCGCAACATTATGCCTAATATAGCTGCTTTTGCAACATCAAAAGAAAATTGAACAATGGTGTAAAAGTAGTAAAATAACAAAACAACAAACTTGTTTGCTACAGTTTTTACACAATAAACAACCAATTCCTATTTCATGCAAATTCCTAATCTAACATGACCTAATATATTCCTAAATAATGAAAGAACATATATATTTGTGATACACGATAACACGACGCGAAAGATTAGAAATTAAGATGAACATGAGCAGAAGAAATTTAACAAATCCGTACTAAAATTAATCTACAATTACCATTAGTAATCAATTATCAAAATCACAATTTAAATACAACTATAAAGCTAAAGAAAACAGTTACATATATAATTTTTCATTTCCACTTTTTTATGAACATCATTTTTATGATGGAAATCTAACGGAACAAACAATATTTAAAACAAAAGTAAATCAAACTAATCATGTGAAAGATACCGATCATTACTTGAATGCATGACTCTTATCATTAGTACCAGTGGTGAGCCATTATATTGTGCAAACTATTAAAAATCTGTGATAACAAATAATGAGTTGTTCATGTGGTTACACGTGTCTATATTATTTTCACATAAAACAATACCATATGGAGGTTTTGTGTTATATTCAAAACTCTAGGGATTAAGTGTTATACTTGTTTCTCAACAAACAAACAAACAAACAAAAAAGTGTTATACACAAAACCTCAAGAGTTAATTGTTATAGAATTAATAGTCTACACATAAAATAATACTGTAAGGGGAGAGTTAAGTGTTACACTCAAAACTTCAAGAGGGACCCGTGTTTTAAGGGGAAAGTACTATATAGAGGTGTTCTTTATATTTTTTTTCAAAAGAAAATGTTATATTTATACCATTACACCAAAATAAGTCTACTACATTGAATGTTAATACAACATAATTACCATAGTTGTATTAAACACAACATCACTTCTACAAGTTAAAAATCATTACCATAGTAACTTAATAGTGATGAATTTATTGCATTAACAATAATTAGTTACAATAACTTATAATTTTCGGTTGTAATAGATGTTTTGTTACCTTATTGGCATTAGAAAAATATGTTACAATAACTTAAAATGAAAAAATCGTTGCAATAACTTAATAGCAATTATTTTTATAATCTATTGCATTGTTGCAATAACTTGAAAGAAATTATTTTACAATTTATTCCAATGACAAACATGAAGTTGCAATGAAGGTATTATAGCAAAAATCAAAAATCAATTATTTTATAATCTATTGTACCAACAAATATGAAATATTTAACTATTACAATGAAAATATCGTTTCAATAATTTGATTCGAATTATATTTGTCAATTATTTGCAATCTATTACAATAAGATTAGTGAAGTAAATTTGTTATTGTAATAACATATATATTATTGTATCAAAATTGTCATTAAAATATAAATAATGTTAATACCACAAGAAAACTCATAACTTGCTCACATGGTGAGTGGAAAATTATTGTATACTTCGGAAGTATGCTTCCTCCCTCTCACAAAGGGATAGTGGAATTCACCCCACTATGAGAGGGAGGGAACATACTCCCGGAGTATGCAATAACATACCATGATGAGCTGTGAGGGGTGCACTAAAAGTGGTGGGACCATGTAGATATATAACTCCATCACTCATAATTCGCCACGTGTGTAAGTTATTATGCTAAAAGTTGTGGATTTTGTTATGGTATTAGCATTATTCTTAAAATATTTGAAGTTTATTACAACGAAATTTTTTATTACACAAATCTATTATCTCATCAAATTTTATTGCAATATATACTTCATATCAACTATTGCAATAACTCTAATGTTATTATAATGATTTTTTTTTTTTGGTTACAATAAACAATTTTTCTTATATTACATTCATTTTCATGGAAAAAGTTCTTTAGAGAATATTTTTCGGTATTTGGTAGCATTAGAAAATATGAATTAAAAGAAAACTGTCTTATCTAATGGTAGTGATGAACAAGGAGCCAGTAGGTGCTGAATAAGAACATAATTGTCAACAATTGGTTTATTCACATAGATCTCTCCACATGTTCATCTTTCGATGATTCAAAAAAACTACCTACAGCAAAGCAAACCACTTAATGGGTTTTTGGTTTTACTTCTTCTTTTGATGTAATTTTCTTTTCTTTCTTTGAAAATAAAAACAACAACAAAAAATCGAAAGAAGAGGGAAAATGATATAGAGGGGTTGAGAATTGATATGGGTGCGATGTCCAATGAAAGAATAGGAAGAGATGGGAGTGAAAGAGATAAGGAAGAATGGTGTCCATAATAACTGGATTGTATTTTATTATTATTATTTAGGTTATTGAGATTATTATATTTTATTTTCTTGGGGGCGGTATTATTGGATTTGAATCTAAAATTGTGAAATTGTGAATGTTTAGCCTGTTGTGTTGGTTGCTGAATTACTAATCACATTATTTTGAATTATAAAGGATATTTTGCATGTTGAAATATTTTCTAGGTGTAAATTTGTCTTTGTTTATTTGGCCTATGTGTCATCTTGAACCATTTGAAATGGAGCTTATGAAGTAATGGTTATTTTGAATTTTGAAAAGTATGTTTGATTATTTATATATACACACACGCACATATATATATATATATATATATGTTATCATCTATATATAAGAGCTAGATGAGTGGTAGAGTTCATCAATATTGGACAACTAATTTTTATTGTACATGCATTACCACCAATTTATTTTTTGAAAGAAACCAACGTGTATCAAAAAACAAAAAAACTACAGATATTTGGGCAGCCCACAACAATGGGCAAGAGAGAGAGAACTTGACATCAAATTCGGCAAATCGACTTCCATCTTTTAAGTAAATTTGGTACCCTAGGTACCAAAATTTACATCTCTCCCCTTTTAGTTAAAAAAAACTTGGCAGATAGCACATAAAGCTTATAAATTCAAATTTTACCAATATTTAGCTAAAAAATCCAAAGAATAGAAGAGATGGTGGCAGTGGCATTCCTCAGACGTTACAATCACAAGCCCAACTAGCTAAAAGAGTGAACGTGCATTAAGATATCCGTAATTAATGAACTCAATGCTTCGTTGGGAAATAAAGTATAAAAATATAAATCACTTTTACTATATCCTATTTTATTACTTTTCATATAAATTTTTTTCTCATCACACGCTTTAGCTGTGGAATTTAGCTCTTTTTTATTTTTTATTTTGGATTTAGTAAAATAATGTTTAAAAGTGAAATAGAGATAATATCCTAATTTTTAGGGTCTTTCTCTACGTTGAAGTTGATAAAAGTTTTTTTTTTTTTTTTGAATAAAAAAATTGATAAAAGTTTGTAAGCCTAAACTTAGTAACTTTTTAAAAAATAATAAATTACTCTTTTAACAAATTTATGTTTTTAAATTTAAAATTATTTAAGTAAAAGATTTGAGTGTTTTAGAGAATTTAAGAATTTGTGTCGTAATATTTTAGTAAGTAAAATGATAAAACTCAAACAAATAATTCTGTTATTAATAGTATATATATATATATATATATATTGAGAATGTGTGTATATATATATATATATATATATATTTTTTTTTTTTTTTTTTGAGAATGTATATCCATAGTATTATAATTTTATAATCTAAACGGTTTGTGTCAACCACTTGTAAAAATGTATTAATCTCTCTCTTGCAGGTGAAGGCATAATCTAAATAAAAACAGAAAAACCTAGAAACAAATTTGAAAGTGACCCCAGAACCAAATTTGAAAAAGCAACAAATCTGCCCAACCACCGACTGACTCATTTAAAATTAGACAGTTCATTCATTTAGTAGTTAAAGCTCATGTTGGATTACAGTATGACATTAATTGACAATGGAGGAAAAAATTGGTACAAGGAAGAAAAAAAGTTCAAAATTTCCTAACCAGAGAAATAGAAAACTCTTCCCCCATCAATAATAATAACGAGCACCATGCCTCCACCACACAGCTCATATCTCTTCTGGCCTGCAGCTTTAAATTTCTAGATACCCCATTGTATTGATGACTCATGAAATTGTGTGACCTTCCTTTGCAGCTTCCTAATTCAATGTCCTCATGACATGGATCTCATCTCACACGTGGCATAGTTAGGGTTCACGTGAGTTTGAGTTTCCTTGAACTGAGGGCTTCTGCAGAATTATTCTATGTGACACAACCTCGTCCCAGATCTCCTTGAAAGCTCTAATGATAACATCATGGTGACAAGGTGAATTCAGCCGAAGAAAGCAATTGAGAAGCTCTTGAAGATCGTCTTTTGAGTATATCTCTTTCTCCAATATCATCTGAAGCATTGAATGCCGAAAATCTTGATAAGGGTTATCTGAATCCTTCTCCACCGCGATGCTGCTGCTGATTTTCTTTGAACTCTTGGGATTAATATCGGTTTCGGGTTCAGAGATTGTTGAGGAGGTCAAATCTTCTTCATCCATTGAAAGCGCACCATTTCTGGAACTAGAAGAAGAAGTGCGAGGCTTTTGGTTTTCATTATTGGTGGAAATTTTTGGCCTTCGAGTTGGTTCAAATACATCTGAGGGTTTTGGTCTGGCACAGCCACAGGCTACATTTGCTGTAAAGATGGTTTTAAGGATGTTTTTCTTGTTTGAAGACATGTGAGAGAGAGAGGATTGGAATCCCTTTTGCAGTGTACAGTAATGGCTAAGAAAGAGAGGTTAATTTGTGAAGGTGCAAAGCTGGATTGGAAGGTGTTCTTGGTAGGAGTCGTTTTCAAATATAAATAACTTCTGGTTTTAGAGATATGCATAAGAAGGTGATTTTGGGTAGGAGTCGTTTTCTAGAGTTGTTGTGAGTAAAACTAGGGGGTTTTATGAGGCATTTGACTTAACGTAGGAGAGTAGAGAAAGAGAAATTGGGCATGTGATATGATCCCCTCATGATAAGATTCTTTATTATTATTTTTTTTTTCAAATTATGTTTTATCTATTTTGAAAATGAATTAATAAGCATTTATTCCGATGATAATGCTTCAAAGTTCATTTAAAAAAAAAAAAAACTTTTGAATTTGGGTTGGGTAAAAGATATCCACTCGCATGATTAGTGGATTGACTGCCATCTCCTTTATAATTTTAAATTATTTTATAGTATTAAGTACACTTGTGAATTTCTAATACCTAATGAGGAATGTGAATCTATATATATATATATATATATTAATAGCCAATGTTGAGAGAAAATTTAATTAAATTTTAATTTTTATACTTGTGTGTCAAGTGAATTATTAGGTATAAAAATTAAAGAGTCTAAATTCAATTAGATTTTAAATTGAATTTTAATTGAAATTCTATTTTGTACCTTATGTCCCATCTAATTTTTTAATTTTTGTAGCAAATGAATTATTAGGTGTTAAAACCAAAAAGTCTAGATCCAATTAGATTTTAAATCATATATACGGGCGTAATTATAATTGTTTTTAAATGTACCATGCATATACACGAGGTTACACGTACACTAGTTATTATAAAATAAATCTCTTATTTCAAATAAAGATGACTATGGATATAACTTCCACGTTCAATATATAAAAAATAAACATTTTTTTTATTGTCTCACATGCACTCTCATTATGTAATATAAAATATATAAACATGTATTTCAAATAAAAATAGTATGTTATTTTTATATATAAAAAATAGTGTGTTATGAATAGTATAGCTTGCATTATTTTTCTTTTTCTTTTTTGACTTTTGAGTGAAGTTTGATATACCATGTTTTTGCTTACATTTTCCATCAAATAGTGAACTCTAATATTAGTCAGTGTATATGACATGTTCATTAACTATTGCAGTTTGCCATTTTGGAATGCTACATGATTTTCTTTTATTTGTAGGGATGTACAACACTGTTGAAGTAAAGTACAGCGCAATTATTTTTTTATTTTTTATTTTTGGTTAACCCTGAAACACAGTCATGGGTAATATACTGCTGACCTTTACTAATCTACAATCTACATTGATGGAGATGAGAAAAGAACTAATCCACTTCGATCAGGACAAACATATATGTTGTGCACTATTTATGGAACCTACAAGTTGTCTAATTCAGCAAAATTTTCATTAAAATTGGGTCCCACGATACTATTCACACATTTAAAAATTATTTTGCTGCAATGTTTTCAGCGTTCAGTTTTCAGTAATAAACAGTATCCAAACAAACCCTTAATATAAGTGTTTAGGATTATTAGAACATTTGAATTTGACTAATCCCTTATTATATGCGTATATTCCCCATTTCACACACCAGGGTGGTGTTTGCAAACTTATCTTTTAGCTCTCTTCACAAAATCTTGTTTGTTCCTTGTCTTGTTAGAGAAATGGTAGCTCATACTTTGATAACATTGGTCTCTAGTTAGTGGACTATGGTAAGGGTATATATATTCGATAATTTTTAATATACTAAATTAGGGCAGGAACGGAGGGGGACTTGGACAAGGGGGCAATGGCTCCCCTAATTTTTTTAAAAAAAATATTAATATATACATAGGTATCAATTTTAGCAATTTTGTTATATAAAATTACACTTTACCCCCCTTAACGATATCATTGATTCTTTTAAAAGTACTATTATAACTACAAACTTTTCTACAAGAAATAAAAAACACAAATAAAAAAATAAAAAACAATTAGCTATTAAGTAATAAAGTTGGAGGTTAGAGTCGCTGCACGCAACCAATAACAAAGCCGTTCCCTCTAACTTCAAGTTCTGGCTCCGTCCCTAAATTAGGGTTTCTTAGTTCGTCGATGTAAACACACTACCCAAATCACATCATTTCAGTGTTGATTTTTCTCTATTTTCTCTTTATTTTTCACTATATTGCTAAGTAGCCAAAATTCACAACATTCCCTCAAAGAAAAAATATGAGCCACAGGCTACGCAATTGAAGATCTAGTAGCCAGTGCAAACAAGATTTAACTGCAAAACCAAAATTTTTATTAAAATTAAAAAGATGAAATACATTAAAAGGCCTAGACGATAGCCGGACGGATCAATAAGATCGTCTCACACTAGCACTTTTGCAGGTAACTTGTTAATTAAAATCTAGCACTTCTGATAGATAGACAATGACACCACAAAAAGTGTCACTGTAACTCGACTATTACTTGAACCTCAAGCAACATTAATTCTTATGCATGCTGATCCAGATGATGAATAGCTCCCAACAGCCTATCAAACGCGGATGTTATTGCCCTAATGACATGCCTGTTGATGAAGTTAAGGCAAGTATGCACCGGAAGCTTGAACTCATCCCAAACAAGGTACAAAATGCACTTACTACCGGCCACGAAGCTTGAGACTGGTGGTGAAGGCTGCAAGTAAGCCCAGGCAGCCTTCTGAACAATGAAATTACTTATTGGAATCTCATGAGCAGATTGCATGCCAAAACGTCTTGATAACATACTTTTTCGCCTTCTGATCTCCGATGATGGAGGCAACAATTCTTTCAGCGAAGTATATGATGGCGAATTTGAAGAGTTTGCAAGCTCTGAATTGTTGGCAGCTGCAAAGGCTGTCTCCTCGCGGACTGTCCTTGGAAAGCTTTTGCTTTGAAACCGTTTTCTGGAAGCAAACTTTCCGGATTGAGTAGTGAGAGAATCCATGGCATTTTTGGTTTGATGTATGAGTGGGAAGAGACTAATGGGGTTGTTTTATTTTTATTGTTTTGAAATGGAAAATTTTGAAAGGGCTTTTGAAATCTGAAATACTTCGTTGTGGATAGAGTCTCAACTATCAAGGAGTTTAAATTTCGGTTACTTTAAAAGTTTTGCTCAAAAAGATAACCAAGAAGAATAGATAGATTAGGTTGGTTTACATTATTGAGGATGGAGTACGTGACCAATATTGTTTCACGCCATTTAGAATTTGATTGGATTAGGAACAACCTCTTTCACCTTTTTGGAATTCTAGATTGGGGAAAACTTGTTACACACTTGTGTAGACATTTGTGTGGACACTTGTGTAGAGTGTGTGCATCCACACAAATGTGTGATAAACATGGCATTCTAAGTTTAATCTTCTAAATTTAACGTTAAAATTCCCAAGCTTGATTTATGTTGGCTTGATTATTAGAATTTCCCTATTTTCCCATTTATTTTACATTCCTAGTTCTGACCTATGTTGCCTAATTAATTGGTGATTATTAGATTCTTTTTATTTGTTGGTGTATGAGTCAAAATAAAAGGTTTAAACATTCATTTTGTCCTTAAAGTTGGCATGAATTTTGCTTTTTGTCTTTAAATTTTAAAAAATTCATATTTCGTCCATAATCTTTTTGAAGAAAATTTTCTAATAGTTTAGGGATGAAAATATGGACAATAAAAAGAACTTGTTACTACAATTTGAGAATGAAAAATGAACTTACTAAATTGAAATATGATAACAGTAACACATTTTCTATAATTTAGGGACAAAAAACAAACCTTTTAAAGTTTAGAAATGAAAAATTAAATTTATGAAAGTTTAAAAACACAAAAAAAAGGGTAAAAAAGGCATGGTTAAAAATATTTTCATCCCTAAATTTGAATGAAATTCTCAAAACTTAAAAAAAAAAAAAAAAATTGTTCCTAAATTATTAAAAATGTTCACTTTATATACTCTATCTACTCCCATTAATTTTTATCCAATTTATGTAAAAGAATGCTTCAGTGATAATAATTTTAACATTAAAAAAATTTAACATGAACCATTACATTAAAATAAAAGAGAAAAAAAAAATAGACATACAAAGTGGGACACATGGCAAAAAACTATTAATCACACAAAAAATTAGAAAGGAAAAAAAATTGACAAAAAAAATCCCCCAAATCAAGTGGTCAAGGGGATATCAAAAAATCCAATTCCCTTTAGTTATGGTTCTCATGCTCATCCCGTGACCTTTACTATCATCAAGGTAATCTATATCCAATGTAGGACTTAACACACATCTACACACACTCCACTAATTCAAATTAATATTCAATCAATATGGCCATCACATTATATTTTCTAGAAAACTTAAAGTAGAGCTCTAAAGCCTTCAATATCCACTATTCTATCAAGATGATATCAAATAAGTGGATTTTATTTTCTACTATTAGGGTTGCTTTGAATGAAAAAAAAAAATTTAATCTTAGTGGTGGTCTTGATAAAGAGAGCTGAGTGATCTATAAGTCAACAAATGTTAAGCAAGATTCCTAGACTAGAGGTATGAAAATGAGCCACAATGATGATAAAGAGAGATCAATCCTCGCTAGAATCAGACAAAGAAAAAAAAAATGAGAAGAGTGAAAGAAGTGAGAATCAAAGAAAGAGAATGGTTTTTTTTTTTTTTTTTTAAAGGTAGATTGGATAAGAAAAATGTGGAATTTAAACCACAGACATGAGATATAACATGTCAAGTCCGGGTTGTTCCATTTTTTCACTGCCCTAAAAATTCTTAATAAAAAAAAATAGTAATATTTAATTTAATCCTTCGGTTTTGAACAGGGTTAACGGATCCGGCCCAGGACCAGGCCCATTTTGGTAAGTATACTCATATCCAAGCTGAGGCCCATGACCATAGCTTTCCTGAGGGTGTCGGAAGGCCTACAAAAAGACCAAAATACCCCTTTACTGCTCTTCAGGCCCACTTCAGTCACTATTTAGAATTGAATTGAAAATAGCTGAACATTGTGGGGGCAGTAAAGTAATAAAGAACTAATTTCTTTGTTGTCGTCTTATCCTTATGTCATCATCTTATTATATATGGACTATCGACCTTGTCTTTCATCGTTGCTTGGTTCTGACACGTATAAATTTCTCTCTCTCAGAAATTTTGTAAGATATTTATTCTTTCTTTCTGAACTTACAGGTATCAAAAAAGGAATGTTTGAATACCTTAAAAATACAAAACCAAAAAAATAAAAACCTTTGGTTGGCTAACAATGGCAACAGCCATGCTATCCCTTTCTCTTACTCTACCCTCTGCTTCTTTCTTCAATAAGGGGCAGCTCAGAATCCGAAATTTTGCTTCAATTCCACCCTCCAAATCCAATTTCAAGCGCTTCAGAGTCAGAGCTCTTAAAGAAAAAACTGAGGAAATTAAAACCCCTTCTTCATCTTCATCTTCATCTTCAGGTTCAGCTGAAGAAATTACAAAGAAGTATGGCCTTGAAGCTGGTCTCTGGAAGGTACCCATTTCTTCTCTTCTCCATATATGTCTTTTCGTTTTTGCTTGTTTCTACTTTGTGGAGCTCAAAAAATTCCCATTTTCATTCAATACTGGGCTTATATATGGCTACTCTACTCATATTCTCCATTGTAAATGGTAGAGTAGCACTCCTAAGTCCTAATACTAACATGCTGACTTGGGTCCTTGTGCGTTTATTTTCAGAGTTTACATGTTTATATGTGTGTGTGTGTGTGTGTGTGTAAAAAATTTGATGGAAAAAGGTCCTCTACCAACCATTGGCACATCTGTCCCAGAAAAGATCACAAAAAAAGTTTGATAATCTTGGGATATTTGAAGCCAGGGAAACTCTAGTCTATAATCTATATGACTCGTTTCTGTTTTTGATAATGCAATCAAAGATGGCCTATATATAGGAAGATAAGACACAAATTTAGAAATGAAATAGTAGGGGTGAATTCTTTTGTTGACAGTCTATTTGCTTATTTTACTGAAAGTTGGTTTAACTATATTGAAAAAGTGAAACTTTAAAAACTTGTAACATAAGCAAATAAATTAGAAGAAAAAAGTTTTTGCCAAACCGACAGTGTCTTTAAAAATGTGGTGATGTCTGCAGATATTCAGCTCTAAAGAGGAAGAAAAGGAAGGTGATGAGAAAACAAAATCAAAGGGTGATCAAGCCAAAGAACTGCTAACAAAGTATGGAGGAGCCTACTTGGCCACCTCCATTGTTCTCTCTTTGATTTCTTTCGCACTCTGCTATTCACTAATCAACGCTGGCGTTGATGTCCAATCCTTGCTACAAAAGGTAAGTGCAGAATATATAGACTTCCACGAACTGCAAAATGACTTTACACGAAATATGGTTTTTGAATGTATTATACTTTCAGGTGGGGATCTCAGTTGATGCGACCGGGGAGAAAGTTGGTACCTTTGCCTTGGCATATGCCGCACACAAGGCCGCATCTCCAATAAGATTTCCTCCAACAGTTGCTCTGACTCCCATTGTTGCTAGGTGGATAGGAAAGAAAGTTGAAAAACAGAATTAGCCTCTTTTGGTGCTTCCCAGCTCACAAGCTATGTTTCACATGTAACTTACTGTAGCCAAGATTATAATGCAAATGAATTTTCACTAGTTTAAGTCCATTGCTGTTGAATAAGTTGTATGAATTTTTCTCTTCCTCCTTAACAACCAAAGAGAGAGTCCAGCTCAGAACCTCATGATGAGATTATCCTTACTAATAACTCTTTATTGTTTTACTTGGCACTCCAATTCCAAAACAATGCAAATCCCAAAAATTACCAAAGGTTTGAAACACGAGTTTATAACTTTAGAAAACAATTATGTGAAACAACCAATAGCCAATTTGTGGCATCTTAAGGATCACATGAACAAATTATCACATGAACAAGCTTACAAAAGTACAATACCGAAGGCAGTAAACTGACCGTTATTATATGTTGGCACCACCAGAGCACGACTCTCAGAGGTTAGATCTTCATGGGATGCTACTCTTCAAAAAATTTACATGAAATGGCTGACTCTTGAAAATCAAATTCAGTCGCATTTATTATCATTTGCAAAAATCCCCTTTTAAATTTTTTGGCAGTCCTAATAAGCAGGTAATGACTATTGACTCGTGCTCAAAATGCCTCCGAATATGAGCAGTTGAGGAATCATTATTCATTAACATGCCAAGTTCCATTACGAGGACAACAAGTAATATGTTATGCATAGAGAGCAGTAACAATCTTATCAGTCCCGCTCCAGCCCCCAAATGTTTCTTTCACTTCCAGATGTTCACTGCCACAGCCCACTGATGAAAAACTCCATGCACAAATCAGGCAGCATAATAGCATATATTATGGCCATTTCATTACCAAAAATGATTAGAAGTCATCATATACTTAAAAATGAAAGTAGCAAACCGGATGATTGATCCCTTTTTTCCTTTATTCTTCTTGACTTCTAATCATATGAAATACATCTCTTCATTACTTGCCAAGTCAACCTAGAGGTCAAGCTAGTCAATACAGTAAAGCCAAGAATTGTAATAATATACAAGGGTGTACCCAACAAGTAATGGTACTATCTTTTCTCTTCTTTTTTTTATTAACTACAAAATGACAGATCAAATACGTTACTTAACTGTACAATGAACCTGCTACCTCCATCTTCCATCCAATAGTTCCTTGCACTTTTTCTGGGAACCTCCTGCAGGCATCTCCTGGGGACCTTCATTCCAACCTCCAGGGTTTTAGACAAATGAGAATGGTTGGACATCATAGGTTCTCATCACATTAAAGTCCTTGTATCCACAATTTGATTCATCAACATACACTTTCCAAGGTCTCAACTTCTGGTAGAGTTAGCAGGAGGCCCTTCAGTTGCATTCGATGGTGGAGTCTGGGGCTGTGGTATGCCAATATTAGCCATGGCATAATCTTCATGAAGTGTACTCAAGTCGTTCCATTCTACCCCCGCTATCGTCAAGAATCAAGGAATTCAGTACTTACTGTCAAGATATTAAGACAGGGCAAATGACAAAAATAAAAAACAAAAACAAAAATGGGGAGGGGTGAGCATCTGGTTGGGAGGATACGTTCTGTTCTCCACATATCTGTGATGCTAACATCAGCATCTGATAAAAGCCAGTAATCTGCATCACTCTGAAAATATATATATATATATTGTAAATATTCCTTTCTTTATCGGAGATAAAAACAAACTCAACATGACTTAAACAACAATTTGGTAGTGGAATCTGGATTTTGTGAATTATGAAGTTATTATTATAACATATTTCAGCAAGCAGAATCAACCAAAAAGAAGGCACTTAGTAATCAGAAACCAATCCATTCTTCAGTAATTTAATTTCATCTTATTCTAAATAGGTATTTGAGAAATCAGAACTTGTTGCTTCTGCTCAATCATTTTTTGGAGGTCCAGAGAACCAATAAAAAATGTTTATAGCAGATTGTATCTTCCAAAAAGCTATTATACCCATAGAAATCAAGAACCAGACTTACATCAACATCTGATGGAACAATCTTCATAATTCCACTCACAAAGTCCTGAGAGGCATTAAGATCTGAGCAGAGTGTCTCAGCATCTTGTCCCTGCATTTCAATCTCCTTTCCTCTGCTCTCCTCAGTGACCACTGCCGTTGATGAGTTCTCATTAAGCCCTGAACTAGGCAGGAAGTCTGAAGGTGCCTCAATCTCCTCAAATTTCTCTTCAAATTGACTAGAATGATGGATGGTAAGAAATGGAGAGAAAAAGTGTCAGATTATATGAATTCTCAAATATTTAATTATCACTACTTCCACTAGGATTGGGAGTGCAAGGAAGACAGTAATGACTAAAGAAAATGCAACGGCCTTGTAACAAAGTATAAGGAAAAATACCTGACAAGGTAAACATCTATTGGACCCATTGTGCTTCTTAGGACTACCCTGTACCTCCTTTGGGGATAGTCAACAGCCTGGTACAAATTAGAAAAAAGTTGCATTGAGAATTTTGCAAGTAAAAACACAAAATGAACTTCTTGAGTCAATCTTCTCTGCTCTTCAATTACCTCATCAGGATCCGGGACTTCCAGAGTGGTGCCATGAGGAGCTTTAATTGCAATTAATGTTTCATTCTGGTAGAAGCAATTACTATATATATTTAGATAACAGCTTATTTTAGGAAAACACAAGGTGACCAAACAACAAGAATATACAATAACATTAGTAAAAAACATACCTGGAAGCAGGGTAAGCCCTTGATGTCTTCTTCAGTGACAAAAAGCCACCTAACACAGCGCAAAGGTTAGATAAGCATGACAGTTAAAATGATTGCCAATTAGGGACCCAAAAAAGTGAAATTACATCACAAAAGTGAATGGATTTTTGGTGGAGGTAAAGGAGAAAAAAATTACTTTTGATTGTTCTCATTTTCACTCAGGTCCCTCAATTGTTCTTGCATTTCTCTGCAATAGATGAGAAGCCTCAGCACACCGATGGAAGCAAAAAAAATAATAGTAATAAGTTATTAATAAAATAAAACAGATCATAATTAAGAAAGCATAGCTACATAACCTTATTTGATCATCTAATCTGTGCTCTTGAATGGAAAGGTTTTCAACTTCTGCCTACAGATTAAAAGAAAGATAATAAGGCCTTTTTAAATATAAGTAAAGATATCTTCACCTTCAAAAATATGCAATCATTAGTTCATTATTTATGCACATGGTAGACAAACTGTATTTGATCATCATCTCAATGTTATATACATGGTGATGCAGAGATACTAAACTCAAGTCAAAAGCCTTATTCAACACTGAAGGCCAACTTCACCTTTCCACTCATTTTCAGGATTCATACTAAAGTTGCCACAAGGACAATATTCTGGAAAGAATGTGGATTGAACTGGTGCATGCAAACACCGTGGCCAATAATTTTTTTTATTTTTTTTTTTTTCAATGGGTTATGGCACTAGGTGTGGCGTGCCAATTCCAAATGATTGGCATACAAGGCATTTTTTAGTTTATATTCATATAGATCACAGTAGCTTCACTATATCAAATCAACCAAGAAGAGTTGGAAATTCATACTTTCAAAAGAAACAATAAAATCAAATAAAAAACAAGAAGATTAAGAACCCTCATGCACACACATACTCTTCAAAGAGTCATGCAGAGCCTGAGCAACTGTAATGCTTGCAAGGCAAGAAACAATTTCTCTATTTTGCATACCTGTAAACTGGAATAGTTTTCATCAACCTCTCCTGGCCTTGAGACATCAAGTCCCCTAATCAAACAATCAATCAAATTGAGTAACTCTTCATGTGCAGTAGAGAATACACTCTCAAAATTTAAAATAACAAATATAAAATTTTAAAAAGTTGGGAAATTTTCCATACTTCCACTGAATTCTGTTTTTGAGCTTCTTCTCTATGAGACCAATTCCTTCCAGGACATTTGTTATATCATATATCCTCCTCTTTTGAACCTGTAGCAGAAATCTTCCACTAATAGAACTTTACAACAATTGATGTGTTGAACCAGAGAGAAAAATAGTCACCTCTAAAGTTTCGGCAGCCTTATTTAGATCAAGAATACCATCTTCAGCATGTTTGATCAAATTGATGAACTTCTTTGTCAAGAGACCTGAATGAGAATCATAAGACTTTGTTGTCACTCTTAAACATGCACTGCTCTGTTCCACAAACAGAGCCTATAACAATGTTAACCATGCTTAGTTTAAAAATAATGTAAAATAAAATATAACATAATCAACAAAGGAATAAGTAGATATTCTGTTACCAAGAGAGCTATCATAACGACAAGGACCAGCTGGAGTGAGATTATTGCCAGAAGGAGAACCTGCCAAATTTTACAGAAAGTTATTCAGTGAATGTATCTAATGCTCTCTGCTAGGACCAATGGAGACAGAAAGAAACAGAATAGTTTATGCTAATTGAGAGAATTCTTACTAGCACCTTCTGGTCCTACTTAACATTCAATGTGCAGAAATATAAATATGGGAAGGACGCTCAATAAGTTTTAGTACTCACCAACATTTGAAACTGGAGTTTGAGGTCCAGACTTATTGCACTTCGTAAGCCTTGATGTTTTGTTTGCCTTTCCCCCTTTTACTGATACAGGTGTCTGTAGGGAACTATTAATTACTTCAGTGAATCCTGGAACAGTTGTTCTATCACTAGAGTCAGCTTCATAATCTGCTGTCTCACTCTTCCGCTTTAATTGCTGATAAAAAACCATTTGGTTTTTCCAAAACACAATTAGAAACATGGGCAAATATATTTCATCACAATTCAATTGAAAGCAAGAATTCTACGCTCCATTCAAGATAAAAGAATGCTCATAAAACATACATGCTGGGTGGCAAAAATCAACAAATTCACAACCAGCCTAATTTTCAAGAGGTTGGACTATACAACTAGAAAGAAATTAGCCATTTCTTAACCTATCAAATGAGGAGATTCACTAAAAACATCATTTAAAAGGGTAAGATATCTCAAAAATGAAACCCAAAACAAAAGTAGCAACAATGAAGATAGCCATGTTTGTCAACAGAAAGATCATTGTGTTGTAAGAATCTCATCATTCTAGATTATAAACATACATTAAAGATTAAAAATGTATTAAACTTCTAAGATTGCTCAATGGAAATCTCCTTAAATATCTTAATTTTCTAACTAGCAAACTCATAGTAAAATAATTATGTTGATAAGTAACTTATATAATAAAATAATGGAAACAAGGAAATGGGATAAACATTGCATGATTAGTTAACAGACACAAGTATAGTGTTTCCACATAGAATGACCTCTAATACTTCATGCAGAAAAGGGAACCCAACCAACCAAGCATCTTGAACTCTGTAAAAATAAATGTGTCATTCAACAATCAACTCTCACACTTATCAGACAACACACTGGAATTATAGTGGGACCTCTTATTTGCTCATTCCAAACCCAAGAACTCCAATGAGAATGAGAATCAACGCAATAGATTCTACCCTATGACATATAGCCCATGAGACCACAACCAAAACTGTAATATGTCAGATTCCATAAGCGTCAATCCTTCAGGGCCTCAAACTGCATGATACATCCACCTAAGGTGTGGGGAAAGAACATTTCAAGTGAGGCAAGAAGCAACAGCATTTTGCATGCTAAATGCAAGAGTCAGGTGTGAGGAAAAAAACATGAAATTAACCTCGCATAATTAGTTTATAGGCCAAAAACATAGATATGCCCTAAGAATAAACACTAAGGGTTTGCTTGGAATGAGCTCCAAGCAGAAAAACTTAGGAATCACCACCAAGCAGAAAAACTAAAGAATCAGCACCAAGTAGAAAAACTTAGAAATCAGAACCCAACAATTGAAAATTTCCAACATAAAATTGTATTACTCAAAATTATGCCTTCTATGTTTATTAGAGCCTTTTAAATAGGCTTTCAAGGAATACATCAATAAGTTTTTTTTAATAAAGAGGGTAATAACAGATTACATTGATGTCCTTTAGAAGATGTAAGATATATTTCTGTAATTTATTTGGTTGAGACCATTTTTATAATAAAATGAGTTGCAATAAGATTGGGTCTTGAATGGGCTTTTAAATAATAGGGGTATTGATATTGAGGGAACTTTGGAGGTGTGTGGCCCACATACTTGAATATGTAAGACCCAATAAAAAGCCCTTTTATGTGAGAGCTCTGGCTGTAATTTTATCAATAGGCACTCATCTCTAAAATAAAGTATAAGATGTTTAAAGGATGATTCTCATGTATTGCAGGATGATTTCTCTAGGGGTGACAGAAAATTCTTCTTTCCTCTAATCAATGCTTTGCACTAACTTACAAACCCATCTCAGACACAACAATGTTGCAGACAAAAACTTCTTTGTTTGGCCTAGCTTTTGGTGTCACAACTAACAAGCCTATTGCATTGAATTTGATTGGTATATGTCAATCAAACAAGTCTCAAAACTGGAAGCACCCATTACATCCATTTCCAGCACAACCAATGATATGTTTTCTAAACATTAAAATGGCTACAATGACAATCACACAATAATCAGCATTTAGCATCAGTACTTTGAATTTGTAAAAGTATCAATGTAAAATGATACAGTAGAAGATCTTTCAGTCCCTTCCAGAACCATGTAATTAACTCACATTATAGATTTGGACATCGAGAGGGACACCCCAAACATCTGTATCATCAATACAGATGTTCAAAGACCTACACCCATAGAAACCATGGTACAAGGATAAAAATTCTATGGCTACATAAAGATGTAAATCTAAAATATTTCTCAATGGGAAGGTATTCTAGCAAATGTGTTCAGCATTCAGACATTTCAAACTCCGTGCAATTAAAATTTCTATACTAAACTCAATGTGTCTACTCGTTAAAATTACTTTGCAAATGGATATTCAATCTAATTTTATCAGCCATGATGCAAGGATGTGCATTGTGTGGCTACATTGAGAAGCCAAAGATACCTCTCTCAAAAGAAATTATAAGAAAAAAAAAAGTTGATAAATTTGGGTCAAGCCCAAGTAC
The DNA here is from genome assembly GCF_001633185.2 of Quercus lobata. Classification (NCBI taxonomy): domain Eukaryota; kingdom Viridiplantae; phylum Streptophyta; class Magnoliopsida; order Fagales; family Fagaceae; genus Quercus; species Quercus lobata. The sequence goes on along the minus strand of NC_044904.1, from coordinate 11,619,386 downwards.
ACTGGAAGTACACAGAAAGACACCCTAAAAGAGAGAACAAAATACAAATGAAATCAAACAAGATGCAAGCTGTCCAACACTCCAACAAGACTAAAAGATCTGAATCTAAAGCAGGCGAGGGCGAAGTAGCATGTTCCCACTCGAATTGAGTTCCCACAAGCTGGGACTTAAGTTGGATTACCAGCACTCTTTGACTTACACATACTAAACCAATCCCTAATAATGATTCCCCTTTTAATTCAAATTATCTGATGTTAAAATTTTACTCTTCGCTATAGTCCACATATAAGAAAGCAACATAAGGAGATGCTCTAACACGCAATAGTCCATAGCTGAAATTCAACCAAAAACCTCAACTCATTGCTACCCCAACAAGCACCAAAGAAGACTATAATTTGAATGAGAAACTTGTTAGTAAAAAAAAAAGCAGGCAGTCATGCATAAATAGCAACACAAACAGATCAGTAAATAAGTGTTAGTCAAAATAAATCCATTCTCTCATGCAAGACTCAAACATCTTCGAGACACAAAGAGCATTTGGCAACTAATGCGTCATTGATCACAATCAGAATCATAGTTTCATGTTGTACAAGTAACAAGAAAGTTTAAGAAACACAACAATGATGAATGATGAAATACACATGGTCAACCACACAATTAAACAAATGCCCACCTAAAAAGACTCCATTTTTACTAATTCACCTAGTCCTTGAACTCTTAAAATAACACAAAAACTATCACCTCAAGCTGAAATTCATAAATGTAAAGAACAAAAGCCCATACCAGTAAGTCAAAGTACCAATTTTTGTTCCACAAATTCGACAATTCCCAACACCAATGACTAACTCAGAATTTTCAAATCACTAATTTCAACAAATCAGAACCTCAATAACTCATCTCATTCACAAAACAACCAGATCCTAACATAATTCTCTTCTCCATTCACAAACTACTAAAAAATACACTACAAATTTTTTTATATAAAAATTCCATCTTTTTAATACAACCGGGAAAAACTCACGAGAGGCTTAACGACGATGGCCTCGGCCTCAACATCGTGATCGGCAGCACCACCGCGGCGAGGATCAGAGAAGCGGTGATAGTCAGCTGGAGCAGCGAACGGCGGCTTCAAAGACGAGAACGGAAGCTGCCTCCTCAGCGGCTGCTGCATGATCTGACCCATCTGTGGCTGCGACGACCGGTTCGGAGCTTGCAGACCCGACATCGAGAGCCCGGTTGAAGATCGATCGAGCCGAGTCGGGGCTATGGGGTTTGAGGGTTTTGTAAGAAAGAGGAAAAAAGAGCAATTAGCTCGTGAGTTGTGGAGAGTTGGAGGGAATTGAGAGGGAAAGCGAAAATGAAAGGAATTGGAGGGAAAGGAGAGGAAGAGTGGGTAGGGATCTGAGAGAGAAGGTGTTTGGAATGAAAGAAAATAAAAAAGCGGGAGAGAGAAAAGAGAGCAGAAAACGAGGGAAACAAAGGACAGAAACAAGGAGGGAATTTAGTTCGGATATAGATGTGGAGGGAAGCACTTATAAAAATTTCACGCACTATAATACTATTTTTGTTTTTTTCCTTTCTTTTTTTTTTATTTTTATTACCGCATATTTCCTTATTTAATTCAATATTAAAGAAAGGCAAAAAAAAAACCATTTCATGTCTATGTCTTAACCGCTTCGGTGGGGCAATGTGGTCGTTTCTTATTTCGATTTTGGGCACTCCTACCCTATAGGCAATAATTATGCCAAAAATAATTATTTAAACGGTTGAATTTATTGTATTTTTATACTCTTTTCTGCTTATAAATATCACTAACGATAAATATCACCTACGAAATTTGATCAGTATAATCATGCTAAAAATAATTATTTAAACGGTTGAATTTATTGTATTTTTGTACTCTTTTCTACTTATAAATATCATTTACGATATTTGATGCATATATTTTATTAGGAATAAAAATGGAATTCAATCATGATTTTTTAAGATATTAATTAAAAAAAAACTATTAAATGATATAATATTAACATTTAATTAGATTGGGTGTAACTTGATTGGTATAATTTATATTAAATTGTTAGTAAAGCCAACCATCAAATATTAATTTTGAATTAAATCAAGATTATTAATTCAATTTTATATATCAAACTTTTTTATTAAGATAAAAAAATAAAAAATAAAAAAAACTAATTGATCGTGCAACGTATGAAATTGTTTAATAGTAATATATTTTTATGTTTTGTTTTAGAGAATATATGTTTAAGTTGATAAATTAAAATAACTTGTATTCAAATACCAAACTAGCCTACAACAATAATTAAAATAAGATATTTTATAAAATAATCATTAGTTTCTTCCAATATCCTAACAGGAGTACTCATTCAACACTTCTTTGCAAAGTCATTAATTTAATAATTGTGTTTTTTTTTTAACAATTCTAGTCTCTATAAAATTGGTTTCTTTATACTAATACTGATATGATCATCATGCCAAAATCATGAAATATTAACATTGATATTGGCATTTTAAATGTATTTCATGCAAAATATGGCCACATTGTTATGAAGTTTTTTGATATGTGTAGAGTACCTTAAATATAAAATAAAAAATTTTGAACAATAGTATATTCTAAATAGTGTCATTTCTATTAAATATCTCAATTCAACTACAAATAGATTATTTTCAAACCTTTCTTGAATTCACGGTCTGCAAAAATAGGACCTAGTCTACGCCAACTTAACAGATTTTAGAGCTAGACACAAATGTAAAATGTATTATTAATATAATTCAACATTTTTATATAATTTAATACATTGATTGGACTATTTTCATATATTGATAAAAGCATATTTTTAAACTCTTAATTCGAAAGTATTGAAACAATCGGTATTATAATAAATATCATATTTTAGATGTTTAATGTCTCTCTTGGCAATGTTGAACTTCAATTATTGAATAATGAATTTCAGTAATGAATTTGTTAAAAAAAAAAAACTATTATTCTAACTTTAATTTTGATAGAGAAAAAAAGGAAGAGTAAAATATGTGGGGGATTGAAAATTTGTACAATCTAAAACTACTGTAAATAAAATAAAATGTAATAATAAAATGATGAATATTTGAAAAGAGTATAATATTTTACAAATAATTTCAATTTGTCAAAATTTTGGGCTTAATTAAAAATTTTACATTGCAAGACAGATAAATAAAGCATTTTATAGGCCAATTGAAGATGTCTTTTTTTATTATTATTGTTAATTCTAAGTAAGAGAATTACTTTTTGACTACAAATTATTTATAGTTATACTATAACTATAAGACGAATAGAATTAATATATTATATGTTAGGGGTCTCTTTTTTTTATATATATATGGCCTTAGATTCTTATGAAGAGCAATTGGTAATTTGATCTAATCATAAAAGACAATCATTATGAAGCAAACGTCATCAATTCAAATCATATCATGTTTATAAAAAAAAAATGAAAAAAAAAAAATCTAAGTTTCATTAACTTATGAAATTGTTTAATAGTAATATAAATTTAAGTTGATAAATTAAAATAGCTTGTATTAAACTTTTTTTTTTTTTTGAGCAACCAGCTTGTATTAAACTTATGTGTGTATATATATGTATTTTTTTTTAATAGACATTATATGATTTGAATTAATGGTGTCCACTTCATAATAATTGTTCTTTATCATTGGATTAAAATACCAATTGATTTTGGTGTAAAAGAATTTCAAATCCAAATCATTTATTTAACAACTATAAAGTTTACTAAATAAACTCATTGGAATCAAAATCTAAGATTTAGTTTTTTTTTTTTTTAAAAAAGAGAAAAAAAAAAAAAAGTCATGCCTGACCAAGCTAAAAATGACTAAAGACTAAAGAATATCAATCGCTGGCTTTGGCATTAGAAAAAATACTAGTTTAGCCAAGTGATTAGGGTGCAGATAGGTATGAGTGCGAGTTATTTGAGCTCTCGAGGAGATGTGGAGAATAATAAGCACTTGGTTGACGACAAAAATAAAATTAGGTCCATCAAAAAGAAAATAATAATAATAATAAAAATTAGGTGGATGTGATTCCAACTTCGTTCGAATCGGCGATGCCCGCCTATTGTTAAGGAAAATTAAGTGGCGAGTATTTGGCGCGTAATTGGAAATAGCAATGGACAAATGTACCGTCCCACCAACCAGAAAGCACTAGCCAGTAGTCAGCACTCAGCACTTTCCAACCTCACTACTAGGCGCCACTTTATTAGGGCGCCGTTGCATTTATCTCTCGTGGGCTGGACTTTCCTGCGGTCTGTATCCTGATTCCTGACCACGAATATGGGCTTCTACACACTTGTGAAACATATATATTGATTTAGAAAATGAATAAAATTATATAGAAAAATATTTGTTTTTTTAAAAGTGAAGCTAAAAACTGAAAGTTGATGCCTTTTTAAAGTTGATTTTTAAAGCTAACTTTAATCCTGATCTGTTTTTGTTCAAAGTTTTGTTTATTTTTTGTGCTATTATATATTGGTTATAATATAAAGGGTCATGTTAACCGGTGTTCTTAGAACAGTTGTTAATAAACTATTTTAGAAAAGTTTTAACATTATTTTTATTGAAAATATAACAAATTTCAAAACAATTAACTATTTTTTTTTCCATTAAATTTTTTTTAAAATATTTACTAAACTAATGTTCTTAGAGTATTGATTAACTTTTCTTAACATAAAAGCAATGCTTCTCTGTGTGTATTTCATATCCCATGGTTGCTTTTATTCTGTCATTTTTATTCTCACTAACCTATTTTTAATTCATTGTATTGCATATGGCTACTAAGTAGACTAAGCAATTCATAATCTAAACATGCATTGTTGCTTTCCCCTGAACTCGAGGGAGTAACAAGCAATACTCCTTTGAATAGGTGGAACAACAATCGTAATAAATTTATGCTAAGACTTCGATGTTAGAACTTAGAAGTGTGGATCTGATACAAAGTTCATTCCTGTTTCTTTTATTGGTTTGGGACGCTTGCCCATCACTTAACCATTTAAAATATTAATTTTGAAAATATAATCATAAAGAAAAGAATGAAAGGTTTAAAGTAATAAAAGTTCAAGCTTATTCATTTTATTTTATTTGGTTCATTTTTTTTGTCGAGTAAGCATGAACATGTTTACTAGCTACTTGATAAATTTATTATTTTTCTATATATAGTAAAATCATAACTTAAATGTTTTACTCCTTCACAAATCTTTGGTTTTTTATTATGAATTGACTATTTATATTATCAATAAATTACAAATAATAATTTAATATTGTTTGAAACTATTTATAAACTTGTACAATTCAAATTCAAATCTATATAAATATATTTTTGGATAAGTATACGTATAAAAATATAATATTATATACAGTTAAGTTGAGCCCTCGCGAACTTGTTCACGAATAGATTATTATTTTTAAACTTGACTCACTCGATAATCAAGCCTAAACTTGAGCTTAACTTTGACTTGCTTGCTAAATAAACAAATATAAACAAGTTTTTTCCCAAATAAAGCTCAAGTTGTTCATAAACAACTTGATTCATTTTCAAGTATATCATTGCACAAAACACACTACAAAAATGCAACTAAACTTTTTTCCTCCTTTTTATGCATATTATTTTGTTTTTAATTTGATCATGAAAATTGCACTGACCTAGAGTGATTTGGAATTTTGAGTGACATTAACAATGGGTTTGGATGAATAAATTGTTTTAAATCTACAAAAAATTATAAAATGTGGAACTAATTACTTCCCATTATTTAAAATCCTATAAAATATAACACAACCGCTAATGATGCACTCGTGCTCAATATGATTGATGATGATTTGATACTTCTTGTTATCGTAGGAGTGTGTACAATCTCATTATGGAGATGTTAGACTCGATGACACTAGAGAATAATAAGACAATTTTCCTTGGGAAGGACAATAGATGGCGACTAAAGATGGCAAAGGTGAACCTAGCATGGGCCATGGCAATGTAAATGTGAAATCGCTGTAGATTGTTTGATTATGAGTTTGGAAAGTTGGGAGAGGATGGAGATGATTTGCAAGCTGAGTTGGATTGAAACATATCTGCTATGGTGGTTTGATAAGCTTAAGTTATTGGAGATTGGGTGGAGCATGAGACTAGATCCATTTTACTGATTTTGTTTCTGTTTTTGAAGATTGGGGAAGTTTTGGAAATAGTTCAATATGTAAAATTTGTAAAAGTATTTTAAGCTCTCAACTCATGTCTAAATTTCTTTATTGACCAAATAGATAATTTTAATTGATACAAATTTAAATTCTATTATGCACCAAACTTAGCTAAAATTCTCTATTCAAAACACACCATAAAGTGTTGACTACTCAATCCTAGTGTGGATATTTCAACTTGAGTGATAGTTTAAGTTCCTGTATGATAGGGGTACAATGGCTAGAGTTATAGTCTCCAGGAATGAATTTATTATATATATACACTTAATTTAGCTTAGAGTAAAATTTTTATTTTATATATATATATATATATATATATAAAGATATTTGCAATCCATTCCTAATTTTTGTGATATTTTGTCTATTGGATTTTGTTAAACATGCAAGATTACTTAGTTAAGTGGCCATAACATTGCTCTTACTTTAACATTTTAAAAGATATATGATTGCCCTTTTAAGGGTTAGGTTTTATTTTTATTTTTATAGAGACTATATCATTGTTTCTGGACATCTTTTTTTGGGTAATCAGCCTATTTTATTTAACGAGCCAAGTCTTGAAAATTTTAACTTTAATCAAGAAGAAGATAGAATATTTATTAATAAAAAAAATAAAAAACTTTGTAGCCTCCATTAAAAAGTGACATTTCATGAGTACAGGCTATCCATGTGCCCATTATCAAAAAAGAAAAAGAAAAAAAAGGCTATCCATGTGCCTAATCTAAGATTCTAATTTCTAAGTACATCCTCCCTCTCTCTCTCTCTTACCCACAAACAATTTATGGTCTGTGCCAGTCGCACCAATAATAAATGAAGAAGAAAATTATAGGTGCTTTTTTTTTCTTCTTTTTCAATAATGCTACGGATGCAATTTATTTTTTTTTATTATAATAAATTTTACAATTGCTGTAAAAAACGTCTCTAGTTTCTTCTTTTTTATTTTTAAATAAGATCTTTTAAATTTTGTAACATAATTTCATTATAAAACTCTTAATTTTTTACAATTTATTGAAAATTTAGTTGTTTGAAATTTAATGTGTCATTGTATTATAGGAGTATCTAATGATTTTTTTTCCAAATATTAATTAGCATCATTTTACTATCTATTTAAGTTATTGATAGTTTATGAGAATCTAATATACTCATTTAATGATGAATGCTAATGATTAAAAAAAAGAAAATGTTAAAATTAAACTACTACAAATTTTACAATATAACTTGATAAATTGAGTAATGCTACTATGTTTAACACATTTTCATGATAAATTCACAACAAATCATAAATAGCAAGATCTTACTAGTAGTTGAAAAAATGATATTAATGTTAGACGTGTTATATTATAACCAGTAACAATTTGTCACTTAGAATTTAATATGAAATTGTTGTAAAAATTTATTAAGAACAATTGAAAAAGTGATGTTAAACAGTTAAAGCATTGAAGCTCAAATTAAATTCCCTGAGAAATTTTTTTAAAAAAAGTTTAGCTTGAAATTCACTCTAAATTGTTAAAAAACACCCTTTACTTATGAGGAACATAAATAAAAATGAATTAAACCTTACAAGTTACAACTGCTTGTGCTTGTTGTCAACTTACTTGGAACTTGGAAAAGTGAAAGTTGTAGCTTGTATAACTATCAGAAACCTTAAAATGTCTAAGCACTCGGGCCCTCCCCTTGTCAACATTGATTGACCCTATCTATATTGCACATGAAATCCAGATCTAGATTTAGACACATGCATTGCGAATTGTAAAGGGACAGTTGAATCACTTAAAAACCTCACAGCTACAAATTTATCACTCTAACCTAACCACTCACACTCCATAGGTGTAACTAATAACTCTACGTAGTACGTACCATTCCATTATAATCCCCAAACAAACAGCTTTAGAATTTCTCTCTCAAAAGCCAAAAAGCACATACCCAAAACAGTCATGGCTGCTTCTTCTTCTTCTTGTTCTCTGCTCTGCTTCCTCTCTCTACTCTCTCTCTTAACCTTAATCTCCTCCACCACCATACCAATCTCACATTTCCACAAATACCCACTTCCCCTTCCCTACCAAAACCTCAACTACTTAGCCTCATCTTCCTTAACCAGAGCCCACCACCTCAAAAATCCACAACCTACCACAACCACAACAACCCCAATCTTCTCCCACAGCTATGGAGCCTATTCCATCTCTCTCAGCTTCGGCAATCCTTCTCAAACCCTCCCTTTCCTTCTTGACACTGGCAGCGACTTTACTTGGTTCCCTTGCACCCACCACTACCGCTGCGACAACTGCTCCTTCTCTAGCTCCACCACAAACCCACACCGATCTCCAATACTACCATTCATTCCCAAGCTCTCCTCCTCCTCTAAGATCCTAGGCTGTCTAAACCCCAAATGCTCTTGGATTCACCGCTCTAATACTCAATGCAATGATTGCAAACAAAGCTCCAATAACTGCACTCAGATCTGCCCTCCATATCTCATCCTCTACGGTTCAGGCTCCACAGGCGGCATTGCTCTCTCCGAAACCCTCAACCTTCCTAACAAGACCGTACATGACTTCCTTGTCGGTTGCTCTGTCTTCTCTTCTTTCCAACCCGCCGGTATTGTTGGATTTGGACGTGGCTTATTATCGTTGCCAAGCCAATTGGGCCTTAGTAAATTCTCTTTCTGCTTTCTCTCCCACCATTTGGACGAAACCACAGCAAACAGCTCGCTAGTTCTCGACAACAGCTCCAAAAAGAGTCAGGGATTGAAGTTAAGCTACACTGACTTTGTCAAGAATCCTAAACTCGCTGACAAACCTGCCTTCTCTGTTTACTACTACGTGGCTCTCCGTCATATCAGCGTCGGAGGGCAGCGCGTCAAGGTTCCCTACAGGTTGATAATTGATAGATACTAAATTGTTAAATTAACTCAGGATCATTGTAACCATTAAAAACAGTAAATTTAATTATTAACCCGTTATTCTTTTGATATAGGTATTTATCACCGCAACTTGATGGAAGCGGTGGGACCATCGTGGACTCTGGGACCACCTTCACGTTCATGTCACGTGAAGTGTTCGAGCTGGTAGCGGCGGAGTTTAGAAAGCAGGTGAAGAAGCAAGTGAGGGCGGTGGGAGTGGAAGCAATGACGGGGTTAAGGCCATGTTTCAACGTGTCAAAGGAGATGAAAACGGTGTCGTTTCCAGAGCTGAGGTTTCACTTCAAGGGAGGGGCGGAGATGGCATTGCCGTTGGAGAATATATTTGCAATGGCGTGGGAAGATGAGAAGCGAAGTGGCGGAGTGGTGTGCTTGACGGTGGTGACGGATGGGGTTGCCGGCGAGAGAGAGTTGGTGGGTGGTCCATCCATAATATTGGGGAACTTTCAGATGCAGAATTTTCACGTGGAGTTTGATTTGAGGAATGACAGGTTTGGGTTTCGACGCCAACAGTCATGCAACTGATCCTTCAGTACTCCTCAGTGGCTAATCCATGCATGAAGTAGTAGTATAATAGTATTAAGTACTATTAAGTTTCAGATTAATTTATTTTTAAGCTTTGATT